>NC_080393.1:8299309-8626482 GCF_028751815.1 Salvia miltiorrhiza
GCAAATTTACTTACAAGTTCGGGAGATCTACGTTCAATTGTGTTTTTGTGCATGGGGAAAAGGTGGCGACGGTTATAAATTATGAATTAGGGAAAATTTACGTTTCTTCACTGTAGATCGGGGTAATTATGAGCAAATGTGAGTTTCCTTTGGAGAATGGAGAGATTATTCGTAGATCTAACGGTTTTATCGGTGAATTATGGAATTTTAGCTCTGTTTTTGCTTAATGATTGGCTCTGTGTTGGGGATTTGTGGGTTTGCAGCGATAGAGTGTTAGTTAGCACTCCATTTTGGTTATGATTGGGCTTGTGTGGTTGATCTGTGAGTGTTTGTCGTTCGCGGATGGTGCTTATCAGTATTTTCCATGTTTTTATGGTTAATCCTCGTGTTTTATCGGTGGATCGGGGAATGGTGTTTTGTTTCCGTTATGATGAGGCTGATACTGTTAATTTACTGGTATTTTCATTTAAGAAGGATGTTTATCAGTGTTTCCATGGTTTCTATGGTTAGTCTTCGTTGTGCTTGGGCTCGTGTGGTTAAATCTGTGGGTCTTCTTCGTTTAAGGTTGATAATTACCGTTACTTCATTTGCCTGAATGACAAATCTTCGTTCTATACCGTTGGATCGGAGTTGCTGCCCTGTTTTTGTTATGTTGGCTTTGTGCTGGGGGTTTATAGATGCTTTTCGTTTAAGGGAGGGGGTTTATGGGCGTTTTCCATGATTTTCGTGGTTAATCTTCGATTTCGGTGATTGAATTGGGAGGTTATGCTTTGATCCTGATGTATTGGAGTTCTTTGTTGTGGATTTATGGGTTTTTGTGGTTAATCGTCGATGTCGAGAGTGTTTATTGTCGTTGACACAAGAGTTTTACCTCAATAATATGATGATTAAACACTTTGTCTTAATTATGGTGAGATCCATATTGTTGTTTTGTGAATGATCTTCACTTATGGGAAACGATTATTCATGCTTCTCCATGTTTTCCTTGACTAATCTTCGAAATTATTAGCTTCGTCTCTTACATAATTCCTTTTCTTATTATGTTTAATGCAATCGTGCTAACATATCTTCTGGTGGTAGCTCTGCTTGTATTTATCCCTGGGTATTTTGCGTCTGTGGAAGTTTTATTGAGGGCCCCGTTTTCTCAATCTATACTCTGGGTTTATTTCCCCGAGTGTAGAATTACTTGGAAGGGAATTTTTTAACGGTCTCTGCACCGGAAGCCGGGATTTCTTATTGGATTTCTTACATTGGGACTCCAATCGGTAAATAGGGGTTTATTCTTTCGTCGTTAGAATGGTTTCTCACTCTGTTTATGTGTAGGTACCATGGGATCATCAGATGCACACCGCAACCTAGAAAGGGAGTTCGACTCCGCTGCTCTCACCACTGAGATGCCACCTTCATTGTTCCCGGGCCTCCAGGGCAATGCTACCTTCACTGCCCCACCAGGGTTTCAGGCTATCCCCGCCACTCCGTTGACTGGGTTGAATGCAAGCCTCCAGAGATCTGCTCTGGTGACTCCAGGATCTGACATGCCATGCTTAACTCCCGCGTCTGGAGCGGGACAAATCACGTTTGGATCGATGGAACAGATGATGGCGCTGCTTCACTACTCCGCTGTGCGTCAGGCACTAGGAACTCCCATGTTGTCCGCTGTTCCCACTGTAGCTCCACTGGGGGGAGCGGCTACTCTGCAGGGCGTTGAGGCCCCACCTCCCGCTGCTCAGGAGGTAAACACTTTAGCAATCAACAAACAAGCTGCGATGCCTCTGGAAGTGCAAGGGGACCCTGCTGACAGGGAAGTGGAAAGAAGACCAGAGGGGAGTCGGGTCAGACTTAACAGTGTGGTGAGAAATGAGAGGGTTGACGAGTCTGATAGTCAATCCGTCTCTTTGGTGTTCGAGGAAGAGAGACCGAGGGAGAAAGCTCGGCTAAAAAACCAAGTGTCTCAGCTAAAACATCAACTCCAGGATCTGGAGGAATCACTGAGGGAGAAATCCCGAAGGGAGGACAGGGAACAAAGGTCAGGAAAATCGCACCGGATGGAGAAGTCCCATCGATCGGAAAAATCGCGCTACACAGAGAGATCAGAGGAAAGAGAGCCGGAGTATTCCTCTGGTAGACATGAATATAGAGTCCACAAGCGCCACGCTCATGAAGTACCCAGGGACAGAAGGGAACAGGGGAGGCATAAGGGGGACAAGAGAGCTAAGACATCGAGGTTCCACCCGATCCACAACCGCAGTCCTTTCTCGGACGATATTTTGGCAGATGCCTTACCTAGAAGCTACAAGCCCATCTCACTGGATTACGATGGTACTACCGATCCGGAGGTACACCTCAATCGGTTTGAAGGGTTGGTTACGTTGCACATGTACACGGAGGGCATCAAGTGCCGGATCTTCTCCACTACCCTTACTGGACCAGCCCAGTTATGGTTTGGGACGCTGCCCCCAAATTCCATTCACTCTTTCGAAGAATTACAGACTCGTTTTTTGCGTCAGTTCGCGAGCTCACGGAGGGTAGGGAAATCAGCCCTTTCGCTGATGGATATTAAGCAGGAGCAAGGAGAAACGCTTCGGGAGTACACAGCAAGGTTTAATCTTGCTGCTCTGGAGGTGCCAGAGGCAGAATCGCAAATTAAAAACTGCGCCTATGTCAGAGGACTCAGGCCAGGAATCTTTTTTGACGAATTACAAATTCGACCAGCAAGGGATTTTGATGACATCATGGCAAGGCTGCCGGGGTATCTACAGTTGGAGGATGCCAAAATGGCGAGGAAGGTGGAAAATGAGAAACACAGAGTCAAGAAAACTGAGGAAGCACCCGAACGACAAAGACAGCAGGATAGGGCCCCATTCAGAGGGTTGCCTCCTAGGGTACTCCCACCCCAGGGAGGAATGCCATCTAATCAACAGCGCACAGTGAATGAAGTAACACGGTTTACCGAATACACGCCCCTGATTAAACCACAAGAAGAAATTTTTCATCTAATAAAGGATCAGCCGTTCTTTAGGGCACCGGGGACTTACCGGACTGGGCCGCCGCAGGAAGGGCCTAACAATAAGTTGTGTGAATATCACAACTCCTTCGGGCATTACACGAAATATTGTGGACATCTTAAGCACCAATTGGAGTTATTGGTGCGCCAGGGATGTCTCGACCACTTCATTGACAGGGGAAACGAAGGTCAGAGGAGGACTGATCAGAGGGATCAGCGGGATCAGAGAGATCAGCGAGATCAGAGGGATCAAAGAAATAACCGGGATCAGCGACGAGAGCAAGGGAACAACAACAGAGATCGCAGGCCCGATGATAACCAGGATAATCGCAGAGAAGGGGCAGATAGACAAAATCTTCCTCCCCCCCCATATAGGAGGGAAGTTCACATGATTTGTGGGGAAAACGGGATGCCCAC
This sequence comes from Salvia miltiorrhiza, assembly GCF_028751815.1. Classification (NCBI taxonomy): domain Eukaryota; kingdom Viridiplantae; phylum Streptophyta; class Magnoliopsida; order Lamiales; family Lamiaceae; genus Salvia; species Salvia miltiorrhiza. The sequence continues at coordinate 8,302,731 of NC_080393.1, forward strand.
ATCAAATAGGGCTAAAAAGCAAGTCGTCAGAGCAGTCAAAGCAGGGTATTATCCTAAAAGGGTCATGGAAGTCACCAGCGCGGCAGAGGAGCCGGCAATCACTTTTGGATCAGAGGATATACGCACATTAATGTATCCACATGATGATGCGTTGGTCATCACGGCAGACATTGCTGGTTGCATTATTCACCGTATTTTCGTGGATTCGGGCAGCGCTGTAAACATCTTGTACAAGGAATGTCTCCAAAATATGGGAATTAACGCTCATGTTGAGCCGACAAATGCTCCTCTGTTTGGGTTTGGAGGAGAGATGGTCATGCCCTTGGGGTATGTAGAGCTGCCGTTGATTCTTGGCAGTACAGCGGCGGGCAACAAAACAAGGATGGTACGTTTCTTAGTGGTGGATATGCCTAAACCTTCGTACAATGTCATACTCGGCCGGCCCGCCTTGACGGCGTTCAAGGCGGTTATCTCTTTGTTTCACCTAAAAATGAAGTTTCCAATCGAGGGTGGAAGAGTGGGAGAAGTTTGTGGCGATCAGACGACATCAAAAGCATGCCACGTGCAAATGCTCACACAGTCAGCGGGGCAGAAAAGGGAAAGATGGACAGAGGGGTCGAACGCCCGGAAGAGGGGGAAAGTGGGCGAGGTGCATGCCCCAGCAGAAGAACGCCAAGAGTTGGCGGATTTATTAAAAGACAGAGACTCCACAGAGAAAACCGCGCTGGTGTCCACTAGCGATGTTTGCAATATGATAGAGTTATTTCCAGGGAAAGAGGGCTTCCAGACTAAGATTGGATCGGCCATGAGTGATCAAGTCAGAGAAGAGCTCATTGGTTGTCTCCGGCGAAATGCGGATGTGTTCGCTTTCAGCACCGCAGATTTGAAGGGAATCGATAGAGGGTTGGCGGAGCATTGCCTCAACGTGGACCCTAAGGTCAAGCCAGTAAAACAACGGACAAGGAATTTTGGGGCTGAAAAGGACGCTGCCATCAGAGAGCAGGTCTATGAACTATTGAAAGCTGGGCATATTGTGGAAGTGCAATACCCAGAGTGGATCTCAAACGCAGTGATGGTACCCAAGAAAACAAACACCTGGAGGATGTGTGTGGACTTCCGAGATTTAAACGCTGCTTGTCCGAAGGACCACTATCCTCTGCCGAGGATTGACCAATTGGTGGACTCCACTTCAGGATGTGCCTTATTATCCATGATGGATGCGTACCAAGGGTATCATCAGGTAAAGATGAACAGGGGAGACATAGCCAAAACGGCCTTTGCCGTCTGTTGCGGAGTATATGGGTGGAAGAGTATGCCGTTCGGTCTGAAGAATGCAGGAGCCACATATCAGCGGATGATGGAGAAAATTTTCAAAGAACAGCTTGCTAAGAATATCTCAGTATACGTAGACGATATGCTCGTACGGAGTAACAGGGCAGAGGACCATGTGGCGGATCTGGAAGAAATCTTCACGGTAGTCAGAGATCACAGACTCATGTTGAACCCAGCCAAGTGCACTTTTGGGGTCACAACAGGGAAATTCTTGGGGTATAAAGTCACGCCAGCAGGGATTGAGGTCAACGCCGACAAGGTCAAAGCTATTTTAGAAATGACACCGCCTAGAGGAATCAAGGAGGTGCAGACTCTGAACGGGCGTGTCACTGCCCTAAGCAGGTTTATATCGAGATCGGCAGAACGGAGCATGCCGTTTTTTAAAGTGTTGAGGAAGGGAGCCAAGTTTTTGTGGACAGAGGAATGCCGCGCAGCATTTGAGGATCTTAAAGTATACCTAGCAAAACTCCCAACTCTGACCAAGCCAGTTCCGGGAGAAACGTTGTATTTATACATAGCTATGGGGGAGGAGTCAATCAGCTCTGTGCTAATCAGAGAGGAAGGAAGTCATCAGAGACCTATTTATTTTGTCAGCAGAATTATTCAGGGCCCTGAGCTCAACTACACAGAGATCGAGAAGGCGGCTCTGGCGGTCATGATCACGGCAAGAAAGCTGAGGCCTTATTTCCTTTCACATCGAGTGGTGGTACGCACGTCTTTACCTTTTAAACAAGTTTTGGGGCGCGCGGATTTGTCGGGAAGAATGGTCAAATGGGCTGTGGAACTAGGGGAATATGATGTAGAGTACGAGCCACGAACGGCGATCAAGGCGCAGGCATTGGCAGACTTCATACAAGAAACAACTCGTCGTCCCGTACCAGAGTTCTGGGTGGCTTATGTGGATGGGTCAGTGACAAAAGAGGGGTGCGGAATCGGGGTTTATATTACTTCGCCAGGTTATGGGACATACCAGTTCGCCATCAAATTCACCTGTCGGTTATCTAACAATGAGGCGGAGTATGAGGCCGTGGTCAGAGGGGCTCATATCCTATCAGAGCTTAAAGCTGAGTGCGTTATTATAAAGACAGACTCCCAGCTGGTTGCACAACAGTTTTCGGGAGGTTACAGTGTCAAGGATCAGAGGATGAAGGCGTACCATACCAAAATTAGCGAAATGAAAGAAAAATTCATGGAGTTCAAGCTCGAACAGATTTCTCGGGAAGAAAACACGAAGGCCGACCTACTGGCGCGCATGGCTAGCGCAGTTGAGCAAACTTGGAGCGACGAGATCATTCTACTTTGTGACACCAGAGAGATGGAAACTTCGCAGGTATTCTCGGTAGAGATCAGAGATGATTGGCGGGCTCCGATTATACACTTTCTGAAGACAGGGGAACGACTAAGCAGAGAGTCCAACCAGAGGGCTCGCTATGAAAATTACTGCCTAATCAATGATCAACTCTTCAAAAGATCTTTTACTCAACCTCTGCTAAAATGTTTATCGCCAGAGGAAGCTAACTTTGCTCTGAAAGAGATTCATGCAGGTTGCTGCGGCGGGCATACCGGATTTCGAGACCTTGTACGCAAGATAATTCGGGCAGGTTTTTATTGGCCTCACATCAACCAGGAAGCCAGAGAGTTTGTCCGCAAGTGTGAAGCTTGCCAGCGGCATGCCGGGAAAATCAACATACCAGGGGAGCCCATGGGTGTAATGTACGCTGCTTGTCCGTTCGATAAATGGGGCATTGATATAGTCGGGAAGCTACCTACAGCACCTGGAGGGAAATGCTTTCTCATTGTGGCAGTGGACTATTTTTCCAAATGGGTCGAAGCTGAGGCCGTGAACAAGATCGATGAAGTTACAGTGGAACGTTTTATCTGGAGGAATATCTGTTGCAGATTCGGAGTGCCACGCATTATCGTGTCTGATAACGGGACTCAGTTCACGGGGCAAAGGATCGCGGATTTCTGCGACCGAATGGATATCACACAGCGTTTTGTCTCGGTGGCTCATCCACAGGCAAATGGACAAGTAGAATTGGCTAATAGGACCATATGTGAGGGAATCAAGAAGAGGCTAACTCAGAGCAGAGGGAAGTGGGTAGAAGAGCTGGACACCGTCCTCTGGGCTCATCGAACCAGTCCAAAAACGGCGACAGGGGAGGCACCATTCACGCTGGTGTATGGATCCAATGCGGTGATACCAGCAGAGGCACGACTAGAATCATACCGGATTACCACGTATGACACTGAGCACAATGAGGAGCTCCGCCGAGCAGAGCTGGACTTGGTGGAAGCACAGAGGGAGGAAGCCCGTATCAGAGCGGCCAAGTACAAAGGCATCATCAAGGCGGGATATGACAAACGGGTCAGAGTGAGGAAATTGTCGAAGGGAGATTTGGTTCTCAAGCGAGCTGATGCATTAAAGGCGGTGGGTAAGTTCGAAGCCAATTGGGAAGGGCTATACATCGTCACAGAGGTTTTGGGAGGCGGTGCGTACATATTGTCGGATTCAGACGGCAGAGCTCTACCCAGACCATGGAATATAAACACACTCAAAAAGTTCTATGTATAACTGCTTCTTAGCAGGAGTAATCACTTGTAGACCGGATACTCTTTTTCCCCACAGGGGTTTTAACGAGGTCCGGGGCCATAATATCAATAAAACAGATATGTGGTTCTAGGGAATTCCCTGGTGTTGTGTTTGTTTATTTCAATTTTTGTTTTCTTACATTACATATGCTACCTAACATGTTCGTGCAGAGCACTGCACATGTCACCAGAGGGGGGAGTAGGGTGTATACCCATAATCCTCAATTTTTAAATTCAAAATGCAAACTGCTTCTTAGCAGGACAAGGGAGAAATAAATACAAAAACTGCTTCTTAGCAGGCCAAAGGGAAAACAAGCATCAGGGATGGACGTCTCTCTTTCCACGATCCAACACTACGAGTTCTTCTTCGTGGCTGGGACACGCTCACCTCTTAGATCTACTTCAACTTCACTTTGTGTCTGCAGAATACCAAGAAAAACAACAAGTCAGAATGCCAAAAAAAAAAAAGAAATACAGAAGAGGAACAAACCAAGGGTCAGATCTGAGGAACCAACGCTCAAATCTGAGGAATCAACGCTGAAATCAGGGAAGTCAACGTCTAGATCTGGGAAGCCTGGTTATAAAACACTCAAGCAAGGGAACTCCACTCGTTACAACCACGAAGTTAGAGATCTACACCAGAAGCACAGGGGAAAAGGCGGAGACTTCAGGGATGTGAGTGTTTAGAGGGGAAATTCCCTTACCTGAGTGCCTTACAACCGATCTAGGGAGGCAAAACACCAACAGAATCCAGGGTTGGAAGGATCGGAAGAGGATATATATAGAGGCGATACCGGGCTTAAGAAATGGGCTAAGGGGTAATGGGCCCGCATGAGCTTATGGGCCGGAGAAGGGAGTAAGAAATAATTGGGCCAACATGTTCATAACAGAGTATTGCACATGTCACCAGAGGGGGGAGTAGGGTGTATACCCGTAGGTCCCAATTTTTAAATTCAAAAATTGCTTCTCAGCAGGATTAGGGCAAACCAGAGGAATTACGCTCCACCAGAGCAGAGGGGTCATGCTCAACCAGAACAGAGGTTGCTGACAATCGTAAGCCGCGAAAGTTGGTTGTGCCGCCCGGGCCCTCCATGCTCCGCGCAGAGATAGCACTTAATCATAAGCCGCGAAAGTTGGTTGCACCCCCCGGGTTTTCCATGCTCCGCGCAGAGGTTGCTTTAACCGTAAGCCACGAAAGTTGGTGGCACCCCCCGGGTCCTCCATGCTCTGTGCAGGGTGTTCTTTCAATCGTAAGCCGCGAAAGTTGGTCGTGCCAACCGGGCCTTCCATGCTCCGCGCAGAGGTGGCACATAATCGTAAGCCGCGAAAGTTGGTTACACCCCCCGGGTCCTCCATGCTCCGCGCAGAGGTTGTCCTTAACCGTAAGTCACGAGAGGTGGTGTGCACCCCCCGGGTCTGCCAAGCCTCGTGCAGGGTGTCCACTTAACCGTAAGCCATGGAAGGTGGTGTGCATCCCCCGGGTCTGCCAAACTCCGTGCAGGGTGGACCTTTAACCGTAAGCCACGAAAGTTGGTCGCACCCTCCGGGTCTTCCATGCTCCGTGCAGGGGGTTACTATTCAATCGTAAGCCGCGAAAGTTGGTCGCGCCATCCGGGCCTTCCATGCTCCGCGCAGAGGTGGCACATAATCATAAGCCGCGAAAGTTGGTTACACCCCCCGGGTCCTCCATGCTCCGCGCAGAGGTTGTCCTTAACCGTAAGTCACGAGAGGTGGTGTGCACCCCCCGGGTCTGCCAAGCCTCGTGCAGGGTGTCCACTTAACCGTAAGCCATGGAAGGTGGTGTGCATCCCCCGGGTCTGCCAAACTCCGTGCAGGGTGGACCTTTAACCGTAAGCCACGAAAGTTGGTCGCACCCTCCGGGTCTTCCATGCTCCGTGCAGGGGGTTACTATTCAATCGTAAGCCGCGAAAGTTGGTCGCGCCATCCGGGCCTTCCATGCTCCGCGCAGAGGTGGCACATAATCATAAGCCGCGAAAGTTGGTTACACCCCCCGGGTCCTCCATGCTCCGCGCAGAGGTTGTCCTTAACCGTAAGTCACGAGAGGTGGTGTGCACCCCCCGGGTCTGCCAAGCCTCGTGCAGGGTGTTCATTTAATCGTAAGCCGTGAAAGTTGGTCGTGCCAGCCGGGCCTTCCATGCTCCACGCAGAGGGTTACTATTTAATCGTAAGCCGTGAAAGTTGGTCGTGCCAGCCGGGCCTTCCATGCTCCACGCAGAGGGTTACTATTTAATCGTAAGCCGTGAAAGTTGGTCGTGCCAGCCGGGCCTTCCATGCTCCACGCAGAGGGTTACTATTTAATCGTAAGCCGTGAAAGTTGGTCGTGCCAGCCGGGCCTTCCATGCTCCACGCAGAGGGTTACTATTTAATCGTAAGCCGTGAAAGTTGGTCGTGCCAGCCGGGCCTTCCATGCTCCACGCAGAGGGTTACTATTTAATCGTAAGCCGCGAAAGTTGGTTGCACCCTCCGGGTCTTCCATGCTCCGCGCAGAGTGTGCAAACTTGAATGGGAGGCAGCTTGGATGGGAAGCAGCGCGGATGGGAAGCAGCTTGGAAGGGAAGCACGAAATCGCCAGCAAAGAAATCAACCAAATCCTCGTCAGAGGAGGCGGTGAAATCCTTTTCAGAGAAGTCAACCAAATCCTCGTCAGAGGAGGCGGTGAAATCCTTTCCAGAGGAATCAACCAAATCCTCGTCAGAGGAGGCGGTGAAATCCTTCCTAGAAGAATTAACCAAATCCTCGCCAGAGGAGTCGTCACAATCCTCGCCAGAGGAGTCATCACAATCCTCGCCAAAGGAGTCATCTCAATCCTCGCCAGAGGAGTCATCTCAATCCTCGCCAGAGGAGTCGTCACAATCCTCGCCCGAGGAGTCATCTCAATCCTCGCCAGAGGAGTCATCTCAATCCTCGCCAGAGGAGTCGTCACAATCCTCGCCAGAGGAGTCATCACAATCCTCGCCAGAGGAGTCATCTCAATCCTCGCCAGAGGAGTCATCTCAATCCTCGCCAGAGGAGTCGTCACAATCCTCGCCCGAGGAGTCATCACAATCCTCGCCAGAGGAGTCATCTCAATCCGCAGAAAAGGAGTCATCACAAGAAATTAAAGCAATTCCAAGGGAGGGGATTAGAGAAGCATCAACAACAATCATAATAAACCAATTCAAATCAACGGGGGAAAGACGGAAATATAAGCCCCACCTCAACAGGCAGCGAAAACAACACAAATAACAGAGATAAAAGAAGCAAGGAGGGGAACGAAATTTCACTAAAGCACGCGCAAGAAGCAAAGCTGTACATCAAAAACCGGCGGTAAGTGTTTAATTGGTACAAATTAAAGAGTTACAAAATTCTCTTTTGGTAAAGTCAGGAGAGAAAGGGGAAACATCAAGAGGGAGGAACAGGGGCAGCTTGGGTAACAGCAGAGGAGACGGGAGCAGAGGCAGAGGGAGCCCTGGAAGGAACACCACTTGCAGAAGCATGACCCGAAATGATTTTCTCTGAGAACACGGGCAACAGGCCAGTCTCCTTCGCTTGGGGAAGACGAACTCCCAAATCCAACAACGGTGCAGCCTCCTGCACATACAGATCCTCATTCTGATACAGGTTGAACAGCTGTTCCACCGCGGCAGAGGAAGAGGCAGAGTCGATGAACGCAGAAGCCGCTAAGTCAGAGGGCAGGGGAGGCTCCAGGCCGAACTGAGAAAATGTTCGAGAACTCTCGCCAGAGGGATCCCGCAGCCGGTTCACAAAGCGCGCCAGGGTAGCAGAGAACGCAGGCGCATATATGGGAGCAGAAGGTAGCAGGTCAGATCCAATCCCAAGAGAAAAATAGGGAATGGCTTTCTCTAGCACCGGGTACCACCACTCTGGCTTCTCTGGAGAATGCTCAGGGATCCCCATCCGCTTATTTATCTCCTCATCCTGGAGATTATCCATCAGGGCTTTGAAATTCAAAGTGGCAAGTTGCTCCGGGGTGGCCCCCGCCATCTCCAATGCCTTGGAAGCTGTTTGCTCTATCACATAAGCAAAGAGGGGTCCAAAATCCGCCAAGTACTCGGGAGTCTTTTTGAAAGCCTCCAGAGTACCTTCCAGCATCAACCCCAGGAAGTGTTGACCCCGCGGAGACAAGAAATACTCCAGGCGTTGATCTCGAGCCCCCAGAACGAACGCGCGGTTCTGAGCTTCCACAAGTATCCTCTTCCAACCCCGCCTGGCTTCCCTGTAGTCTCTTTCATAACCAGCTTTGAACCTGGCTAAGCTTTCGTGGCTCTCCTTTGTGGCTCTCGACAACTCGGAGGCCAAGGACGCTCTCTCCACCTCCACCTGAGCTAATTTATCTTTCAAATCAGCGATCTCCGCTTCAGCTTTACTCAGACGCTCTACTACCCCGGCGACATCATCATCACGCTTGGCGATGTCCGCCTGTTCCTTCTCCCGTTCTTTCTCAGCCATCTCGTAGTCATGGAGGCACTTAATAGCCCCCCACATCCCCGACTCCACCTGCAAGAAGATAAAAGGGGTTCCGACAAAACCGTAAAAAGGTTAGTAATTTAAAAAAAATTCTTAATAAGGAGCATAAGATGCAGGATACCTGAAGAGCCAACCGGCAGAGCTGAGTAGCTAAAGCCGGTCGGGTCAGCTTCACCATTTTCTCTTGGTCCTTCGAGTGGACACGAGCTATCAAGGCGTCAATCAATTCCTGCCCCGATAAACTCGAAATCGGCCCAGGAACAAGATCCTCTGGTTCGTCAGTCGAGGGCACCACAGCTTTGCCCTTACCCTTTCCACCGGCAGAGGGGAGAGCCTTGGAACTACCAGCTGACTTCTTCGCTGGCCCTTTGCCTTTGTCCCCAGCAGGAGTGAGAATCTTCACACCACCAGCAGACCTCCTCGCTGGCTCTGAGGACTTGCCAGCCTTTTTTAGGCCCTCCTGTCTCTCCTTCTCACCCACAGAGATCAGGGAACCTCTCTTCCTCTTCTTCGTAAGATCAGCAAGGGTGGCATCGGGAGCCGAATCAGGTGAAGGAATCTCATCGGTGATATCCACGACTTGGACATCTTCTTCACGGGTGCCAGCGGCATCACCAGCACTGGAGTGCCTCCCCCTGTGAACAAGAGCACCCGCATCAACTTCCTCCGCATCAAAGGGGCGCGAGGCTTCCACATTCCCCTCTGGGATCTCAACTACAGGGGGAATAGGGATCAGTTCGGACCCAGCAGGTCGCTCTGAGGGACTTGTTCCGGAAGCAGAACCGCCCGAGCCATGTGCTCCGCGGCCAGCAAGAGAAGGGGTGTCAGGCAAATTGTCCCCACATTTCGATCTCCAAGACATATCTGCAAACCAAAATTTTACACCATTAAAAGCAGGGTAACAAGAGCTAATGTATTTTCTAATGTATATTTTTTACCTATTGATCTCTCTGGATACAGGGGAAACAGACCATTATATGCCAGAGAGGAATTGTTCTCGGCCAGGTACCTACAGTCTAGAGGGTGGGCCTTATTCATAGCATTAAGGTGAGCTATAATATTCTGGTCACGAGTAGAAGGGACTTCGGAAGAGGCTGGTTTATAAGTAGTGCGATTTGTATGCCATTCCAGCTCCGAAGCACCATAATCGCGCCAGTTGCCGAAAGGGGTGCGCACATAACAATAATATTTCAGGAAACCCTTATCGAAAGAATTCAGAGAGGAAAGGAAGGTGGTAGGATATTTCGGGTGAGCAGCAAAGCTATACAGGGGATTGCCCTGCATGCGGAGAGTCTGGGTCTGACAGAACAATTTAGCGGTGTCCCCAACACCGTGAGCTCGGCACAAAACGTGAAAGGCATATAATCTCCGAATGGCAGAAGGAGCGACTTGAAAAAAGGGGATGTGAAAATAGTTACAAACATCAACCAGCAGAATAGGAGGAGGGAGTCTCAAACCAGCATCTATTTGAGCTTTCCAAACAACTATCACCTTGGGATGACGAAGGCTTTCAGGAGGCGTTGAATCCTTACAAAAGGCCTCGAATTTTAAACCATCAGGACGCCTACATTTGCTTTTCAATTTTTCCACCTCCGCGACACTAAGGCGGGATGGAGGAATACGTTTGGGGGGTAGGCGGGGCTTTTTCCCTTTTCTCCTAGGTGGAGAAGGAGGAGGTGCAGTTTGAGATTCGTCAGAAGTAGAGGGGGAAGGAAGATTTTCAGGATCTGTCCGCGTCGGGGAGGAAGATGAAGGGTCTTGGGCAGAAGGAGAGGGCGAGCGAGAGGGTTGAGGGGCGGAGGTGCAGGCCATGATGGGAGATGCCAACCCTAGGGTTTCTAGCACGCTCAATCAGAGCACCAACAGTTGTACCACTACACTACGATTAAATACAAAATTGCAGTGAAGAGGATACGCGAGTTACCTAGACCGGAAAAAGATGGACGGTAAAACCTGGAGCAGAAGGGTCGTGGGAGAATGCCGGAACAGTGAGGAAATCGCCGAAAAATGCAGAAAATTCGCTCGGAAAACTTGGAGAAGAAGAATAGTGAAAAAAGGGGAGTTCGAATCGGCTAAGTAAGATTGTACGCGGGTAACCACCAGCACGCGGGATGAACGGCACGTGGCATAAGGAAGAAATCAACGGATGGGAATTTATACGGAAAGGCGAAAGGACGCAAAAGTTTAAAAAGTAACCTCGGGTACGGGGAAAATACTGTAGACTGGGCAGACATTTAATGCGGATGACGTCATCCACGCGGGCGAATCCTCTGACTAGTTGCACCTCTCCAGAGTGAACTAGCCAGACCAGGGAGCGGGAGTAACAAAAATGCCAGAGAACAATTTACAGGGTCTCTTTTTACTCTCATAATGTCAAAATGTCAAAATGCTTATGTCTTTATGATTTACAGGGGCCAAGGAAAATAACAAAGCTTTGATGCTGATAACACACCACTGGTTGAACGCGAAGAATACCCGGTTCAACCAGACTAGAGGGGGGAGTGGTTGGTGAGGAGCAATATATGCAGAGTAGGGAGAGAGTACAAATCAGAGGAACCACTCTCATCAGAGGAGCCGTATGGGTCAGAAGAACCATTTATACCAGAAGGATTTCATCCATCAGAGGAATGACTCTAGCCAGAGAAGTCATCCGCACCAGAGAAGTCATGCTTGACAGAGGAGCCCTCTCCTCCAGAGAAATCATCCGCGCCGGAAAAGTCACCATCGTCAGGGAGGTCATCGTCACCAGAAAAGTTAACTCCATCAGAGAAGTCACTACCGCCAGAGGAGACGCCCTTGCCAGAGAAGACGTGTTTACCAGAGAAGTCCCTCATGCCAGAGATGTCAATATCACCAGAGAAGACGCCTTCGCCAGAGAAGACATTTCCATCAGAGGAGCCAATAAACGCGCGGGAAGGTCTCCCGCGTATTATCGAAATTACCAACGTACCCTTCCACCACGCAGGACGCATGCACCGAAGATGTTTTTACTATTTTACCCCTCCGCTTGTAAATCTATAAATAGGGTCCGAGCTCGTGTATTATTTCTTACGCTATCTCATATTTTCGAATACTGCAGTTGTTTTCTCTCTTGAGCAAGGTTCCCGATCAACTCTTTTTACTCTTTCCAGCCTTCTCGACTAGGTAGAATTTTACATTTCCTTTCATAGATTTAGGTGTTGGTTCCGTAAACACCACACACTAACTCAATTATCTGATCATCGACGCAAAGATGAATTAATCCCTATCAACCAACCAGTTAAAGGATACTGTGATATGCACTGACATACCTCAATTCCTACTTACTGTGTCGATAAACAGCTGGAGACGCCAGACCTAGATTTAATATTCTAATAGCATTAAGAGAAAGGAACCCAGTTTAGACCAATTATCCTAGATACGCTAGTAATAATCAATCCACCAATATATTCCTACTACGAACACGGTAGTTTTATCACTAATCAGTCATATTCCAACAACTACGGATTGGAGGTGCTAATTGACTGTAATCCAATTAAACCTAAGTTAGTCAGACTTAAATAAAATTAGAATTATCGTGAAACACAAGGAATTAATCAGAATCAATAGGAACCAATTTTAAAACCAATTAGGTCCCACAGATTAATAAATTAGTGTTTCATTATTCTCGTCGAATTAAAAGGTTTAGCTACTCCTAATTAAACTAAGAACAATAAAATAAACAGAGATGAACATAAAAACAATAGAAATAAGTAAATAAAGGTCACCACTTTTGAATTAAAGAAAACTGTCTGTCTCAATTCTCCAATACAGTCGCAATCTCCAAGGTCAAGCAAGAATAATTAACCAAAATATCAAAAAATAATCTTGAAGGAAACGAAGCAATACTCTAAAAACTCCTTAATTGTCTTAAACAAAAGTCAACTTAAAATACCTAACACACTACTAACTTGCGGCTGTCCAAGTTCAAGAGAAAACAAAATTAAAACCTAACTCCAAAAGCAATAATCATCTCTCCTCATTAATCTCCTAATCCCCTATATACTAGGAATAAGTGACGGCTAGGAGAATTAAAAACTAAGGGAATCAATCCCTAAGGTGGCCGCACCCTCTCCTAATCATGGGCTTCGGCCCTTACAAAATAAGGACCAAAAGATTAAAGTAAGAGTTTTGGACTTAATTAAGTGTAAAATAATTAACTACAAGTCCTATCTCTAAACTCCTCCATCTTTTATGCAATTCTTCTTCAAAACCACGACTTCCACTATCTTCTTCCATCCACGAGTTTCCTCCGAACTTCATGCAATTTCTGTGTCAAAAGCCAACAATTTGGGTAATATCAAGGAAAAATCAACGGCAAACAACACGAAAATAGATAACTAAATCATACACATCAAGGAATACGTGCAAAGAGATGCAATTCTCCGAGATAGGCAGATGCATGCTGTGCTCCAACATGATTTGATGGAGCACGTTTGGGCACGTTTCGGACCTCTAGAGCCGGAATAGTTATTTTAGGATATGTCTTTAAATTTTTAAAATTTATGTAATTTTTAGGATTTTAAAATTAATGCAATTCAAATTTGAAGTAAATTGTGTTATTTAAATTTGTGCAATTAAAATTAAATAAAAAATACAAAAATCAAAACTAAAAAGATCAGGTCAGCTATCATGTTATCTCAGTACTGTAGCCTCCTTGACCCAATGTGGTCCCCCTCTATCAGGTCATCCCTACTGCTCATGCTCTAAGTGTGCTCAGAAATACATAGAGATATTGATAGATTTATTATCAGGTCATCCCTACCGCTCATGCTCTAAGTATTGGTCTAGTTTGCTTCATTTACTTCAAGTATAAGCAAGAGATAAGCTTCATTTATTATCTTTTTGTTTTGACATAATAAAAAAATTAGGCAAATCATATAAAATTTGGATAATGCATTTTCCTTTGGCAAGATATAATTTTATATACTCCTGTGTCTCATAAGAATGAATCGTTTTTTTCATTTCGGTCTATCCATAAAAATACACTTCATCCGTCTCATAAAAATATGAACATTTTACTATTTTGGGGCGTCTCACAAAAATATGGACATTTTTATTTTGGTAGATTATCCCATCACAATCGTTTTACTTTTCATCTATATTGTTCATAAAGCGAGACCCATTTTTCACTACAATACAATACTTTTATCTAATATTTCTTAAAATTCGTGTCTGATGAGGATAAAAATGTGTATTCCTTACTTGTAGGATGCTAGTAATTGAAACAGGCTTGATTTCGGTTTGAACAGGGTTGATTTGGTCCTTGCAGGGCTGATTCGACCTGAAAGGCAGAATTCAGCCCGGAACAGGCCTACTTACCCTGTAATCAGCCCTGATGCATAGAAATTACCTTATCCTATCGGAATATGAAGAAGATCTCAATCTGAGAAGACCTCAAGTTAGAGATAAGGATGATTATTACGCGGATAAGCATGAGGAAGTCTATCTCGAGTAGAATTAGGTCAAAGAATCCTTCTCCTATTAGATCTTCTATTGGTTTGCCTATAAATATGGATGTATCTTCTCCTATTAGATCATCTAGCAAACAATATTCTCTGTAAATCGTTATTTTCCTCGCATACATAGTGAAAACATCTCCCGAAAGCCCCGTGAACGTAGATCTTTACGATCGAACCACGTAAATCTCGCATTCTTTATTGTTTTCTGTTATAGATATTATTTTTTGGCACAATAGTACATTAATAAATGTTCATGTTTTTTTGAAATAGAGAGAATATCACTTTCATTTTAAGACATTACTCCATGCAACTCTTTACATTTAGAAAAAAGAAAAAAAGAAAAAAGGAATACCGATATGAAGAAGTTGCAGAAGGAAGATAACACAAGAAGAGGAAAAGCAACACAGGAATAAGAAAACAAAAATAATTAGGGCCCCACGATTTTGTCCTTTTATAATGTCTGTATAATTACTAATTAGAAAGAAGAAAGGAGTATTCTTTTTCTATTAATTTTTTATTAGTAATTTTTAGTTTCACTGTTCACTTGAATTATTGGTTTAAAATCTGTGCTTTTAGTTTTGGGCTAACTTTAACATTAATAAAATTTGAACTTTTTAGAGCTCAAAACTTCGAATAATAACTTTTTATTTTAATTATTTTAATTTTAAAATTTAAATGTAATAAAATTTTCATTTTTAAAATTTAATGTTTATTTGATTTAAAATTTAATTTTAAAAAATTGAATGAAAAAAATCATAAAACCTCTTGTGGATGGGGTGGCTTTATCTGCTCTCGACTCTTGAGTCTTCATTTAAATGGTTCCTAGTCTTTGGGCAAAAATAAAAGGGTTAATAGCCAAAAAATAAACGAAGTTTCACCAAATTTGCATTTTGCACATGACCTTCAAAAATAGCCCCAGAATACATGAGCTATTGATTTTGTTGTAATTTGCACACGGCGAGAACTCCGGCCATAATTAAAGTTGACCGGAAATGACGTGGACTATACGCGTGGCATTTTTATTGTATGTGGCAATACGCGTGGCAATTTAATTGATTTGGCAATACACATGTCATTTTTATTAAAAAAAATTAAAAAAAAAAAAACAAAAATTCATCTCTCTCTCTCTCAAATCACAGCGTCGTTCCTCTCCTTCCTCAAGCTTTCCACCACCGCTGGCCAGCTCTTCCACCAAAATCAGGCCCTCGACCTCCTAGATCCCCAAATCGCAGCCCTCGGCCTTCATCCTCTCCAACAACGCCGCCGCCTTCATCCTCCTCGCGAGTCTTTCCACCGCCAATACCAAACCCCCTCCGACCCACACACACCACGCAACAACAAACACCAAACCCCAGCTCCTCTTCTTCCTCGCCGCAGCCGCCGCCAGATCTGGGGATTTCCCCCTTTTTACCCCACCGCCACCTATAACTTTCTCCGACCTACACACACCACACAAAGAGAGGGAAGAACGGCGCCGGAAGGCAGGACGATGACTTCTCCCACGAACAGAGCGTCTCCCTTCGCCTCATGCGAACCACGGCGAGGACCAGAGCAACGGCGGCGACCAGCGAGTTTCCCACTCGCGAACGAAGATGAAGACAGACTCAGTAGAGCGGAGACCTCTGGCCAAGAAAGGCGAGGCGGCCTTGAACCAGGGCATCGATTTCACCAGAGCCGAGAGGGCTAGGGCTCGACTCATGCCTCAAAGTGTGAGTGGCGTCGGAGGCGAGGCGCAACCTCACCGGGATTGCGGTGGTTGATTTTGGTTTGCACAGATCTAGGGTTTTGTTGGGCTGATTTTCGTTTGAATTCCTTGTCTTTTTGGGTTGTGCGTGTGTTACAGAGGGAGGGTGAGAGGCGAGAGAAGGGAGAGGCGACGACGCCGGTGAGGAAGAAGGAGAGTGGCATCTCTGTGTGGAGAGAGAGAGAGAGAGAGCAGAAAGGAGGCGGGGCGCAGCAACGTTTTTTTTTCTTTTTATTTTTATTTTTATTTTTTTTTATTTAGAAAAACTTGATAAAACGACGTCGTTTTACATGCCCGGCGGTTAGTCCACGTCTGCAATTTCCGGCTGCCATGTCAACAACGTTTAAGATGATGGTCAACGCATGTGCAAATTACAATTAAATCGAAAGGTGGTGTATTCTGGGACTAATATTAAAGATCGTGTGCAATTTGCAAATTTGATGATAGTTCATGTATTTTTTTGCTATTAACCCAAAATAAAATATTATGTTCACATATGAAGATATATATGCATAATAATATAAAAACTCGTGTCTCTCTTGCTAGTATGAATGGATAAAATCATAGAAGTATTTCAAACAGTGTAAATTGTCTAAAGTATTGAGTTTCTAGATTCGTTGCCTACATAATTATATGATCGTGTTTGTGTACGGTAATCAAATCAATGGTCATATCGAGTCCACTCATGATCATCATATCATATCAATAGGCTAAAATAGCGTGGAGCCACTCTTCTGAATTGATAAATAAAAGTAAATGGAAAAGTATCACTCTTCATTTCTCTCATTTTTTTTTAGGATACTCTTCATTTCTCTCATTAAAACTATATTTATCAATTAGTACAAATTTAAAATGCTCACTTCCTTATCTTTTTTTGTAAAAATGTTCTCTTTTATTATACAAAACATTTTATGCCATATTCTTTAAATACCCTTTGATTTGATGGGTTAGCTTGATTTTCTTAGAGTAAAAATTTAAAATGCCCACTTCCTTATCTTTTTTTGTAAAAATGCCCTCTCGTATTATACAAAGCATTCTATGTCATATTCTTTAAATATCATTTGATTTGATGGGTTTGCTTGGTTTTCTGTGAAAGTCTTACACATTTGACCGATTTGACAACTATCAATCATAAAAGTCAATGATTTGACAACTATCAGTCAAGAATACATAAGAACGATGGATGGCTAGATCATGTGTCCGTCCGAGCGAACACATAATTTCACCGGGCGGACACATTATTTTATCGGTCGGACACATGATCTGGATGGTAGATCATGTGTCCGACCGATAAAATAATGTGTCCGCCCGGTAAAATCATGTGTCCGGCCAGGCGAACACATGATCTAGCCACCCACCGGTCATATGTACTCTTGATTGATAGCTATCAAATCGTTGACTTTTATGACTGATAGCTGTCAAATCGATCAAATGTGTAAGACTTTCACAAAAAACCAAACACACCCATCAACATCAAAGGATAAAATAGGTACTTCACATAATTAGGCATAAAATGCTTTGTATGATAACTTAGGGCATTTTTACAAAAAAAACTTAAGGAAGTGGACATTTTTGCCTATTAACACTTTATCAATTAACTATATCAACACAACTTATTAATAAAAAATTATTTTTCTTTCTTCCACATACACAAATTATAATTCTATAACTTTTATACTTTATCATATGACCCACTCCAACCTAAACATATACTCCATCCATCTCGCTATTAACGGCACGTTTCTTTTCAGCACGGGTATTCAGGAGCTTTGTATTAGGAGAAAAGTTGTAGGGATCACATGTTTAATGTTATTGTTAATTAATTTTAAATATTGTTAATAAAATAACTCTCTTCTTCATCAACACCGGCGAGGCCGCCGCCGCCGCTACCTTCCCTTCGCCTTGTCAGATCTCAACCCAAGCCTCGCCGGCATTCTACTAGGTGTGGCTGACACAGAGAAGCCCACACCAACCCTCCCCTTTACAGAACTCCGGCGACACAAACCCAAACCAAACCCTTCCTCCGTCGAAAACCCAAATCCCACCTTTCCTCCGTCGACCGCCACCGCCACCTACCATCCAAACCATCTCCCACCGCTTGTACAAACTCAACACAAATAATAGGAAACCCAAATCGCTCCACGCAAGCCGACTCAACACAAACAATAGGAAATCCAAATTCCTCCACCGGAACCGAATCTCCAAGAATCAGCGAGGATTTAAACCCCTCCCCCCTAAAATGTCATCTTTGGGTGCAGAGAAAGAAAATGGTGGGTGGAGAATAGAGGCGGTGTGCAGATCTCACAACCGATCACGGAGGAGGTGGGAGCGCGGAGGCGGCACACCAGTGGAAGAGAGAGGGAGCAGAGGCGGCGGTGACCGCTGGCTCTGCATGCGCCGCTGCAGCTCGCAGCGGCCGCCGCGAACAATAGAGAAAATGAGATCGAGAGTGAGCGCCGAGAGAGGGCAGTGGAGGAGGGTGGGCTGACACGGAAGCGCCTCGCCGTCGCCGTGGAGGAGGAGAGATGGCAAGGGTGTAGCAGCTGTGAGAGATAGAGAGAGAGAGAGAGAGAGAGAGAGTAATTATCAGGACGTAGGGAGGGAGTAGTTATTAAAATTAGGCTTTTAATTAGGGATTTTAATTAACGTTAGTCACTCCCTTATTTTTTCTAAAATAGGAAACGTGCCATCAATAGCGGGACGACCCAAAAAGGAAAATATGCTATTATTAATAGGACGGAGGGAGTATATTTTTCATTAATTATTATTATATTTTTTAATAGGAAAATGCCAAGTTTCACTTTTTTATTTGATATATGTGGTTGTGAAATGGGTTGGTCTGCACCCTATTTTAATAACCGGTTATTTCAATCAAATCATTTCATCTATTTTTTATTATTTAATTTTTTTTTATCTTATATGATGACCACATATAACCGATTGTTTGGGTCATGGATAAAAGTGGTCTAAGAGCATGTCGAGGGAGAAGAAGCGCATAAAGAGGTACTATACGGTAATTCTTATCACAACGGCTTCCATCTTTAATGCATCGACTTTATAAAAAAGTGTTGTAATCATCATTTTCATTTTATCCTATTTTTACTCTTCTATTTTAAAATTCAATATTTTATTAATTTATACATTACATTAATTAAAATAAAATAAAATATCTAAAATAAAATAATTAAAATTATCATTATAATAATTTTTTATGACTCAATCGAATTAAAACGAGACCAAATAATATGTGAAATAAAGTAGAAATATGTGGTATTTATAGAAGAAAGTAAAAGAATAATAAAAAATCGGGTAGAGAGAGCCATTCGTTCAACGATAAAAAAAAAAAGGGTTGAACAATCATAATTCAAAATTTTAAAACTTTTATTTTTTTAAATTAGTCAGACAAGCCGGCACGACGCATGAGACTGGGCACGATGCGGGGATGCACACCGCTGCGCATGCTTTAATAATGATTTATTTATTTTTTTAGTGTGTCGTATTAATAATAGTTCATTTTAAAAAAATGAAACCAATTTTTCTTATAAAAAATTATGAATACGTTACTTTCTATCATTTTTATTTTTTTAATCACTCTTTCTTTTCGTAATCGTGCCAAATTAAGGTATTACGAAGGCAGTATTAAGCTAATAAACTTTGAGTGCGTCAATCTCATGCAAAATTTCAAATGACGAAATTTCGATTATATGTAGAAATAGAAAGTGAGGGGGGCCATACAAAATATGTCTAAAATATAGTACTAGTAGTAAAAGTAATAAATTTAGTTAGACGACTATCGAGGCATACCAGGGCTTGACCCCTGCAAACATCTATTGCATTATTGCGGAACATCTCATGCTGCATTTACGAACCATCGTCATGTGCCAAGGAAAATTTAATTAAAAATCTATGAACATCGCTTATAAGAATTCTTAATCATATCTATACATGCAAATCTAGCTTAATTACTAGCTTGTGAATTTTCAGAATAAAAGAAATAACAGACTTTATAATTCTCTTGACATGTGGTGATTATGCATGCACAATAACGTACAAGGATCTAGCAATATGTAAAGATTATGCAATATGTATAAGGACCAGACTAGATGTGTAGACCACTTATTTTTTAGGCAAATTAAGATGTATAGACCACTTTACAAAGGGTAAAGATAGGAGTTTTATGCCAAAATTTAATGATAATTACGGTTACAAATATTAAAATTTGAAACTCGTTCAGTTGTAATAACCAATGTTTAATTATTACTCTCTCCATCTAAAAAAAATATATGCGATAATTTGGATGCTAAAAATTTTAATAGTTACTCCATCTATCTCACTAATAATAGTTAATGACTGTACGACACAATTATTATGAAGAACTACTCTATCACCCACGCAATATGCGTGGGGATCATTTTATTTTCATGATGTTAATTAAACAAGTCTGTAGATATAAATTATAATAATATACGTATAAATTTATATAAGAGCATGATTAAATTATAATAATATACATATAAAAACATAAACATTTTTGGCAGTCAATCATTTCATAAACATTTCATTTCATTTCATGAACATTTCATTTTCATTTCATAAGAGTCATTTATCATTTGGGCATAATAATAAACTGAAATTAACAGTTAAAATCATCTCATGCATATATTCGTATAAGAGGCCTACGACACGCAGGGGATCTCTAAATACGTATAGTAAAAGTAATGCCCACCTGGATAGGCAAAGCCTGAAGATCATAATCACATAACCTGTCTTGGGAAAACAGTGCTAATCCCCTTGGTCCACAAAGCCTACAAGAAATTCTATTCTTAATAGGTCTCCTTGAATCTAATCTTAAGTCATGGTGTAGTGCTTAACATTCTATGATTCACTTAGCCGGGTTTTTAATGAATAAATAATTAAAAACATTTCTCTTGAGTTAAGAACACCAACAATATTCTTACTCATCTTTCTTTAATAATTGGAATTATAAATAAAATCAATTAAATCATAAATACTTTTTATTTCATGATGCAAATGAAATGTCATGTCATGCTTAGCATATGATAAGTAATTTCATGATGGGGTTGTGATTTTAAACGAAGTGTTAGCTGAGGCAAAGAGAAAGAAAAAACCAACTGTGCTTTTTAAAGCCGACTTTGCAAAAGCCTACGACACAGTGGATTGGGATTTTCTGAACTTAATGATGGAGAGAATGAACTTCAGCGGAAGATGGCGAAGGTGGATAGTCGGGTGTCTCAGGTCAGCTTCGATCAATGTTCTTGTTAATGGCAGTCCGTCAGGTGATTTTCAGATGGGAAGAGGTTTAAGACAGGGGGATCCACTCTCCCCATTCCTCTTTTTGATTGTGGCTGAAGGACTTAATATCCTTGTGGAGAGAGCAGTTCGGTTGAATCTCTTGGAGCCATACAAAATTGGGAGGGAGGCTCTATTAATCTCACACCTTCAATATGCAGATGACACCATGTTCGTCACAGCAGGGAAAACTGAAAATGTGTTTGCTATCAAGTGTATTCTCAAGATCTTCGAACTTCTGGCAGGTCTCGAGGTGAATTTCGAAAAAAGTTGCCTCATTGGGATTGGCCTTCCTGATAATTCAAGTGCACAGATGGCGGAACTGTTGAATTGTAAGACTGGGAGTCTCCCCACCAAATATCTCGGGATTAAAATAGGGGGATGTCTTTCTAGATCGATAGAGTGGACATTTCTGGTCGATAAGATTAAAAGCAAGATCAACGGGTGGAAGAAGCGGAAAATCTCCTTCGCTGGTAGAGCCACCCTTATCCGGTCAGTTTTGCTCTCTATTCCGATCTTTCATCTTTCCTTCTCCAAAATCCCTAAGCGTGTTGTTGATGAAATTCATACTTGTTTTGGTAAATTCCTTTGGGCCGGGGGATTGGAGGAAAGGAAGATTCATTGGGTGAAGTGGGATGATTTGTGCGTGGATTTCGGTCGTGGGGGCTTAAACTTTAAAAATTTCAAGTGGTTTAATTTGGCCCTCATGACCAAGTGGATTTGGAGATTCTTGGTGGAAAAAAATTTACTTTGGGCTAAGGTGGTGAGAGCAAGCCATGGCGAGTTTGTGTGGGAAAACAGTGGGTTGAGCAAAGTTGATGGTAAGAGAATGCAACCTGGTTGGTGGAAAAATGTTGTGAGTATTTGCAGGGGGGACGAGGGTAAGTGGATGCGCGATAATGTGGAGGTGGTGTTGGGAGATGGAGAACTATTTAGTTTTTGGAATGACTGGTGGAGTGGGGAGGGAAAGTTGTCCGAGCTGTTTCCTAGACTCTTTCGGATCTCCGACAACAGAGCCGGAAGAATCAAGAGTATGGGGAATTGGGTTGAAGGTAGTTGGACCTGGAATCTTGGGTGGAGTCGAGAGCCAAGGGGACGGGAATTACAGCAAGTTCAGTCCCTCTTATCCATTATCAATAGACGAGATTTGAGGGTTAACAACCGTGATGGGTGGTGTTGGAAAGCTGCTACAAACGGTGTTTTTTCAGTCAAGTCGGCTTATGAGACTTTAAGCAGGGAGCGAAGACAGAGGAATTATCAAATAAAAGAAGACGAATTGACGCAGATTTCGAAAATCAAAGCCCCCGCAAAAGTCACCCTGACGGCATGGAAGGTCATCAAAGGACGTTTACCAACCATCGACAATCTTATTCGCCGGCAGGTGGCAATTCAGGGGCCGAACCTCTGTGTGATCTGCAACGAGTGGGAAGAGTCAGTCGAGCATCTATTTTTCTCCTGCGCAAAAATAGAAGAAGTCTGGAAGGAGGTGATCCTTTGGATGGGCAAGCAAGCTGTTTTCCACCTTAAAGCGAAGCCTCACTTTAATGCCTTCGCCAACCTTGGGAAAAAGGAAGATGTCAAGTTCTTAACCGCGGTTTGGTGTTGTGTAGTCTGGTGCATCTGGAAGAAGAGAAACGAATGCATTTTCAAACAAGGTTCTTGGTCTAAGGAAAGAATGGTTGCTGAAATAAAGACTAGAATTTGGGGTTGGAGTTCGGCTTTTAATCTGAATCAGCCCAACGCAGACTTCCGCAGATGGAACGCAGCTGCTCAACTTCAGGGTTAATCTCGGTCTGTGGCTTCTTTGGGATGCCCCGATGCCCAGGTGTTGTAATCCTTGATCTTTTTGTTTTCTCGCGGGATGACCCGTGCTCGGTACTCCTTGTACCATCTTTTAAATAAAAATCTTTTTTCCCTTATCAAAAAAAAAAAAAAAAATGAAAAAAAAATTATATATGCATTAAAGTTATACAAAGAAGGTAAAAAATATAGCTTCATTAAAAAAAGTTTAGAATGTTTTCTTATCAACATAAAATTTGTGAATACACATTTCAAATTCATATCAATCTAATCAGAAATTTATGGATTGTTCTGGATAGATCATGAACAAATAAGTGGTTAGGAAAAATTTAAATTTGAATGACATAACCAAATAGTTTGACAATCCAATTTTTTATGAGAGAATGCACATGTTTTTTTTTAAACATGTCATTATCAATGAGACAGACGAAAAACAAAAGTGAGTCATTATCAATAGGATGGATGGAGTATTAGATTTAGTATTTTTGTGAGTGGACAAGGAGTCCCACTTTACATAGTGTTATGTTACTTTAACAAAAAATAATGGTGGGTCATGATGATTTTTTGTGAATAAGTGTAATATTTTTGAAAGACAATCAAAATGACAAAATATGCATATTTTTAAGAAATGGATTAAATATGTGATATGATTGAGAAACATCTTATTTCTATAGTAGTAATTTTATGTTCCTTCAACAATATTCAAACGTCGATAATTTCATGTGTTAACAGTATTTAGGGTTCAAATTCTATTGATCTCGAGTAGAAAATAAAAACAATATATAGTAATATTAAGCGTTGATCATTACAAAGTACTCCGTTCCATCTAACGTGACCATTTTTTATTTTAAGTTGTCCCATTACAAATGGTCACTTCACAAAAACGAAATATCTTTATCTCATAAAAAGTTGTGCTCCGCCACTTTCTATCACTCTAACACTTTAATAATTCTTCTTCTTAATAACCTTGCCAAAAAAATAAGTGGCCATCCTTTAATGGGACGGAGGGAGTATTAAAAAGAAACTAAAAAAATTTCAAAAAAGAATTTGGCGTAAAAAATACTTCCTCCGTTCTTTATATGATTTCCTTTTTTTTTTGGACCGTCCTTCAAATAATTTCTATTTCTATTTTTGAACATTATCCCGCCACTAATAATACTCTATTTGCTCTTATTTATTTATTTTTAAGTTTCAACACTTTCAATACTAGCTAGTTATAACATATTTTCATAATTTTTATTATTAATTATAATATTTTTCATTATTTTTAATATACTCAATAATTTTATATTAACCTCATACTTCTCGTTATTGTGAAGTTATTTGGAGAAGGTAAGAAATATATGGTCAAACCTGAGTAGGGGTGTAAGTGAGTCGAGCTAGCTCGCGAGCTACTCGGGATCGACTCGAAAACTACTCGAAATCGACTCGGTATAAGTCGAGCTCGAGCTCGAGCTCGAGCTACTCGATTAGGTATCGAGCCCGAGTTCGAGTTTCATCATACTCGGCTCGTTAGGCTCGCGAGCCTAATCGAGCTTTCAAAAAAATTATGATTTTATCCCTATACTATAGCTTAATTACTAATATAGCTCATAATATATAAAATTTGTTGAAACATATATGAGACGAGCTTAAACGAGCTCGAGCTCACCGAGCCTAAACGAGCTCAAGTTTGATTAAGATTCAATAATCGAGCCGAACCGAGTCGAGCTCGAGCTCATCGAATATGCAATCGAGTCGAGCTCGAGCTCAAAAATCTCAAACTCGAGCGAGTCGATCGAGCTCGAGCTCGAGCTTGATACATATAGACCGAGCTCGAGCTCGAGTATGTCGATACTCGACTCGACTCGGCTCATTTACACCCCTAAACCTGAGTCAGTGGAGCGCACGTGTCTTCGACAATGTCCCCTTAGCTTCAACTAAAATTTGATTTACATCACTGTCAATTTTCGCATACTAATTTAATTTAGCTAGTTGCCTTTTTGGGTTGCGTGGATTTCTCATGCACTGATCACAAATTATAAATTAATAATACTCCATCAAATATATTAATTTCATTGAAATTCTCATCAAGACATAAATTCTTAACCTACAAACAATTGATTATCTACTAGTTGAAACACCGATTAAATTTTAGTGAAAACCAAATCAAAGAAATTGGAACCTCGAATATTTAAATAATTTGGCAAATGGGAATCGCATGATAGAGTGAGTATTTATGTAATTAAAGGTCTCATATTTAAATTTCACCAACATCTCACACTTAGTTTTATAAACTAAATATAAATAAAAAAATCAAACAGAAATTTAGAAAGGGTCGCTCGCACTGAAGCCTGGTCTGGTACCTTTTTATTTATGTTTACTTAATTAATTAAATTAATTTTGAATTCTAATTATAATTAATAAATATTAATTAAAAAATAATATAGCTCAATTATGATTAATAAAGTAACTCTAATTAAAAATTAAAAAATTTTAATTGAATTTTATTAAAACAAAATACACCGCGTGTATCTAAATACACAAATTTTTTTGACATAAAATATGGGCAGAGTTCTTTCTATTTTCTTGGTCAACATTTGAGACCTAAACAATACTCCCTCATTCTCCAAAATAAGTTCATCTTTGGTGACGGCACGAATTTTAAGAAAAAGTGGTAAAGTGTATTAATAGTAGAAAAAAATATGTTATAATTTGTATTAAAAGTGGTGAAAAAGTGTTATAATTAATATTGAGAGTGGTGAAAAAGTGAAAAATAAGAATAAATAAAGTATTATTAGTGGTGGGGTAATTGTCCAAAAATGGAAAAAAAAAAAAAAGATGAATTTTTTTAGGGGACGTCCCAAAAAGAAAAAAGAGAAACTTATTTCAGAGAGTTGAGGGAGTATCAAGTGGTACTATATTATTTCGATACCTAAGTACAATTAACCTAAATCTTGCAGTATATATGTCTCTTTTTTATTATGCTTAAAGGGTTGAAGTGAAAGGACACCACTATGTTTGGTTCCAATTTATGATGCATTTCTGACCCTTCTTCTTTGATTTTAGACCTATCATAATGTAAAATATAAAAGTGATTTGGTGAATGGTGAAATGTCCAATCAAACCAAAAATGGTGCATGCCGAGCCCCCACCTGACCTCAGATTTATAAAGAATAGGCCAAAAGCAACAAACCAACAAAATGATAAATACATACATATATACCTATGGCATCATTCCAATATTGTAATTAAATTCACCACATATATGAAGAAACTGGTGGAGTTAAAATAATTAATTAAAAATTCTTCAAACATGTATTATTAAGTAATATTTTTTTTAATCTCAGGGTTAAAACATATACTCTCTTGGTCCCACGAATCTTGAGTCAATTTCCTTTTTCGGCCGTCCCACGAATCTTGAGTCGTTTCCTTATATGACAAAAAAATTCATTTTTATTCACTTTTTCACTTTTTCACCTACCACACTTAACACATTAAATACTAGTATTTTTTTAATTTTCGTGTCCAAAATAATTGACTCAAGATTCGTGGGACGAAGGGAGTATATGTTTCTCCTTATCCCAATATTTACTATGTAGGAGTATAAAATAGGTTTGTATATATTCATCAAATCTGAAGGATAAATATATTATCTATCCAAAAATTTAAATAAATATATGTCTCTGCATTTGGTGACACTCGCTTGCAAAACAAAAAAAGATTATACGCGAGAGAGAGAGAGAGAGTTTATTAAGATAGAGACGATTAAACCTCAATTAATCTCTTCAGACAACACACAAGATCCATCCATACGAAAATTGCCAAAAAAAAAATCCTAAAAATTACAGCACATATATTAATTATTGTTGATAACTTACGTTATAAGTAATAAACTAAAAAATGAAAAAGAAATAGAAAATGGTAGAGTTTAAGGTTGGTAAAGCTTATTCCCACACCTGCATTTCCAGGATAGAAGATAGTAGCTGTCATCTTCTCTGTGAGATGATTTTTCCCATTTGATGGTGGTCCGGTGGGGCGGAATTACCAAAGTAGCCTCGCACGGCCTGCAACTCATGCACCTGTTGACGCAAGCAGGCGGCCTTGATCCCAACACCATCTTCCTCAACTCCTCCTCATCTGGCGATGCCCTAATCATCCCACCTGATCATATATCATCATCATCATACATGGAATATATATGTATCAATATTCATTTATATATATATAGAGAGAGATATGCATAGTAGGTATGTAGGTGTAGCATCTACCTGATGAAGGTGCGAGAGAGGAAAGGAAGATGGATGTGAGTGCAAAAGTGAGGAAGAGGTGGTTGTGGTTTCTTGATAGAGCCATGAGGAAAAGTGTTATGTGATTGTGCAAGTGTGGAAAAATGAATGGGGCTGCCTGTGTTTATGCATTTGAAGACAAAGTTGAGCACTGTGTGGAGAATGAGGGACAGGACAGTTTACAGTAGTGTTAGAGAAATGATATTCATGTCATGCCCCTCTTCCAATTTTAATTGCCATCTCACACAGAAAACAATGTTTAATTTCTCTTTCTCCTTTCGGAAAAATGTTGTTTTTCCATCACTCTGCGGTCATTAAAGTTTTACTCATTTTTCATTTTTTTATCTGCGGATTTACTATTCAGAGCTGCTACTAGTGCTTTTTTGTTATTTCTGCATCCTAGCTATCAAGATTTGGGGAAGCGCGTGCATGTGTATATATGTTTTATTTAATTAGTCACATTAATTTAATTTTGTGGTTCCTTGACTTGAGAAACCTCTTGTTAATTATATTTCCGTGTTACATGCGCTAGCTATTGATGTGAATCATATTTGTGGTCTTTTTATTGAGCTAAGGTCCAATAGGTTGAACTCGAGGTTAAAAAGTGTAGAAACTTAAATAAATACTACTACAAGATTCCTTAATTAACTTATTCATGAATGAGTATAGCTTGCATGGAGACTTCTTTAAAATTGCAGGGCTGATGTGAGGAAGCAACGCGATCGACGAAGAAGATGATGGGAGCCGAAGATAGTTGGAAAGGTTAAAGAAGAAGCAATCATAAAGAAAAGTAGTTACCATTAGAGGCAACTAAATGATCAGCTGTGATTAAATTGAGTAAATTTGCATGTCCGAAGTTAAACGAGTGAGGTCAAGTCATGACTCATGAGCTTTATGAAGCCTAAACTAGGATTGTTAGCCCTGAGCTTATACTAAAGACAAATGAATTTGTTAACTTAAAGATATAATTTTGGCGAGATACATAAAGAAAAGTAGTTACTAAAGATTCCTTAATTAACTTATTCATGAATTGTGTATTGATGAACTGAAACACGAGATTACATATGAATATGTAATGAAGAAACGAGATAGTGGATAAAAAAATGTAACAGAGAGAACTTAGATGGTTGAATCAAGTTACCTATGTATGTAATCAAATCACTTATATATACTGAGTATATTAATTATTGTTACTTTGAGATGAATTAATTAGGATTATATTTCAGATATGTGATGTATTGACATAAGGTAGGGTGTGGGTAAGGACAATTGCCACGACTACTTTTGTAGTTGTTCAGAGTTGAGATATTGAAGGCTTTGTTGGGTGAGTTGACAAGTGTTTGAGCGATAAGACTTTGTGTGATATCCTATATCGAATCATTAATTAATGTGTAATTAGGTTATATGTATAAGCTTAATGAAATCATCATCTTAATTTTAATAATTTGGTACAGGCTTGATATATATTACCCCACACCCATTAATCATTAATAAATAGTTGAGCTTCATGCATTCTCTTCCATATAATTCATTTGCATGGTAAAACTGAAAAATAATAGGTCCACAATTGAATTAATTAATGTTACGAAAAAAAAATATTGACTTTTGAGGCGTATCTTTATCTTTAGACCATAGCTGGTTGTTGAATATTTCAAACTTTTGTCCCCAACAACTTCTTGGAAAATTAACCAACTTTATTGGAAATGCTTATCGCCTTATCGGTATGGAGTTTGCAGCATTGCTCAACAAACCTGTTCCTATCCAAATTATTTGTGTTCCATTGCAACATCTATAATATATTTATATACATAAATTTTAAGTATATATATGTAAGTGAATTGAAAAAGTAATAAAAAAAGGAATTCGTATATGCAGAACTATGGATTGAATTCAAGGTTAATTTCCTTTTATTTAGTGCCTCTAATTAAATAACGATAGAAATTCAATGCATGTGCATGGATTCAAGGAGATCAAGTAGTAGTACTACTACATTTACTTTTTTGTTTTAATTTTAAATTTTACTTTTTCTGAAATAATTAGTAAATATCTTTTGTTTTTCTAAGCACTTTTTGGAAATAATGATTGGTAACCTGTAAAAATGGTAGCATCAGAATGTTGGACTGTTGGTAGTGGTGGATGTAACTGCTTGACTGGCCTAACTGTTTACCCACAATGCCCATATATATTCTCAACAGTCAGTCTAGAATATAACAATAATTATTTATTTGAAAGGAATATATTAAAAATCATTGATATATATATTATTAAATCTCTTCGTCAAGTATATTTAGATCTTCGTATTTTCGTTTTAATTTAAATTATATTGTTCCTTATGCACTTTCAAAACGTAAAAGCTTTTGCTTATTATTCGCATTAATCAGCTGTCTTCGTGTGTGTGTGTATTTTGTGTCAAAATGTAGCGTAAAGTTTACTAACCTTTTTTCTTTAAGTAAACGAACTAGGGCTAAAATAAATATACTTTTTAAGATATAAAATAAGAATCATTAGTCCTTAGATCATCTAGATCTACAATTGATTCGTCATTCTGTTGGATGAATTCATGGTCCTGAGTTCGAATTCCAAAGGTAGTAAAAATTTATTTTTCGCAATTCAAACATTTATACAGCGAATTCATACGTGTTCTACATAAAATTCATACATTTTTTTCTAGTTCTTATTTCTTATTTTAAAAGGTGCTCTCACGGTAACCGTCCCCACGAACCACATATTATTAAGAACACGAAAATTATGTGAATATACCCATATGCGCGACACACGTAAACATTGCATCAATAATGCTCCCTCCGTCCCATTGATAATGACACATTACTTTTTGGCACGATTATTAAGAAAAAGAGTGATTTAAGGGTAAAATTGATAAAAAGTTGTGGAGTCCACAACTTTTTGTGAGAGGAGGTGTTTCCTTTTATGGAACATGCCATAATCAATGAGACAGATTAAAAAGGAAAGTGAGTCATTATCAAGTGAGACGGATATAGTAGTATTTTATCATAACTTCAAAGAGTTTTAGTGAAAAATAAATCTTATATTATACTCCCTCCGTCTCATGAAGCATGACCTGGTTCTTTTCGGCACGAGAATTATAAAATTGTTATTTTGGGTGTTAAGTGTGGTAGATGAAAAAGTGAAGGTGAATAAAGGGTAAAGTTTTTGTCATTTTTAGAAACATGGCAAGCTTCGTGGGACAAACCAAAAAGAAAACTAGATCATGTTTCGTGGGACGGGGAGAGTATCAAAATAGATTAAATTAAAACATAACACTATATATATATATATAAACTATTTTTAGAAATTAAAATAATTAAGAATGTTAATGGACATATCACACATATGTATATCAGAATAGATTAATACTAGTAGGTTATGGCTTAAATTTTTGTTTTTGTTTAAGTTAAGACTTCAAATTTAATTTATTTTGCTAAACATCAGAGGTCGAATATATATCTTACTAGTCTTACATGTAAAACACATTTTACGCATCATAATTCATTCTTTTGATATCCCAACTCGAGAAACATGTTTTCATCCTCAGAAAAATCTTCAAAATTAGGATTAAGTAATTGATGTCATCATAAAGATAAAGTTAAATAAAAAATACTAAAATTGAAATTATATACTACTCCTTCCGTCCACGAATTAAAGCTAAAAACTAAGAAAGCTAATAAAGGTATTATGGTGAAACAAAATAGTACTCCCTCCGTCCCACTGTATCTAAAACTCTTTTTATTTAAGGCGTCCTATTGTAAGTGAGACTCTTTCATTTTTTAGTAAAGATATTACCCTTTAAACACATTTTCACTTTTTCACTTACAAACAAAATACATTTTTCTTAATTTTCGTGTAAAAAAAAAGGTCTCACATAGAGTGGGACGGATGGAGTAGTTGATTAAAATAATAAAGGTGTTGTGAGATGAATTCATTAGTGGTAAATGGTACTCCCTCCATCCCACAAGAGTGCGCATCACTTTCGATGGACATGTTCAATAAAATGGTAGATGAGTGTATTAGGAGTGGAGAAAGTGACCCATTATAAAGTAAGAAATATAAAGTTAGTGGTAGTGTCCAAAAATGGCAACTGCACACTCTTATGGGACGGAGGGAGTAGTAAATATTGAATATAAAAGTGATAAATGTGTTGTGAGGTGAGTAATGGTAGTAAAAAAAAAAGGAGAGTAAAAAAGTACAAAAAGTACCATAAGACTTTATTTGATGGACAAAAAATTAAGAGTAAGTAGGATTTTAATTTGTGAATGAAGGGAGTACTATAAGCCCTATAAAAATGAATAAGAATACACCCTACTAATAATAAAAACAACAAATGCGCCACACAAAATAATAAAAACAACAATAATAAAAATGATATATGCAATTTATTTTCAGATGTACTAATACAAAAACAAAGTAGGAAAGTTACTGCTCTTGTAAACCGTAATTATTAAGTTGAACTGGGGTGCAGCAGGTGGCGACCCCCCAGCCCAGTAGGGCAGTTTTTTGCAATACATGGTGATGTGAAATTCAACAGTTAAAAACAGTAATTTAAAGTGAAAGGTTCACCTAATTTACCACTGGGGAAAAATAAAAAACGATATCATCAAAGTACAAGATTGGGTAGCCTGGGAGAATCCAATGGGAAATCCAGTTATACTCTGCATATTGATGGCTCACTCATTAATGTTTTTATTTTATTTTCTGATCATATATATATATGTAACGTGCGCACACCACTCACATAAAGTATAAATGGAAATCTAAGATTCAATACGAAAATGCCCGAATTAGAAAGTCTAAATTCTTTATACACCATTTTATTCTTTGTGTTCCACATTACCAACACCAACTATACTCACCGACACTATCAAAATTTCCACGTTCAACTATTAATCCTACATAATTAATCTCTCCATTTTGTATGAGTTCCCTATACAAAATTCTAAATTTTGTTCATAGAGGTCCAATTAAACATAGTATAAAAATGAAAACAATGTGCCTAATTCCATTTTTAATTCGAGTTACAACTGATCAAACACATGTTACACTAGATCACTCAATCCTTCGATTTATTTGTTAAAAGCGTACAAATCAATCAAAGTTTTGATCAAATCAGTATCGTCGTTAAACTCAATAACATTTTTAAAGGTTACCACTAAGAATGCTTCACGCCCTCAAATCAATCCACTCTTTTCTTTTGGAGTTGACAATCATATCAAATTCGCATTTTTTATTTATTAGGGTAAAACATAATTGTTTTCGAAGTGCATACTGAATGAATTACCTCTCTATGTTCTTATATGATAAGATAATATCCTGCCGTAAATTACGTAGAAAAAGTAATATCCACTATATTTAATTTCTTAATGCGACATATTGTTAGGTCTTGTATTCTTCGTGAATTACGTTGATGTTGCTTACTAGTTTGTTCATTTGCATGTTTATTTCATCAATGAAGTTGGACATCTGTCGAATTAATAAGGTGGTATATAAGTTTTTTATTGTTTAAATGTAGTACGTCCAAATAAAATAATAATTTATAAGCAAGTATACAAATTAAATGTGTGATATGATAATGATATAAAGGAGTGGTGCGATACGACTTTAGGTTTCTGTAGAAACACCACTTTTGACGTCATTTATCAGTTTCCATTTCGGACTAAACTCACGCTCCTAACCTCTAAAGTTTTATTCACCCCATATCTTCTTTCATAAATAATACTTGCTCGGTCTCACTATTTGTGGTTGTGGCTCACTTATTTTTATCACAAAAATTAAAAAATTATATATAAATTGAATAAAAATGATGTACTTTACATCTTTCCAAAAGTTAATTGTTGTTTTGCATGGAAATAAGTCAATTTTAACAAGAAAGAATAAAATAAGTCAATTTTAACAAGAAAGAATAAAATAAAAAACGAGCCACTTTTAATAGGACGAAAAGAGTACTCCTCCATCCCCATAAATATACACATATGATAATAAAAAGTTGTTTAGAGTATAGTGAATAAATAATCTTACATTAAAAATATTATTAAGTAAATTGAGGGTAATTAAGAGCGTTCAACCCAAGAGCTCCTTAACGTGCTCTGGTTCCCATTCCTAAAGAGTCTCTCGTAAATTGGAATCTCAAATTTTTATTTCTATTTTATCTTTAATTTAAATATATTTGTAGATAAAAATTAAATACTTAATTTAACTACTAAAATTTCATTAAAAAATGAAGCTACATCGAAAAGTGTAGGCTTATCTATAATGTGTAATACACTATAAAAGTGAATTAATTATAATTATAATTATAATCTTAAAATTTAGATAATTTTTATATAAAACTCGATTTTTTTTTTTATTCGGGCGTGCTTTGCACGCGCTTCTCTCTCTCTCTCTCCCTCTCCCTCTCCCGAGCCCCCCTCCCCCGACAGCATTGTGCGGCTCGCACGAGCCAGGTTCACGTCTGCTCCGCGAGCCGCGATACGAATGCTCTAAGTGCAAGTTAAAAGGGTAAAATTGTTGAAATTATGTGTTGAATAATATTCAAAAATAGGGTGTGCATAAATTTGGGGGAACGTACCAAAAAAGAAAGGTATGCAAAAATAAAAGGGACTGAGGGAGTAGTAGTAGTAGTAATAATAATAATAATAATAATAATAATAATAATAATAATAACAATAATATATTGAAATGGACTCCTAAACGAAAATATAATTTTTGAGAATATATTTCTCACATAATTTTACAAAATAAATCAAAATATCCAAGTTGCATTCAAGTGTTCCACGTCAAAATTTGCAATCTTAAAATATAGGCTAAAACCATATTTACGACTCGCATATGAAGGTCAAGCTATTTTCAATATTTCAAAAGTAAGAATATTTTTGCAAGTTGACCTAAAGGTGAGGCCATAGACTATAACTATGCTTATACTAATTATTAATTTGCATGTAACCAAATATTGCATGGTTTAATTTGTTTCACAAGGGTTTTATTATCAACTTATGGCCTGAACTTTGGTGCGTTTTGTAAAAATGTTTCACAGTAGAAGCACGTAATAATCACAACTCCAAGTTGCAGAAAAATGTATGTAAAAATGATAAAAAGAGGATGAAGTTTGAATAGTACCAACAAAAATGGCACAACAACTTTACATTATTCCTACATCTTATCTACAGCCAAAAAAGAAAATTTGCTGTTCAATAAATCAAACATTTTGAACGTGTTAGTGATCACTACTTACGAAAGAAGCCTCTGTCTCCCTGCTTAGACCATCTCATACATTCCTTCAGCATCCCATACATTGACCAGAAAATCCACCATTTCCTGTAAAGTTTTTCATCAAAAATAGTCAGTCACGCCGACTTTAGGCCTCTACTTGCATATACAAGCGAACAAACATACCCCAAGCGGGACAGGGCTGGGAAACGGCTTGCTGCTGTTAAGCAGCTTATGCTTGCTCTTGCTCGAATTCAAACAGCAAAGCTGGAGCTTTCTGTCCATACAGAGATGCGATCTTGTGAGAAAAAAAGAATCCGTATCATCAAATAATTATTTACCTAATCAAATAGGACTAGAATTCAATCTTCATCTGGTATTATTGTCACACACATTAAGATTTGTCAGTTGTCACATTTGGGACTGTTTCTGAATCAACAAGGACAAGTTTTTTATCTATCGCGTGATTCATCTGTTCGCATCAGTAATCTGTTACATGATATATAGTGAAGGAGAGATCGTTACCTTAATTTGAGCGCACGCAACAATTGAGATTGACTGCTTCTCTTCTTATCCCCTACCCATTCCTGTCTGCTCTGGTTCCAGAGAATAAGACCTATACTAATAAGAATCCATTTATCATTGAAATGGCAGAAAAAGAGATGAATGACAGAAATAAGGAAAGAATAAAGTTCGTAAGGGGAATAGAGCAAGATACAATTAAGTCTATTAAGTTGTCGAAATGGTTATGAAGGTATGATTTGAAGATAATACATTTTCTTTCTTCCGTATTAACATATGCACATGAAACAATGGGAGAGAAGTAAAGAGATGGATCCATCTTCTTATAGTTGATGGGAAGAATATTTGATGTGCCAGCAACAAGGGCAATTGAGCATCAAGAAATCAAAATGTTTTCGTCTCTCGCATTCAGCAGCGAAAATGGGATTTGAGGGTATAGCAGTCTAGGCCACAAGTCGACAAAAGTGCCAAAAAATCAGCCATTACAGTGGCAAAGGAACTTAACCAGAATCATAAACAAAGTAATACAACTGTGACATATTCCTTTAAACAAGTACAACAATTTAAGCAACTGCCAATAATGAACTGACCATGATTTACAAATTCAGTTGTCTCTTTTGAACAGCCAGAACCTTGAGCTGCATGCTCCTTGGTCGGCATATTTCTTGCTGATATGCGCTTTCCCAAACACGTTCTTGTAGATGTCATTTGTCAGGTGCAGGCTGACCAAAAGCTACTGATATGGTAGCTTTTGGATCTCTTATTCTGCTTTTTCAGTTGCTCGTTTTCAATTCACAACACCGACTGCAGAAAATTAACTTAATCTGGCATAGACAACCATAACACACATCAACTATCTAGTAACTAGAAAGGAGAAAAGCAATGAATAGATTGCATCTAATATTAGTCAAGTAGAAACTCTTAGTTTCAGAGAAAATGTTAAACTTTAGCTCATTTGGTAGAGGAATTATCTACTCTTATACATAATGAGTCACAGTTATACAGGGGCTCTTAACATTTAAAACAAGATAGCGATCTGCAAAAGAATTCGTCTTAAATGAATTGCATAGCTCTTAGGTGTTTCTACAAGATGAGAACAAAATCAAAAATGTTGAAAAAAATTGAATATGTAAGTAAGAAGATTATGCATAATGGCTGAAAATATTTCCAAGAATTACTATTGATTAGTAATTATCAATTTGTCCTGTGCAAAGCAACAGCAATAAAAAGCATCCAAAACCTGAACTGTAGTCAATTCATATTGGAAAAAAAAAATTAACTTTATGTAACTTCAATCAACAATACTGAAACACCCAATTCGTATTTTCTTCTTTGAAAAAAAAAATTATGTAATTTTGAGAAACAGAACACAAAAATTTAACAAATACGCATGTACTTTAACTGAATAACGAAAATGTATACTAAAAAGCATCAAGAATCCAAGATGCTCATTTATTACTAAATTCTAATCTTTACTCAAATTAACTTAAACGAACACAACGAACCCAAAACTCATTGATTGAAACCAAACATTAACTTAAATTGTCAAATAACTACAAGATACATACGAAATTTGTCGAATTGCCAAAAAGAAGACATAAAATAGGGAAAATAAATGAACAAAAGAATGCAAACCCAGAACTAAAAATGCAATTTATTTTGCTAGTAAAAA
Source organism: Salvia miltiorrhiza (assembly GCF_028751815.1). Lineage (NCBI taxonomy): Eukaryota > Viridiplantae > Streptophyta > Magnoliopsida > Lamiales > Lamiaceae > Salvia > Salvia miltiorrhiza. The sequence continues at coordinate 8,339,157 of NC_080393.1, forward strand.
ATGCCTACCCAATGCGAGCAGCGGCATCAAAAATCAAAGCAGCGACCAATCAGAACCGCAGAAAAGGTTCTCACTATAAGCGTCGATGACAGGAAGGATGTGCTGATTAGCTTCTGCCATAAATTTTAAAAAAAAAAAATCATGCTATCATTTACATAAATTCGACAATAAATTGAGTTTTCCGAAACACAATGCACGAATAATTAATGTATATAAAATTGGAGCTGGCAGAGAAATTTACATTGTAATGGTCTCCTTCCTGAAATCGATCGCTTCTCAGCGATATGCCTTGCGGTTCTGAATTAGCTGTTTTCTTAGTTTTCTTCTTCTCCGACAAAGGAGAAATTTCATAGCTTACCTATTATGTATGTAGCTGGATGTCTGGTAGTTGCTATATTTAGCCATCTGTATTTTACAAAAAATATAACTGCACACCACAACTCAAAAAATATAAGAATTTTTTTCTTTGAAAAACAGACAGAAAAAGATAGGTACTGAATAAGTATTACTATATCCAATGTATTTTTATACCCCCCTAAATATACACATATCATTTTTATATGAATTTCAATAAAAAAAATTATGTAGAATATTGATACCACATAAAGAATTCCACGTTAAAAGTATATTGTGATTAAATAGTATTCCCTCCATCCCACTTTCCTTTTTATTTTATCTCATTTATAATGACAATTTTTAAAAATAATATATGGTCCATACCTTCTCTATACACATCAAATAAGTAGTTTCTACTCACTTTTACACTCTTAACACCTAATTCTTAATTTCCGTGTCCAAAGTAAATGTGTCAAACTAAGTGAAACAGAGAAAGTAGTATATAAGTTACAATGATAAGATTGTGAAAATTATGTGGAATAGTTTCCAAAAATAAGATATGCATAAATTTAAAGAACATACTAAAAAAAGATGTACTTAAATATGAGGACGATCGAAGGAGTATAATTTTTGTTAATTAATTCTGTAGAAAAAAAGAAAAGAAAAGTTTTTTAGGAGTATAATTTTTGCTAGAGGTGGTATACACCCGAGTGTACCGTACACTCGAGTTATATCCGATCCGAATCTTGATCCAATTGGACTATCATGGCTCATTTTTTCTTGAAATGACACTAACACTAACACTAACACTAACACGATCTTGGAATGACACTAACACTATTTTATTTTACAAATAACACTATTTCAAAAACAACACTAACACTATTTTGTTTTACAAATGACACTAACACTATATCGAAATGACACTAACACTAGGTGTAAAATGACACTAACATCATATTGATTGGACGCTAACGCTACATGTAAATGACATCACTACTAGAAAAACGCTCATAGATAACGGATTTTATCCGTTATCTATGAGCAAAAAAACCGTTGTGTATAGTGGTGTTATCTATTCTATACGTCATACACAACGGTTTCAAAACCGTTATCTATAGTAGCATAGATAACGGTACGATGCGTCATACATAACAGTACGCATCCGTTATCTATAAAGGTTATACCTAACGGTTTTTCACCGTTATGTATTAAGATTTTTCCATTATGTATTAATTTTTTTTTAATTTTTTTTATCATAGTTAACAGTTTTTTGCACTTTTTATAACGGTTTTAACCGTTATCTTTTATAGAATACATAACGGTTTTTCACCGTTATGTATTAAGATTTTTCCGTTATGTATTAGAATTTTTTTTATTTTTTTTAATCATAGTTAACAGTTTTTTGCACTTTTTATAACGGTTTTAACCGTTATCTTTGATAGAATACATAACGGTTTTTTGCACTTTTTATAACGATTTTTGCACTTTTTATAACGATTTTTACAGTTTTTATAACGATTTTAACCGTTATCTTTAATTAGAATACATAACGATTTTTTGAACCTTTTATAACAGTTTTTTGCACTTTATATAATTGTAGTATATTTTTAAATTTTGCAATTTTTATAAAACGACAAAATGATAAAATCAACAATAACAATTTTATATATCATCCAAAATATTCATACATTACCATCCAAATGAACCAAGTATCAAGTATACATCATCATTGCATATTCGATTCAAAATTGAAAGTACCAACTATCTTATAGCTAAAACAAAATTCTATCATACTATGTATTCTAGCACTAAGTCCTCAAGAACTAGTTGCTCTTTCCTGAAATCCTTCTTCCTCATGAAAGTAATCTGCAATAGAGATTTAGTGAAAAATGAAGAATGACCGCTACCTTCAGAATTATTAAAGTGACAAACTAAAAAAATAGGCACCAAATAGGCAATCGTCTGAGGTAGCTTAAAGTGCACGTGAGCCCTTCTTTTCTCTTCCATCTCTTCCTTGAGGGCTTCGTTACTGCACCTTCCCAAGAAGTCGAACATAAGATCCGACATAACAGCAAGAGCAACTAGCAGAGCCTACAAATGTCCAAGAATCCCGCTCAAGAATCCCCCAGAAGTAAAGATAATGAATGTAATTCCTGACAAATAGTATGACATGTCAAACCAAATTAATAAACACACCTGATATTGTAAAAGATTTCCATTTTTATTCTCACGTCACTACTAGAATAAAGAGAACTTAAGAAAGAGAGTTTTCACTTTATTTATGCAGATGTAAGGGAACGAAAATAAAGAGAACTTAAGCACTTGATTTATTAAACGCATAGATAGTGTCCAGAAATTACTTAGCTTTTTTATCCATTATATTGGGGGTGTGGAGTGGAAGCTTGAAGCTTGAATAAGCAATGTTAGAGGAGTTCATGAGTGGTAATGGTAGTCTCTACAGATGTAAGAAAAGAGCCCCAATCTCAGGATTAGAAATGATATTCTAGATTTTTGGAAAAGAAGAATCATGAGATTCAAGGAACAATAAAGTCAGTTTAAAAAAAAGGGGGGGGGGGGAGCAATAAAGTCAAATACAAAATCAGAAGACCAAATCAGTTATCCAATAACTAGATATAATCATTAACAAAAATAACTCACCAGATCCATAGCCAATTATCAACCAAAGAAAATATCCATTTGCTCCACTCTTCCTATGGGCTTTATCGAATCTGATGACAAAAGGGTTCCTAAGTCAAATGCAACATTGCAAAGCCACAAAAATATAGCATATGTACTTGGTGTATCTATATCTTTCTCGGTATGAAGTCTTTCCATTAAGTGTTTTTCAGTATCGTTAAACAAGCAAAAAATACTAGCATGCTCCCGCAAATGGCTTTAAGATATATGTATAAGTTAATTGAATCTTGGATCAGCAGTGGCAGTACATTGCAAGTACAATTTCATATTGTGAATAAAAGTACGCTAAATGTACCTGTGTGAGAAGGAAACCAACAAACCAGGGAATATAATGTCCCCGAAGCCTATCATGTTATAACCATAATAAGGATCGGAAAGTTTAGGAAATCTCAGAAGCATGGGGATTGATTCTCCACCGCTATTATTGCCTCGAGCAACCTAAAGAAAAAAAAAGAATAAAGCAGGATGACAAACTGATATAAGTGAAAAAGAATTAAAAATGCAATTACTGTACAAAAGGGATCAACCCTTGTGTACAGTTTTCAGTTTATTTAGTTCTCTGTTTAAGATATTAGATTTATTTTCTGATTATGAGTAAGTTATTGTAATTTATTCAAAAGGCCAGACAGAGGCAATGAAAAACTCATAAAAGACAACGAAATGCACACATTTTGGACGCGCTATAGATGACTCATAAAGAGTTTAAACATGCATAATTCAATCATAGAATAATGGTGGAATCAATCCTTGAAACAATCCAAGACATCCCATTGAAATTGGTTCAATCCACGATTGAAGAACTCAACATCATATACATTTCTCTTGCATCATTCCTGATGTCTTTTGCAGCCAAACCAAAACAAAGAATCCAATACACATTATATAAAGAGTATCCGAATTAAGCCAAAGGCATCACACCAATGTACACAATCGACATCGAATAATATTTCACTAAAAATATTGAGTGAAGAAATAATTGATAACAAAACAGGGCCTTTCTAACGCAATAAACACCCACTGACCCTCACAACATCCACCGGGAAAGATCGAGACAATATCTGAAACAATTTCGTAACGCAGCTAAAGAAGCAATTTTGATCACTGGGGTTTCCCAGTTAACTGCGTTGACATATCATGAGCATCAAAATGCGGATTACAGTCTTTGGAATAAAAGTCATTTTTCTCAATAAGAGCTCTCAACTCATCAAAAGCAAACTCCGAACTGTTAGGATCACTGGTAGGCGACTCACCGGAAGAATCGAGAGTCTTGGGCTGGCGCAGGCACAAGCAACACCATCCACCACCGCCGCCGTTGGCCCTTCTGCCCCAACCCCGTGAACTTACACAAATGCCACTCTGCTTCCGTTTCTGGTGATCAATTCATTGAGTTCAAAACTAGCAACCAGCTCAATCAGAAAACTATGCATAGTAATCCGCTAAAAGTTTGAGCAAAAATTCATCCAAGCGCTATAGTTAGAAAACTATGCTCAAAATAGAAAAATCAATAAGTTCATATGTACCTGTATATATCAAAGCTTAGCTCTCGGTAGAAAAGCTCCGGAAACTCCTCTCGGATAGTCTGAATCGCGTAACCCATATTCATATAATAATCCTGCTTTACAAAAAATAAAGAGAGTGTCGGCAGTGACCCTTAGCCGCCGTCTGACTCGGGATCGAGGAAGTCCAGGCACGGCGGCGAGGAGCTGCTATTGATGCCGGAGGTCGGAGAGGGTTGAGTCTAGATCTGGGGCCCTAAGATTTCAGACGGAGGAATTAGGGATCTAGGGTTTGGAGGAGAGAGTGGCGCCGCCGCTTGAGATACAGGCGGTAGTGGCGGCTGGAACCTTTTCAAATTGAGGCGGTGGTTAGGTGAGATTTTGAGGGAGAGTGGCGGCGGCTTCTCACTACAGTTCGCCGGAGATTGAGAAGTCGGGCGATGGTGTGAGTTTGTGAATGCACGAATTGAGTCAAAAGAAAGAGAGATAAGGCGGGCGAGGCCGGCTCTCCTCGCCGGAACTTCAGCGGCCGCGACGGCGGAGCCCTTGCTGGTCCGCTCAGCTTGAAAGAGAAGGGGGAAAGAATTTTCTGTGTAAATTTTTAGGAGAGCTCGATTGGGAGGGATTTGAGAGAAACATGAGTTTCAAATGATTTAATATAATATAAGTTAAAAAAAAATTAAAAATAATTAAAAAAATTATACATAACAGTTTTCAAAGTGCTGATACATAACGGTTTAATAAACCGTTGTAAAATATGCTCATAGATAACGGTCGGCGTAACGGTTTTGCAGTACCGTTATGTATGCAACTAATAGATAACGCACAAACATAACGGATTAACATAAACCGTTATCTAAACCTAAGGATAACACTACATAGATAACGGTTTTTTGTCAAACCGTTATCTATCCCTAAAAGTGCGCTCATACATAACGGTTTTTGAAAAAAACCGTTATCTATTCACTGTTATGTATGTAAAATTTTGTAGTAGTGCATTAACACTATATCGAAATAACACTAACACTTAACATTCGGGTAGGATAATTCAGTTGAATTGGATCCGGGTCAGGTACGATCCGGGTGTACCGTACACCCGAGTGTACAGGAAATTTTGTATTTTTTGCTAATTCTGTTATAAAAAAAAAAAAAAAATTCGTATTTCTACAATGTCAAGGGGTAAGCATTTTGATTGTAATTTTCAGATTGGAGTATTATTATTTGGATAGGTTTTAGTTTGGTGAGCAAATTCAATCTAACTCTTTCGATCACAATGTGTTCAACCAGGAATGATTGACTTATATAAAACTTTAGAAGATGATGATATGGCGATTCACATAGATAAATACCTTCTTTGTTACATTATTTAGTACTTTTATTTTGAATTATTCCACGTAACATGACCTATTTTATTTTGGATAAAAATTAGAACTTCATTAACAATTAATTAATTACACAAATTCTCCTATCAGACTGTATGTATAAATGAGACGGATCGTGTCGGATTGAACACGGAGCGAGACGAATCTAGACGCGGATTGCGGGTCTGGACCGGATAATTCAAAGTAATTATTATTGTGATGAAAAAAAAAATAATCAACATGAAGAAAAATAATGTTTTTGAAACATTACCTTTCTTTATATCAATAATTACTTTTTGTTACAATAATAATTATTTGAGCAAAATGAGTATACTGATGTCACACCCTTTGCTCCACGCTCGTACCCTCCGCTGCTCTGCCAGTCAGGATTGATTGAAAAATATGAATTATTCGAAGTGATTATTATTGTGATGAAAAGTAATAATCGATATGAAGAAAAGTAATAAAACATTATCTTTCTTTGTATCAAATTTTTTTTCTTTTCTTATAAGAATAACTAATTTTATGCCTCGCCCATACAAAGCAACCCACAGTCTGCCTTAGCTCCGACCCAACCCATCTTTTCCATACACTTGATCTGACACGAACCCAATTCAATTAATTAAAGCTCATCATATATAAACCTAATTTATACCCTAACCCACTCACCCCTCAGCCTTCATTCTCTCTTATCTGTCGCCGTCTTATTTTTCTTGGTGACACCCTAATTCAAGCCGAATCTTTATCTACACTAATCTCTCTCGTTAAGGAGCCTCCCCTCAACTCAATCGGCCAAATTGAATTTGATATAGCTAAATTAAATTTGGCAAGGCTTTGACGTAACATCACTTCAATTAAAACAATGTTGTTTTGATTTAATTTCGATTAAGTTATTTCACAATGAAAATGATGTTGTTTTAATTGGAGTGGTGTCACATCAAAGCCACACCAAATTTAATTTAGTTATATTAGATTCAATTTGAGCGAAAATTTAAATAATGAAAAAATTAAAATAATATCTAAAAATTGATATAGTTCATCCGTCCTTAAAACTTGTAATTCAATGAACATGACACAGATTTTAAGAAAAAGTATTTGAATAAAGATGGATTTTATACCTTTTTATATATAATGAGATGTGAAGTTTGTAGGGTCATTTTCAAGTAAGAAAATGTTACAATTTTCAAGGATGCAACAATATAATAAGATCATAATTTTTAGGGACGGAGAGAGTATTTACACTTTTCAAAGTTTGTGTACAAAACTAAAAGGGGTGAAATTTTTTATGCCCACTTTGTTAAGTCAAAAATTAAAAATGTCCACTTGTTATAAAAACTTGATCATATACTCAAAATACCTAAATTACCCTTCATGTCTTAATCAGTGTACTTGCAAGATAAAAAATAGTCAGTTGTTGGAAAAGTAGGTTGCGGCGACAACCTACTTTTCCAGTAGGCAACCTCCTTTTTCTTGTAGCAAATTAAAAATTTCACTAAAAAAAGTACCTTCACTACAAGAAAACTGGTCGAACACTGACGGATGTCACCGACGGACTATTTTCCGTCGGTAGATACCGACGGATCACCGACGGACCGTCCTCCGGCAACATTGCCGGAGCCGGCATCTATTTCCGATGAAAATACCGACGGACTACCGACGGAATCGCTACCGACGGACAATATCCGTCGGTAAATTCGGTAATTTCGATTTTAATAATTATTTTTGATTTTTACCGACGGAATACCGACGGAATCTCTACCGACGGATTTAACTCCGTCGGAAAATTGGGTAATTTCGAATTTAATAATTATTTTTATGTTTTACCGACGGAATATTCCGTCGGTAATTTCAATAAATATTATTATTTGTATTTTTATTTGTTTTTTTATTTTTTTTATTTATTTTACTTATTTTAAAATTAGTACCGACGGATAAAGTCCGTCGGTAAATTATTTTTTTATTATTTTATTTTTTATTTTTATTATTTTCTATTATATTTTTATTTTAAATTATTTTTAATTAATTTTCTATATTATTATTATTTTTAAATTATTGAAAATAATTTAAAATTGATAGTTATTTTTAGCAATAATATTTTCTCTTTTTAATAAACGATAATATTAATTTTTTTTATTATTTTAAATTCGATCATATATTTACCGTCATTCTTTCGCCGGCACCACAAGTCTTAGATATCATCTTGACATATTCTAAGGTTATGAATAAATGATATTGTATATTGAAATAGAGTTTAAATGAATTAATAGGTGCTAGTTATATCAATAATACGCGTGTTCTCTTCTGGCGACCACTCGAAAAAAACTTCAAGGTTATGCGTGCTTGACTCAGAGCACTAGTAAGATGGGTGACCCACTGGGATGTTGGCCAAATCATATGCAATTAAGTTCAAAATACATTAGAAATACGAAATACTTGTAGAATACGAAGATAGGTTGATATATATATATATAAAAAATGAAAATTAATAATTAAAAATAATAATTAATTTACCGACGGAAAATTCCGTCGGTAAACGCGCCACCTACCACGGCCAACGCCGGCGTCGGAGACTTACCGACGGCGATGTCCGTCGGTACCCACCGACGGACAACAAAAATCCATTTACCGACGAGCGTTTCAACGACGGGTGAAATCCGTCGGTATCTCCATTTACCGACGAAATTTTGATGCTTACCGACGGAATATTTCGTCGGTGTTCGGCCAGATTCTGGTTGTGCTTGCCGGCCAAAAAATAGTTTGCCACCTGAACGGCAACCTCATTAAGTAGGTTGCCGCTCAGGTGGCAACCTGCTTTTCCAACAACATACTACTTTTTCTTACATTTTTGTTACACTTTTGTATTATGTCAAAAAAGTATAAGGCTTTACACAAAATTGATGCAAAGCCATCAACATCTAAGAGCAATTTCGACTCTTCAATTTAGTTTGAATATAGGATCAAGTTTTTATAAGAAATGTGCATTTTTAATTTTAAACTTAACAAAATGGGCATTTTTACCTATTCACCCAAACTAAAATTCACTTAAAAACTAGTGTATTTAAACATCAATAACTTTTTAAAAATTTATTTGGAATGTCATCAATAGTTGTATGAAAGTAAGGAGAAGTGTAACCTATGAGCAAAATCAAACTTAAATCTACTAATCTGGATTCTGGTCTGTAGTATTCAGAAAAATTCAATTCGGAGTGAAATATTCTGGAATCATAATAGTATGCGAGGAAAAAAAAATGTGAATTGGCTTGGTAGTGGGTGTCAAGTGGGTTTGTTTATCAAAACATGAGAAGAAACGAGATACCGAATCAGGCACCCTTTAAACGAATTGCAACTGAAAAAAAGATTCCGTTTCCATTTAAGCCAAGATCTAGTTTACTGAACCTGGTCATATCTCATACGCCACAAAATAATTTCAATTATTGATTAATATATTAATATATGTCAATATTTTCAAAAAAAAAAGAGATTAATATATGTCAATCCTGTTTGTTTTATTATACTTTTATTTTTATAATATAACTCAATCATTTTTCTCTTTCAAGTGGTCGGATTCAATCACAAAGCCATGAAATTAACAGCTGATATTTTCGATTTAATTTATTATTCCGATCAGCTGTTGATGTTGAACCTGATCCATTTTCTTGCCAATTTTGACAGAACCAAGATTCTCTGTAATTTTATACTCCATCAAAATAAAACACAAGAAGATTTCTTGAAACTTGAAGGGCTATTATGCAAGTATTATGATTTTAGGCCAGAATTGCAGAAACAATAAATCGAAGATTCTAAATATTTACAATGATTTAAGATTTACAAAGTGAAAGTAAAAAGAAAAAAATGAAGCGCGATGAATAATTATTCAATAGGAATACCCCATTCCGTGCGCACGACCCTTCAAAATCCCATTGTAGAGCGCAGCATGATTCGCAGGGAGCTCATTTCCACAGCAGCTTTTCTTCAAAATCTCTGTTTTTTTTCTCCCTGCTTTTCTGTACAATTCGCCATTCCCCTTGGGTTCCTTCACATCCTCTGCAAATTTCACTTTCTTCTTCTTCGCTTCTTTCTCACTTTTCCTGCTGCCTGAGAACCATCAATACCAAAATATTAATAAGTATAATTCAAGAAAGAAGATGTGTGTGTGAGCGCTTTATAGATTAAATATACCTGAAGAGATACAAGACTTGAGGAGTTGTTGTTGATGGATTTGATGATTGGGAAGAATTAGGGAGGTCGAAGGAAAATACTTTTCTCGGAGAAGATCGAAGAGGACGGCGGTGGCGGCGGAGACGGCCATGGCGGTGGCCAAGACTAGACCTTGAGAAGTCAACGTCGGAGACATGACGAAAAGTATGCAGCAAAGCAAATTGCACAGATTAAATATATACCAAATATTGTGGTGGGGGTATGGGAGTTGGTTTGAGGTATTTATTTGGAAACGATTATAATAATCGGATTATAAAAATAGTGTAATAATGTGGAATAATCTGGGGTGGGGTGTTGGATTTGTTTATACATGGAGATACAGTTTGAAATTGAATGGAGAAAAAGGGAAAGTGAGGGAAAGAAACTCACTTAATTTTGATTTGTCGGAGTGAACCGCACGGCATGACCACGTCGAGATCTGGTCAACAAAATATCACTATCTTTAATTTGTTTCGTCCTACAATACATACAACTACAATTGCGATTTCTCTAAATTTAATTAATCAACCAACATTAATATTTTTCTATGTCCAGATATTCTATTCTATGCACACGGATATCTCTACAAACAATTTTAAAAATAAAAGATCGAGTAGAAGCTTGATGGAAGAAAAGGGATAAAGCGCTGAAATAAATATGTTTGTTTAATATAATCTACTCCCTCCGTCCCACCATTTTAGTCTCTTATTCCATTTTGAGATGTCCCAAAAAGATAGTCAACTTTTCTAATTAATACTATATAAAAATAATGTTTTCACTAAATTAACCTTATTTAATGCTTCACTTTAATGTGAAAAGTATGTGTGAAAATAATAAATAAGGGTATAAAAGATAAAAATATAAAAATTAAATGCATTTTCTTAATATGTGTGAAAAGTGGAAGAGGACTAAAATGGTGGGACGGAGGGAGTAATATGTTTATGTTAATTTTTTTGAAACCATATATTATACCCTCCGTCTATTATATCATTTTCATTTTTGCTATTTTGATCCGTTGACAATATTATTTTCACTTCCATTTATAACAATAGGGTCCATAAACTCTACTCACAACAATAATGAGACTCAAACTCCATTCACAATAAATGTTCACTACTATTAAATAAATTTCTTAAAACTCGTGTCGTCCACAAAATTGAAATGATATCGTTGAGTAAATTAATATCATTAAGCAAATGACTATGTATTTTTTACGTAGACTACTGTTACTGAACAAAGATCTGCAATGGTGTAATTCATAGTTCAATAAATAAAATAAACTATAATTTTATTTAAAAATAGAAATTATATCAAACTATTACTTATTTATTTTTCTTGCTCAAAAGTTTGGTACGGTGTATGAAATCATGTTGAGTAAATCCAAATATGGTTATATTAGTTAGACGTTTTTTCTATAATTTTTACTTATTTATATAGGTTTGTCATGGAAATTAATGCTAAATAATAAAAAATATATATATATACCATTCAGATAAATTAGCAAAAGTGTACGTCATCTCGGCAATATTCACTGCCTTTATTTACTTAAATTTGACCACACAAAAGATATTACTCAACTTACAAGATATGAAAAATAAATTAATACAATTACATTCGAATTTTACTTTGTGGGCATATCCATAATGAAAATATAATTCCATTTGTAAATTTGTTTAATTTACACGTATGTAGTCTCCGCGACTAGTGATAATTAATTTTTTTTATATAAGTAAATAAAAAAAATTTAAAGATTGTACGACGAAAAATTTGAACTTAAAACTTTAAATTTTGGGCATTAATCTCCTATCGCTAGACGAACGCACGCACCATATAACAATCCATTTTAAGTCCTATAATTGTGGAGTATCCATATAAATATAGTAGTATGAGGCCAATTTCAATTTGCAGAATGGGAATAAAGTTTTGGGAGGTAATGAAATGAAATGCATGTGCTATGCATAAAAATCCTGTGAGTCTGTGACTTGTCCCATCTTATCGCGTGTTACGTACGTAGTAGTCAAGACAATCGACATGTTGCTTACTGAAAATTATTGTTGTAATATGAATTCTCATATTATAAATATAATAGTAGTAATATATAAAGCTACATAATTATCTAGAACTGTCTAAAAAAAACTCATTTTTCAAAATACCTACATATTATATCCATTTGATTTATTAAATGATTTTTGAGAACCACGCGTGTGACAAACAAGTACAAAATATATTAGTATATGTTTTTTTTGATTTAATGTATTTATTCAACAAACGATCATTTTTTTAGAGGCTCAACAACCGATTACCGATCATTGAAGTCATACCATAATTATTGCTTCCTCTCTCATTTTTACTTGGCGCATAAATCTTCCTCTCTCAGGCGGCGCATAAATTTCCCAACGCATAAAATGTATTTATGCGCATAGCTTAATTCCGATGGATTGAGCTTTACAAATATGCGATAGTATTTACGCGGCTAACTCATGGGTCTTAATAATGTTAATTATGTGTCTAACTCATATGTCTTAATAATGTTTTTTTTATAAATAAATTCACAGAAAATTCGAACTCAAAACCTTTGATCTTAAGCAGTAACCACTTATCACTTGGCCAACACACGCACACATATGTCTTAATAATATTAATTATGCAAAATGAGCGCATAAAACGAATGAAAGCTTAAAAATGAAAAGGGCAACGCAAAAATGAAAAGGGTGCATAAATATAAAGAAAAGGGCGCAAAAATTAAAAGATAGGGGTGCAAAAACTAAAAATGAGACGCATAAACTTAAAAAGTGGTGCATAAATAAGAAAGAAAAAAAGGAGCGCATAAATTGAAAAAATAAAATAAGTGTTATAATCTAGAGAGAAACAAGAGAATATAAAAGAGAAACAAGAATACGAATTGAGTGTATTCAATATGAGGGTCAAAGACCTCTATTTGCACTTAGATATGGTACTTCAAGACCAAGTATCATTTCGCTCTTTTCAATTGGTCGAAATGGATATATTTCTTAGTATCAAGAGATCTAACGATCATTGGTGATGCTAATAGATGTGCATTATCCATGTAAAAGCTTTTTAACACTTTTTCTGTATATGTGGATTGATGGATAAACGTTCCTCCACAGATACGTTCAATTTGCAAACTAAGACAAAACTTTGTCTTTCCCAATTCTTTCTTTAAATATTCAGTTCAGCAGTTTTATTGAGCTATTCGGGAGTCCTAATTAGATTTAAATTATCAACATAAACTGCTATGATTGCAAATCAAATTTTGGTTTTCTTAATGAAAACACAAGGGCAAATATCTTTATTCTTGTATCATTCTTTCAAAAGATACTCGCTCGGTATATTGTACCACATACGATCAAACTGTTTCAATCCATACAACGATTTTTACAGTTTAATTGACTACATGCTTTTGAGTTTTGACTGCAATCCTTCATGCATTTTAAATCCTTCGAGAATTTTCATATATATGTAATTATTTAATGACTCATATAGATAAGCAGTTACTACATTCATAAGGCGCATATCAAGTCTTTGTGACATAACCAGACTAATTAAAAATATGAAAGTAATAACGTCCATTATTAATATGTTTCCTCAATTCTTGTGTTCACTTTGATGGATAAATTAGTCCATAACAAAGACTGGATAACAAAAAATTATACTCCATCCGTCCGCCAAAATTATGTAAAATTGCTTGGGCACGAGATTTAATAAAATTGATGATGATTTTGATGTAGTGGAGAAAGGGTCCCACCACTTTATGAGATGTGTGGTTGAGATTGAATTTTGAGTGGGTTTTTTGTAAATAAAGAGTGTTAGTAAGGATAAAATATTAAAGAGGAAGGTGGGCCCATTGCCATAAAAGGAAAGTGACATAATCTTGGCGGACGCCAAATATAGTATTTTTTACATAATCTTGGCGGACGGAGGGAGTATATGCCTTTAAATGTCTCATTTCTTATCCCACATTTTACACTTATTTTCACCTCAATGATGGATAATATTATCACGCCAAAAATGGAGGGATAATATTATTCATCCTTGAAGTGAAAATAAAGAAGGAAAAATAGTAAATTTCTCTTTTATGTAAAAGGAAAAAAAACATTTAAAACTATAAATTTTTATTATCCATTATTTTTCATCAATAAATTTATCGACGCGGCCTTAATCAAATGCAAGTTGAATAAATTTTTAGTATGGCCGGTGTGGAATTGAGTTAATTATGGAAATCGTCGGCCAAAAGGTGTGGTAATAATGGACTTCATGTGTGTCGCATTGTGATTCTTGAGCTTCTTCATCTTTACTTCTCGTATTAAGAGAGAGAGAGAGAGAGAAAGAAATTGCCTACTTTAATGTGTGATGCTATGAACCATGTGTGTGAGTGTGTGTGAATCTTGAGCTTTCCAAGCAAAAGTTGTAGTCGAAGATGGTAGCTGTCATGCTCAAATCATTTTTTTGGAAAACCATACTTATCTGCTCTAAGTTTCTAACACTTGTCAAATTATTCAACTTCGCAATTTGGTCAAAGACTTGGAAATTGGAACAGTAGTACCACTTGTACACGCCAACCACTTTCTACAACTTACATGAATTGTTTCATTAACTAGGATACTAAATTAATTTGTACTTGTTTAAAAAAGGAAATTGCTAATCCACTGAAATTATTTAGGTAAATCATTTTAATAATTGAATTGAATGGAATTTTTTTTTGCTTGAGTGACGTGGAATTTGTTAATTACGTACGGAAACAAAGGAATATTCAATATTTTAGACTAGGTTCTAATTATTAATTAAGTTTGACAATAAGAATGAATGGACATTAGTACATTACCTAATCATGTGAGTTGAGAAATGATTTTGAAACAGGTCCATATCAAATAGACTCGCCAAATTATTTTCAGAGATAATTTAAATGATGTATTACATTCTTTATTTAGAGAATGATGTAGGAGTATTTTTTTTTTTAACTCATGAGCCGAGTGACTAACTGCGCATTAGGATAGTAACTATCGACTGCCTCGTCATAAAAAGGGGAGGTGAAAAGTCTAGAAGGATAAAGAAAAATTGAATTATTCGTTTCTAGGTGTTTTGGACTTACTTGCTCAATTGTTTGATTTTTTTAATTTTAGGGTTCAATTATTTGATTTTTTAGCGCAATTATTTGATTATTGATATAGTTACGTTTGGCATTCCTGATTCTAATCTTTGGAAACCTTTGCATAATTGCATGCATTCATCTCTCTCCCCCGGTTCCCTGCGCATAGCCAAACTAATTGCATTTATATTCTCTTTCTTTTTGAAAAGGCATTAATATTGTAATTATGGAGTATTTATTTTCTGGGTAAATATCATATTAAACCTTAAATTATTCCCGCTTTATCAAAAATACCCTGAAAGTATCGAAATGCTCTCTAAACCCTCAAAGTATCAGGATTTTATCAAATATATCCCACATCTATTTTTCGGTCACCAGAAATGTGACGTGGCTCGTCGGATGCCACGGTGTAACTTATATTTTATTTTTTTTAATCCATATCATTTTATATTCTATTTTTTTAATCCATATTATTTTAAAAATAAAAATCACCATTAAATCTATTCCATTGGTGGTTCCAATTAGAAACCCATCTCTGCAAATCTTCGCCTCACAACAGAGGCATGCTCTGCCTCACCAAAGCCATCAACCCCTCAAGCAGCCGCAGCCTCACTTTTAGATACGGTATAAACCCTCTCTCACTCATCGCCACCACAAACTTCCCGGCCAACACAAACCGCTTCTCATCCAAGCACCCCTCCAGCGCCGCCTCATACGCACCATCTCCGCTATCACCTCCGCCGCCTCATCCACCATCCTCGCCTCGCCTCGCTCAGTTCAGATTAAACCGCTGAAGCTGTCGGAATCGGGAGCGCAGCCAGCTCTCCCTATCCCTCGAAAACCTCAATCGCTTCCGCGAATTGATCGATTTTGCAGAGCGAGAGAATGAGATAGTTGCGGCAGCCAGCGGCGCCGATCGAGCTTATTACTGGGAAGGGTAGATTTTTAATGGGAAGGGTGAGATTTTTATTTTTTAAATGACATGGACTAGAAAGTAGAATATAAAATGACATGGATTAAAATATATATATATATATATATATATATAAATTACACTGTGGCATTCGACGAGCCACGTCACATTTCTGGTGACCGGATAATAGATGTAGGATATATTTGATAAAACCCTGATACTTTGAGGGTTTAGAGAGCATTTCGGTACTTCCAGGGTATTTTTGATAAAGCGAGAATAATTCAAGGTTTAATATGATATTTACCCTTATTTTCTAGACTACGCGGTTCTTATTCCTTTAGTTAGGTCAATCCAATCCTTAACTTTCTATCTCATCCCAAATTTAATAGATTTAGTAACTATCTACTAAATCATTGTGTAATGCTAACGGTCACTCTTGCATAGGCCCAAATTCAAAATTTGCCATATTTCACTAATCCCAAAATGTGTCATATTTCACTAACCGTTTTCGAACCGTTTTAGATGATTGATTACCCAATAACTGATTCGGTTATTTGGGTATCCGAACATCCATTTAAAAAATTAAAATTCACAATTATTTGTTAGTTATTATAGGATTCGAACCCTAGTCTCCAAGAAATATAAAGAACAACTTATCCACTTAACAAAAGCTCATTCTTGTACTTTAAATATAACATAATTTTATTTTAGTTAAAATTCGATTTTTTTAATTTTTAAATAATTATATATTAGAATTGAAATATATATGATAAATAGGGCTGTCGATCGGTTCGGGTTCGGTTACCCGTATCCGAATTTTCGATTACCTGAATCCGAAATTGTCATATTTCACTAACCGTTCCCGAACCGTGTTAGGTGTTCGGTTACCCAATAACCGCTTCGGTTATTTGGGTATCCGAAATACCCATTTAAAAAATTAAAATTCAAATAATTTGCTAGATAAAAGATTTGAACCCTAGTCTGCAGAAAATACACAAAACAACTTATCCATTAGACTAAAATTCATTATTATACTTTAAATATATCATAATTTTATTTTACCTAAGAATCGATTTTTTTATTTAAAAATAAATAAATTAATGAATTAATAATTAAAATGTATATAAAATATATATTAAATAATTTATTAAATAATTTTCGGTTATTTTGGTTAACCCGTTTCGGTTATTGGGTTAACCGATACTCGAAATTTTTCTAAAAATGATACCCGAAATCGAACCGATAATCAAAAAATTCGGTTATTGGATACCCAAACCCGAGAATTTCGGTTCGGTTAACGGATTATCCTAAATTCGATAACCAATTAGACAACCCTAATGATAAATTATTAATTAAATATTTTTCGGTTATTTGGTTAACCCGAATAACCGATCGGATTAACCGATACCCAAAATTTCTAAAATAATTGATAACTGAACCCGAACCAACACCTGAAATTTTCGATTATGAGATATCCAAACCCGAAATTTTCGATTTCCGAAATTTTCGATTTGTTAATGAATTATCCAAAATCCGATAACTAATTAGACAATCCTACTCTTGCATGACTATTATGCCATAAAAGAAGATTTTATTCAAAGATGAATTATAAACAAATATCTAGTGCCGCAGCTTGTAACATCTATTTTTATGAAGAAAATATTACAAAGTTGTATGAATAACTTTATAAATTGTCCAAATCAAAAAAAAAAAAAAATTGTCATAAATCTTACAAAACCGTACATTTCAAATTGACAAAATCATTGAAAGCAAGAAATGAAGTGGATGAATGAATAAGATAGGGCGACAGATGTCATATAATTAGAGGGTTTAGGCGAAATGACTAGGTTGTATAAAATGACAATAAACAATTAACGACACATAAGTTGAACTAATTAATTGAAATGTGTTATGGGTGATGGCCATCCATACCTTCATTAATGGCTGTGTGAATTGGAGAGGGACACTTCAATCAATTCAACCATTTTTCTCAAGGATAACCCACTTGCTTTCTGTTTCAATGAGGACCTCAATTTTGATTTTCTTTATCTTAAATTTATATGTATCATATATCTAGATATAAGTGGAATCTATTGTTCAACCAACTTTAAAGAGAGAGATCGTTGTTCATGAGTTGAGCTTTTTCTTTTTCTTTTTCTTTTTCTTTTTTGAGAGCCATGAGTTGCGCTGTTAGTTTTAAAACTAGCAGTCCATACTCATCATAACATTTGGAGCACTTCGATTTAAAAGACATTGGCTAGATTCAAACATTAATAATCACAATTCATGATTTAAAATCATAAGATGATGACAATAATATTCTTGCGATAAGGTTAAGTCTCTGACTGAGAAGAAAAGTAAGACTACACCAAAGATAGCATTTAGAGGTCTCACGAAAACAAGAATTAAAAAACCAAGATAGCATGCAATCTCTTTCTACTCAAAACATTTGAGAAGAATTCTACTCTAAGATGCCCTCTCAAAAAAACAAAAAAAAAATCTACTCTAAGATGTATGCAACAAAGTTTGATATTTTACATGAGTAGAGTTGGTATATAAGTCATGGAAAATGAAGCCACTTTTTGATAAACTGTGGAATTCTGATACAACTGAAATAAGCAACATATTACCATAATAGCAAATATAACTTAAGCAAACAGTCGACAAATACAAGTCCAACAGTGAGAAAGCAAAGAAGTTAGAAGTAAAATCTAAATCCAACACCAGCAACATCGACTGAGTATGCACACAACTCTGCAGATCATAACAGGAAAACATCTTCTTATTAGCAGCAAACGAGATCCAGATAGCCCTTAGGTGGTAAGGATGGGAGGGAGGTAGTCAGATTTAGCACCAAGAATGCGAGCTTTGGTGTCCGGGAAGAACTCAGCTCCCGGCAGTTCTGTAATCTCACCTTCACTGGCAATCCCGACAGGGTATCGGAGCAAGTGGCCTAGCAGGTCCCCTTCCAACTCTTCACTGGAGTAGAGATCCCAGTACCTGTCGGCCATCTCATTCACCTTGGTTGCACATTCCTCGCTCTCAGGGTGGAGGAAAGCTTCGTCGATCATGCCAAGGTGTTCGTACCATAACGCCATCCTGAAACCGTGGATCTGACCCCTTGCTGGCTGTCTGTTTGCTAGATGATATGGTTGGTAGGCTCCCATGGCGATCTCCGAATCCCTTGCACCATCCATTGATCTTTGGTTGATATTTGCTGATCCAATTATAATATATTCATCATCAACTGCAACATAAAAGACCAAAATCAGATCACAGCGATTCAGAAAAGGTGCAAACTTGTCAGTAAATACTAAATACAATACGAAGACAAAAGATTTACCTATCATCATCTTGGCATGAACATAGATCATAAAACGTCGAGCTTCCTGAGCTTTTAGATAGTCTGAATCGGGTTCAGGCTGTTCGGAAGGCTCATACTCTCCACTCTTCTTCGCTTCTCTATTACCAAGGCAGAAGAATGTCAAGTAATTTCTTGGGTCCTCGTGGATGCCATTAGCTTTAAGAGCCTGTATGATATCTTTGTACATCATCTCCATCGTTCTCCTCTGCCAATCTAATATAGCCTGTACCGATGCACTCTCCGGAATCCCCTCGGGCCACATAGGAACCACAATGTACACGGTGAACCTTTCTCCAGCTTCAATCTTGCTAACAATCTTCAATGATAGTTCCTTTGGGATGAGATGTAGAGCTCCAATGTCTTCGACTTTAATATCGTTACAGTCCCAGCCAAAGCAGCCACCTAGGAAATACTGGTTCTCGATATAAATAAAATTTTTGGCCCGGCGTATAGCATGAATATATGCATCTTGAATGCTTCGGTCAATAATATTGTCCTTTCCACTAACAAGACCTGCTTGGGCAGCCTCATCAGGTTTGTCAGGGAAACCAAAGGCTGCCCCACCATCAATCGATCTGAATAACTGCACATTCCATGTGTCGTGGTCATCGGGGAACGTGACTGGAGAAGGGGGGATGACAACATCAGAGAGCTCTCTAAAGTCAACTAATACATTCTTTCCACCTTGCTTCTTCCATCTCTGCTCAAAATTAAACAGAACATCCCAAGCAATTGGCCCTTCCAGCCGGGAATGAATGTCGTGCCACGGCTCTCGGGGTCCGCCTTTGGTGATTGCAGCTCCAGTATAATTAGGTTGATGAAAATCATCATGATGTGCCGTATCCAATGTTCTGAAAAGTGAATGGAATTGAGTATCGTATCTCCCATCACAAAGATCAATGCCTCCAATGAAACTCACAACTCTCTTTCTATCTGGTTCTCCATTTGGCAAATCACTGTCTACCACCACAATCTTTTGATGATGAGTAAACATGGTGGATATTTGCAAGTTCTGAACAAAGCTTCCACCATCATCCGGATTGCGGGGACACAGCACACAGTGCACCTCCGTATCCTTGAAGTACTCTTCAGTTTCTTCATCATGGGTAGCCATCAAACCATCCTTCTTCAGTAAATCCACCGAGGTTCTATCATCCCAGACAAGCATAAGAACCCTAACACCCTCACTTGCTTTCTGCTTAAGGAGCTCACCGAGAGTAGTGTCTCCACCTGGCTTTGGTCTCCGGGAGTCCCTTATCATCGTGATTTCGGTGTAAACAGACCAACCAGTGATGTAAATAAAGTGCTTTGCATTTGTGATTGCATCAAACATATCTTCCCAACATCTCTGGGGCTCATAATACTGCCCTCCGGATAAGGGGATCTTTGGAATAAATCCGTCCGGCACATGAGCATCCTGGTACAGAGAAACCCGGCATCCTCTTCTCTGGGGAAAGAAGGTATAAGGAACTCCAGGATACTTGGGGCTTTTAATTCCACGAGCCCAGTTGCGATCTCTTTTAACCTCAAAGAACTGCAGGCTCACATGGATCTTAGATTCTTCATTTATAGGATTCTTGTCTTCATCAAGTATCTCAACCCACCTGTCTATTTCCTCCCCATCCAGTAATTCGTGAACCGGTACATAAGCTCTTCCAATTAAAGTGGCACCAATGGGATTATCGTCTTTGACTGTGAATATGACATTTGAGGCCATATGTGCACAGTAAATGTGAAAAGACTCATTCCACTCAGGATTGTTGGGGTTCTCTTCAATCATTCTTGTTCTCCCAACTCTAGCCTTTTCTAAATCAATAGATGCATAGATTTTGGGAGTTCCTTCGCCGAACCCAACTTTCTCCTGAATGTTCTCCACAAACTACAAAGACGTTCCAACAATGAGAAAATAAAAGAAAACCAATATACAGTTAAAATACGTCAACCAAAAGTAGATCCACGGTTCATGATACTAGAATAAGAGTTCATTGTGTGCGTGTGTTGGCCTAGCGGTGGGTGGTTAATGCCCAATGTCTGAGGTCCTGGGTTCGAGTCCACCATCGTTCGGTCTTTAACTTTCTTTATTTACTTGTATAATTTATCAAAAACAAAGAATAAGAGTTCCCTGAGTAAAAAAGAATGGCATATAAATGTGTGCAACAAAATGCTACTTTGTAAACTTCCGCATTGGTTGCTGCAGTTACTACATCATGCATATACCTAAGTGCAAATAGTTTAGAATCAAGTAGTATCATAATAAATTTATAGTAGTATCCAACGTTCCAATATAAAATTCCATTTTTTATACCAATTAACCTGATTGATGCTCTGAAGTTTCCCCAACATCCATTACAAGTTTCCCAAAAAATGCAGACACTAGATATTACTCGTATGACATCTCAGACAAAACCTAGAAGTTTGTATCAGAGTTCCTCAAGGGTGCCATAAGTACCACCACAGACTCATGCACTAACACACACAAGGCTGATGAGATGCCACGCACTTGAACACTAAGCGATTGATGTACTGGACCAACATATATAGTGAAGAAAGTATCGATCGTTTTATTACGTCAGAAATACATATAGCAACAAGCTATAATTCTAAGCATTAAGCAGTGCCCAAAAGGGTGATATTTTCCCCTAAAATATTTCCAATTTGATTTCACTTTCTTATATACTTAACGCATGTGAATATGACACTAACCAGCAGAAAACCAATTAAAACATCATATACGCAGAAATTTCATGATGCAAAAACACCAATTAAGGAATAGAGGCAAAACTTGGAGCAATCAAACCGCATAGATTTAATAACTAGGAATCAAGACCAAACAAGTGAATAACATAAGATAAATCATGAGAAATTTATGTTAAAAACAAAGATTCTGGATCAGCACAAAAATTACTCCAACCTCACTTCCACAGAAATAAGGATAATATAGTCATCTAATCACACTAACAGGATAGTAAGTCGAGATCGTAACTGAACAAGATCTGGCCAATTAAACGTAGTGGAGAAGTATAAAAAGTTAGATTCAACAAATCAATCAAAAGTAGACATCGCGATCAGAATTATACCTTGCTGAAGAGATTCCCACCCCCTCCAACTTTCAGTTTGTCCACTTTATAGATCTTGACATGGAGAGTTCCATGAAGCAAGAGCTGCGCCATTGATTTTCACCTGCGACAACATCAGAAGATCAAAACCCCACAATCACATTACCAACTCCATAGTTAACCAAATGAAGTTGAAAAAAATAAAGAGCCGAACTTTGAACATCAGCCACATCGTTTAGGACAAAATTATGAAACTTTAACCAAAAAATCAGGGATGGGACGGATCATGAAAGCTTACAAAGTGAGAAAGATTTCTGAAGTTTTCAAGAAATGTGATCCGATCTTCAAAGTGTCAAGAATGGTAAATGGAAGAGGGGAGAGAGAGTGAGTGAGAAGAGCGAGAAAATCGCCTTTATGTAATGAACGCGGTGGACTGATTAAATATAAGAGAAAAGGAGTGATACTGTGAATTTGCAAATAAAATAAGGAATTATTTTGCCGTGAATTTTGGATTTATTTAATTATGAAATACCATTATCCATATGCTCCCATTTCCCACTTTACTCATTTGACTTGGTGAAAAGGACAAGGTCCCACGTCGTTCTACTAACTTTTATTTTATCTTTACTTATTTTCATTTAATGTCTGTAGTGAGAAAATAATAACCTATAGCTAATTATAATACTCACATTTCAACGAATACTTTTTTTTTCCATCCCATTTTTCTGTTTACAATGTCTAGATCATAAATATACCTCTAGCTATGTCTAATTTGTGCCATTTTTGCTAATGCATTCAAGTCAATGTTAGATATTTCCACCTACAAGCTATAATCACATATGACCAAGTAACTGAAAACAACTTCTCAACAAAATTTGCGATACAGATAGTTAAGATCAATAGGAAAATTAATTGAAGAAAAACTAATGAATTAAAGTTTATGCTATTGAAATTTTCTCTCTTGAATATTATTTGAGGATACAAATTAGTAAATACTCCATAAAAGGAAGTTTATTTTTCAGTTGAGAGAGAAAAGAGAGTTTGTATTTGTACTATAAACAGAGAAACAGGATATGTTTTCGAAAGAAATATGTCAATCATTGAGATTCCCCAAATAATTAATTTAGTCTAGTAGCGTTCTTCGGATCCCCAATAAATATGGCAATTTGGTTACCCTAAAAAATTACCACTTTCACTTTGTATAAAAGGCAACTGTAATATTTACATGTCTAATCTATGATGGGCTTTTTTTTTTTTTGTTACTTAGGGAAGAGGAGTGATAGGATTTTGAGGCGTGGACACGTACATAAATTTCAATTATTCATTGTTGATTGGAGCTCTCACTTTCGAAGAATTAAACTTGTACGTGTTTCTTCAGTGTGCCTGTGGGGTTCAAGTTGGTCCTCTTTAGCTACATGTCTTCTTCTTCTTCATTTTTTTATTCTTGATGGAGTATTACTTATTTGATATTGAATCAGCTAATAAAGATTGGTTGATTTATGAAAACGCGGCAGAGATATTTATGATGAGGGTATTTTATTCCGATCATCACTATTCACTATCTTCCAAGTTCTAACATCTAAATTGATTGATATTTGGGAGGCATAACTACAGCCGACCTAGTTCGTCAAAGGAGTATTAGTTTACTAGTTTTTCATACAAAGGTAAAATATATTCAAATTTTAATTTTTGGATAGGTACTTTTTTTAATTATCAATTAATCCATAAATTTTTATTTTTTGGGAGAATCTGTCCGAATGAAAATTTCAATCATATTTAATCCTACGTGAACTTAGAACATTCACATCCATTGAGTAAGCTCCTTACTCAATGGAGTGGTGGACCACTTATGAGTAAGCACCCCACATTGGGCATACTCATTCTCACTAATTTTGATTTTTGTATTTTTCATTTAATTTAAATTGCATCAACTTAAATAACACAATTACTTCAAATTAAAATTGTATAAATTTAAAAAACATAAACACTACATAAAAAAAAAACTAAAGACATAATTAAAAATTACATAAAAAAACTAACTAGTTTCCACCACTCTTTTTCTGGCTAGAATCGCCGCCACCCGTTCCTTGTGGAGTTCTAGCTGCTCCGGTGTCATGTCAGAGGTCTTCATGAACAAGATCCGATCGTCGTGGATCTCCCTATTGAGGGCATTCTTCGTGGCATACTCATCGATTGTTCGATCGAGCTTGGCGTCGGTATTCGTCATGTACTCCTTGCATTCAGGTGGAGCCTTGCGACGCGGAGCCTTTCACCTTTCCTTTCCCCTTCGCCGCCTTGTTTCCAATAGGGCGGGAAGGCATGATTTCCTCGCCCGAAGCCGAGGTGGTGAACCCGCCGCTTTCACTAGTCTTTGTCCTCTTGGAGGAATGCACGTCCTTCTCGAGGTACAAAGATTTGAACTTTCGGTTCGCCCGGAGGATCTTCCACGTATTCCACCACTCGAAGGCACCGCTTTTGCTCCGCGTGGTGTAGAGAATTTGGGCCTTCTCCCGAATCATGTCGTCAGAATGGCCGGAAGGCCACTTGGCGTTGGTCTCGACCCAAATCACCTCCCACGACTTCACCTCCGAACTCACACAGGCCCAGTGAGATTTTATTTGCCGGTGGTTGAGGTTGACACTACTGACGGTGTTCACCCGGTCGATGACGCGTTGCCAATAGGCATCACCTTTTTGATCGACACTATAGATGGCGTCGTTCGTCTCCTCCACCCAAATTCTTGCGATGAGGTCCGTCTCCTCAAGGGTGTAGGTAAGACAGGAGGCCCTGCCCTCCTCCACTGCCAACGTCTTTTCCTTGACGGCCATCGCCTTCTGCCGCCCGCCACGCTTCGGCGCCACTGGCACGCCGCCCTCCTCCTCTGGCGCCTCGGTCGTTGGGGGCTCCTCTTCCAAGTTGAATCCCAATAAATCAGGATAGTAGTCACCAGTAAGATCGAGGATTCAATTTGAGGAGTAGTAGTCGGGATTATTCGGATCCATTTTGGAAGAGTTTGAAAGAGAGGATGAAGAGAAAATTGAAAGAATTTGAGAGAGTGAGAGAGAGAGGATGAAGAGAATTGTGAATTTTGGTGGAGGAAGAGAGGGTATTAATAGAAGAAAATTTAATTTTTTTTTATATATAAAGAGAGGAAATAGGCAACGATCAAATGGTAGAAAAAGAAGAAGAAAAAAAACCAACGGTCAAATAAGAAAATAAAAGAATGAAAAAGAAAAAAAAGGTAACGGTCAAATTAAGATTTCAAAAATCAGATTTGTTTTTTTAATAGGCGCGTGCGCCATTTATAAGGGAGAATGCGTCTTACTCGAATTTTCGAGTAAACCTCAAGTCACCAGTTGTCCACATTACTCGATAAAGGGCTTACTCGAGTAAGCCCCATCGAGTATAGCGATGTGGATGCTCTTATGGGTGTGGCAGCGGTAGGGCGGTGTGAATGATAGGGCTTGAGGCGGCGGTAAAAGTCCCACTATGTATATTTTTATACTCTATGAAAAACTCGTATTCGTAGTTTATGGGAGGTGTATTCAATTCAGAATTTAAAAGATTTTGACAGACTTTTGATATTCTATGGATTCTGCTAATTTCATGGATTGTATTAACTCTATATAGAGTTTAGCAGATTCTGTTAGATTGATTTATATCTAATTTCATAAACTTTATAAGTCTAGAGATTTTTTTTTCACTGATTCAACCCTAACACGTGACGTGAAACCATTTTAACATAAAGCTAACAATGAAAAGTCCTTGAAAACCTGAAAATTGAGAGTTCTCAACTAATATAGTTAGGCCAAAAGATATCTTGTGCACATCTCAAATTTCCCAGGGAATCCGACGCGGCGTCTTGAAGTACCACCCAAGCATTTTCCATGGAGTAGCGTAACCCTTTATCTTCAGCTGCATCGGTCTCCAAACCCGAATAAACCTTTGGTTATACTCGACGCAGTGATGGTGGTTGTCAGGTTCTCAGATTCTTCTGATATTTTCAACCTTTTGTATCTATTCACAAAAAAGGCCAAAATTCTCATTCACTGCACCATTCAAGAACGAAGGTCAATATTTGAGAGAAGAAAGCAAAAAGAATCGAAAGAAAAAGAAAGGAAAATAACTGGAAAAATTGGCATACCTGATATCAAAAAATCTCGTACGCAGAGGTGAGATTTGTGGAGAGGTGGGTTGTTTTGTATTTATAGTAGGACATTAAAATCCTATAGAGTCCATGACATATTAGAATCCTACAAATTTTCAACATCTTCAAATTTGAATGGATATTTAAGAGTCATAATTGAATACCAACAGATTTTTAAAGATCTGAATTGAATACCTATAAATTTTATATAATTTTTTTTTAATTTTAAATTGAATACATCCCCTAAATTTACCAAAAAAAAAAAAAAATCATTTAAATGGATTTACCCCTCAGCTCAATAAATAGATTTGTCATTCCAGTTTGCCACTAGATGGTTGGTAAATCCATTTTTGCCAACCTAGTCCTAGCTAGATCCATTGTGTGATAAATCATAGATTTGCTACTTAATGGATTTGCCGCTTTTTCAATTGAGGGATTTGCTTTAATACCCATTTTTGTAAAATTGGGTATTAAAAAATACTGATACACATTTCAACTGCGTTACATTGTATACTCATTTTTATTTTTAAAAGTTTGTTTATCAAAATTGAGAATTTGATGTCTACTTTTTTACTATAGATGATATGCATACAATCATTCAACCTTTCATTACTTTTATACTTTGTGCAACAAATGCCAATGAGACATTGTTCTAGTGGTAAAGTTGAGGCACTCAAAGACTTTTTTTTGTGAGAGATTTTGGATTCAATCCCGTCTATGTGTGGGTAGTTTTCCCACTTTTGCGTGGATAGTGTTCACACTCTTGTGTGGGTAGTGGTGTAGAGGTCTCGCCTGCGTGCGAGTTGATGATTTAATTATATATTAGATACCTCTTATAATTCTAAAAAAAAAAATACTTTGTGCAACAAATACTTTCTCTCTCTCCATTCTTTACGTTCAGCCAAGCGGAAACTTTCTCTAACCAAAAATTATACGTTTATTTTAATTTACAACTTTGTGAATTCTAATTATTTTAGTTAATTGGGATAGATATTACTCGCTCAGTTCCGTAAAAGAATATCTCGTATGAGATGATATAAGTTTTAAAAAAAAAATAATAAATAATGTGTTAAGTGATTGTGGTTGAATTAATCGTGGAAACATGGTCTGAAAATAAAGTGATACTCTTTATAAATACATTTAATACACTAAATATTAATTCTTTAAATCTGAGGCCTAAAAGAAACATCTCACTTATGACGGGATGGACGGAGTATTTTCTTATGAAACAGACGAAAAATGAAAAATGTGATACTTTCTTATGAGACGAAGGAAATATATAAAATGAATATTTTTAATAATTTATAATTAAAAATTGATAGAATGTTTTCACCCTTTAACATGGAGTATAACTTTATTTTTAACATGAGAAAACGTAGTTGAAGAATTTTACATGAGGATAGATTTATTCTTAATAAAATAGTTAGTTCATTAATGTGATCACATCGAAAGAAGAGAAAGTCGTTTGCCGACAGACTTGATGACGATTACAGTTGGGGGATCCAAGATCGTGTGGAATTATTTGTGTCAGATCTAATCTATTGCCCAACCATGCCCAACCACGTAGCTCCACGTCATACTTGCCCGAATCTATTTACGGGTACTTTTTTTTAAAAATAAATCTATGCAGTCACGTTGTGGCAACCGCAAATTAGTACTCCCTCCGTCCCAAAGAAAATGTCCTCCTTCTTTTGGGCACGGTTATTAAGGATGCATAATCTGCCTAATCTAGTAGAATATTAAGGAAATTTCAGTTTCTACTAGATTAGGCAGCATATAAGATTCAATGACAGATTATGCATCATTTCAGTTTCTACTAGATTAGGCAGATTATTCATCCTTAATAACCGTGCCCAAAAGAAGGAGGACATTTCCTTTGGGACGGAGGGAGTATAATAAGAAAAATAATTGATTTATTTAATTTATTTTTTATAAATAAAAATAAGATTTAATTATTTTATTATATTCTATACATTGTGCTTATTTTTTTAATTTTTTTTTTATATTTTGTATTTTTTAATTTATTTTTTAATAAAAATAAAAAAGCTACCAAAAAAATTGCAAAAAATAACTACAATGTAGAGAATATGATAAAATAACTAAATCTTATATTTATTTTAAAAAATAAGTTAAATAAATTAAATTATTTTCTATTTAGGTAAATTGTGGGGTGGCCACAATGTGACTGTTTAGCATTACTCTTTTTTTTTCTTGTAAAAATAAGTTTGTTTTCGATTGTAAAATTTTCATTAGAAATTGATGAATAATAAAAATGAAAAATATATATATTTTTATTTTTTATTATATGTTTACTAAAAATGAGAAGATGAGAAAATATTGAAAAACACTTTCACACCCTACGTACCCTAAGATAACATTATTCAACATTAGAGAGAAAATGAGCTGTCCGAAAAAATATTTCACCATGCCCGGAGAAAATTTTCCATCATAATAATCATGTGAAATGATGAAAAATGGGTGAAAATATATTTTTTCTCTCATTTTCTATCAAAGTAAACGCACCATAAAGAGATAAGAAGAGATTTAACCCGGTTCCTTGTTGGGTGCAAAAATACAACTAAATATACATTCTTTCATCAAGAATGTAACACAATTATTCGATTAGACGTCCATCTATAATGTATCACTTTTTAGTAAAAAAAAAAAAAACAAAAAAAACATGATTCATACTATCTTCCTTTAGTAACAATCACTCATTTTTATTTTTATTTTGAAGGGAAAGACTAACTTCTTATTAAGCCAAATCGGCACGAGCAATATTCGAAAGCCAGGTAGGAAAGCCTGACCTCCAAATCATTACATCAGAAGAAGACAAAGCAAAACTAGCAAGCTCATGAGCAGCTAGATTAGCCTCTCGACGAGCATGAAGAAAATCCAACACCACCGTATCACGAGCATAAGAAAAAGCCTCGTAAAGGTCGTCACAAAGCGAATCAGAACCTTGTTGTGAGTCATGGAGCAGGTGAATCGCTAAGAGCGAATCCGAGAAAAGGACGACAGGGCCCAAGTCGTGCTCCAAGCAGAAACCCACCGCAATAAGCATAGCGTGTAACTCATTTTTATATGACCTCAAATTCAATTCAATCATAATCACTCATTTCTATTTAACACATATTTACTAACTATTTTCTTAAAATTCATTTCCACCAAAAGTGATACACTTTTTATAGACGGGTGTGGTATATTTTTGTTGGCCAAATTTAATTGATTCATCACTATACAAATCTTCTCTCGTGATTTTTTTCTGCGTCTTCTTTTAATCATCTACTTCTTTACAAACACCTACATTTTCAAGTTTTAATTTATATTAATAAATTAATTAATAATACGTACATATAAAATAATAAATGTTAATATTAACGATGGCGCGGCCGTCGCCGCTAATTCGCCGGTATCATGTAAGAAATGCGTCGCCGATTTTGCCGCCGCCGTGCCGTCGCTAATTGCCGGTGGCAGAGCCGCCGCCGCTAATTGCCGCTGACAAATGCACGTTTTTTTGTAGTGGAGTATCTAGGTAATACCCAAAAATTCAAAATTAAGTGTGTGTGTGTGTGTGTGTGTTGGGGCTAGCGGTAGGAGATTAATGCCCAATACCTAAAGTTTTGGGTTCGAGTCATTCGACGCGCGATCGTCAAAATTTTTTTATTTACTTATATAATTTATCAAAAAATAAATAAATTCAAAGTTAAGAAACGACACAACCCTTCTTGATTTCTTCAATTCAAAAACCCAAATTTCATGGTGACACAATAGTTAATCGCTGTCATTAACTTTGTTATGATTATTAATAACTAAGAACTGTTGAACTCTACATGGAATGGATGTACACAAATTTTTGCAGTTTCATACAATTTCAAAATAGAACACTTATTGGAGAATGTAGTGAGCAAGACTTTATTATCTGCTCATATTATTAAAAGAAATACAAAATAATTCACACACACTAATCCTCAAACCCAACCTACTAATTGGAGATAAATGTCTTATCACTTGAAAATTTCTCAAATGAAGGGTAAAATCCAAGGACTTATATGATAATCATATATCATAATATGGGAATCAATTCAGAAATATCACCAAAGAATCCACGGGACTTATATGTGAAGTGATGCTCACCTATCCTCAAAAACAAAAAAATACCTCTCATCATGTTGGATAACAAATGTTTGAAGTTAATTTGAACCATTATTGTAGGCCCAATTTTTTCTTATCGCCAAATTGCAACAAAGTTGGGGTTTGGCCTTGGGCCCAGCCCATTCACGCACACACGCACTAATTCGATCTTCATAAAATTTTGTGGATTGTTCTATGTGCTTATATTGGTAGCATCTTCGGGGTCTTAATGTTAATTATTTTTCTTAATATTTATGAACGCATGTGTGTTTGCACGGTTTCTTCCCCTAAAAAAAGATGGGCTTTTACTTTTTTCTCGACCTATTCTTATCACATCACTTTACCGATAAAAAGTACATTGACCAAATCAAGGCCATTCATCTTACTCCAATCAACAATTTATATAATTTCCTAATTTGATTTTTCATGTAATTAAATGTTGTTTAATTACATTTATTTAATCCGAAAAGGGCAAATATGTCCACTCAAATTCACTGAAATATGGATCACATTGAACAAATCCCGAAAATTCCTCTCTTCCCATTCTAGAACTTGATCCGTCAATTAGAGATGTCCAAAAAAATCAAAATCGGGATCTGAAACGCCGAACCAGACCGTGGTCAACGGTTTCGGAACCGAAACCGTGGTCAACAGTTCCGAACCGAAATTGTAACCGTGGCTATACGGTTCGATTTCGGTTCCAATATTCCCGAACTGGCGGTTCACGGTTCCGAACCGTGGAACGGTCCAATATATATATATTTTTTTGAAGTGTTGTATGAAATTTAAATAATGTTAAACCATTTATTTAGGTTATACATGGTTGAAATTTAGATGAATTAGAAGGGACCGGGGGGTCGAAGTCAATTGCTTGGATTAAATGGAGTGATCTTTGCTCAAGCAATCGGGAGGGCGGGCTGGGTTTTAGGAATTTAGAATGGTTTAACTACGCTTTGGTGATGAAGTGGCTGTGGAGATATCTTGAGGGCGGTGGGACATTATGGGCTAAGATAGTTCGGTCGGTTTATGGTGAGGTGGAATGGGGGGAAGAAGGTATAAGGTGTTCGGGACTGAGAAGTTTGAGAGGGGGATGGTGGCCGAAACTGCTTGCAGTTGGAGGGGGCAGGGAGGAGAGGTGGTTTTTCGAGAATTTGTTTCGCAACTTGGGAAACGGCCGGGATACTAAATTTTGGATAGATAGATGGGTGGGGGAGAAACCGCTGAGATTTGTTTTTCCGAGGCTATTTCATCTGTGTGATAACAAAGATGTGTCAGTTGAGGAGTCCGGATTGTGGGTTGATGGGAATTGGGAATGGATGTTCAACTGGAGAAGGGAACTGTTAGAGAGGGAGAAGGGGAGCGTTGAAGCGTTAATGGGTTTCCTCTCTCATCACACTCCATGTGCAGAAAAAACAGATGGATGGACGTGGAAAGCATCTAAGGAGGGGGTCTACACAACAAAATCAGCGTATTCAGTCATGGCGGCAACTAAGAATGTCGTACCAGTTGCACAAGACGTCAATGAAGTGCTTGCAGCAGTTTGGGAAACACCAGCACCGTTCAAGGTGAGAGTGACTGCTTGGAGATGTTTAAGAAATAGGCTGGCAACGTGTGACAATTTAATTAAGAGAAATGTGGCGATCTCCACTGAGGAATCAGCTTGCAACGGCTGTGTTTCCGGAGTCGAGACGGTGGATCACCTTTTCCTGCTGTGCCCTAAAGTTCAACAGGTTTGGGATGGTATCCAGAAGTGGCTCGGTTTTTCTTCGGTGAGACCCCATAACATTTCTCACCATTTTTCTTCTTTTACTCACCTGGGAAGACGCAAGAGGAGTGAGAAGTTTCTTAAGGCAGTTTGGACGTGTACCATCTGGCTACTTTGGAAGCGAAGAAACGAAAGCAGGTTTGATGGAAAGGGCTGGGAGGTGCAAATGTTGATACAGGAAATCAAAGGAAGGTTGTGGAGTTGGAATGAAATCTTTAAACTGATTGAATTGAACTCGAGCTTTGCTGCTTGGTTTCATCTTGTATTACTCTTTAGGTACTTCTGGTACCAATGGTTTCGATTTATAAAATCTTTTTTCTTGACCAAAAAAAAAAAGATGTGAGAATGAGAAATGAGGATTGACTCTTTTATTTAGGTAGTAAATGATTGAAGTTTAGTAAAAATTCGATGTGGGAAACATGTGTATTGAAAAACCATAATTTCATGTGCATTCTTTATGTTTTTTACTTTTGTCTATCTCAAATTCTATTCCCACATCGAATTTATAGTAAACTTCAACCCTTTACAATCTAAAAAAATGGTGAACTCTCATTCCCACATCTAATTCATATTAAATGTCAACCATTTACATTCTAAATAAATAGTTCAACATTGTGTACATATTATAAATTTTAAGTTTGGGGGAGTGGATAAACACTCATTTTGCATGATTTTTATGGCTTATATCTTGTGATTGATGTCAAACTTGTGCCCATTATGTGATCGTTTAGAGTTTATTTCTTATCATTTCGTGATTTCACGTTTGGGTATAGTTTTGGCTACTTAGATGCAGGAATGAGTGTTTATTGGAGCATGTTGAATGAGGAAAGTGTCTAGATAAAGATGTGAGAAGAATTGAGCTGAAATTGAGAAGGCGAAGAAATCGGCGGTCAAAGCAGACCGCAGAATTTCGGCCGTTTGAAGAACAAAAACGGCGTCCATATCTCTGGAAAGATATTGTGCAGTGTTGTTGAAATTTGACGACCGCCGAATTTAGGGCCTTTTGAGAGTAAATTCGGCGACCAACTCGGCGACCGTCGAGTTGGCCGCCGTTTCTTCCGCATTTTTCAGTATTTTTCCATTTTTTAGTGTTCTTTTTCGAGTTCAAACTCTGTGTTTTACCCTGAGACTATAAACAAGTCTTCTTTTGACCTATCTAGGGTTCTCAGCTTTAGTTTTTCAATTTCATAGCTTTAGATTTTTATTGCTTTCCAATTTTTAGAGCTTGGATTGGATTTCCATAAGATTGAAGATTCAAGTCATTACAATTATTTTATTTTCGGTTTTATACAATTCAGTTTTTACAATTGCATTCTTTTTAATTATGTTTATGTCTTGTTTTAATATGTCTGGCTATGTTGTTCATCTGATTCTAGGGTTTGTAAATAGTT
Organism: Salvia miltiorrhiza; assembly: GCF_028751815.1. Classification (NCBI taxonomy): domain Eukaryota; kingdom Viridiplantae; phylum Streptophyta; class Magnoliopsida; order Lamiales; family Lamiaceae; genus Salvia; species Salvia miltiorrhiza. The sequence goes on from NC_080393.1 coordinate 8,373,124, forward strand.
AATTGAATTCATGTGATTTATTTATTAGTACCTATTTACCTTTCAGTTTATAATTCATAATTCCTGGTGCTTGAATTCGTGTGAATTATCTGATCACTAGTTTGCATGTGTAGCTATTCGGTTTGAGACCTAGCGGAGATAACTGTTTAGCTGATTCAGGAATGTATGATATGATCTTAACCTTGAGACCTAGCGGAGATAGGTGGATCATAGAGAGCAATTCTTATGAGCTATTGGGAGTTAGTAGATTTACTTGAGACCTAACGGAGATAGAGAATTTACTAATCTACGATCGTTGCTGCTCTAGCGAGAGTAATTGATTAATTAAGTGATCTCTCATTATAGGATTAATAGATTTATTATGTGGATTTAGTTAATGAAATTACTACCATAGGATCAATTGTTTTTATAATTTGATTTTTCTCCGTGAAATTTATGTGTTGTTGATTGAATTTAGTTTTAATTAAATCTTCTTCATATTCTGTTTGCATGTCTATTGTGGAAGTTTGTTTAGGGAATAGATAAGGTTATTTTGGTTTTCAGTCCCTAAGGATACGATACTTGACTTGCTATTTATGCTATGATTACACCGTGTTAGTTGCGGTATTTTTATTGCTAGGAAAATAGTGACCAGTAGGATAGGGCTCATTTGAGCTCGTTGGACGCATTCGCGCAAGGTAGGGCTCATTCGAGCATGTTGAGCGCATTGGCGCAGGGCAGGGCTCATTCGAGCTCGTTGAGCGCATTCGCGTAGGGCAGGGCTCATTTGAGCTCGTTGAGCGCATTCCCGTAGGATAGGGCTCATTCGAGCTTGGTGAGCGCATTCGCACAGGGCAGGGCTCATTCAAGCTCGTTGAGCGCATTGGCGCAGGGCAGGGCTCATTCGAACTCGTTGAGTGCATTGGCGCAGGGCAGGGTTCATTCGGGCTTGTTGAGTGCATTCACGCAGGGTAGGGCTCATTCGAGCTTGTTGGTTGGGCTCATTCGAGCTGGTTAAGCGCAATCCCGTAGGGTAGGGCTCATTCGAGCTGGTTGAGCGCATTCGCGCAGAGCAGGGCTAATTCGAGCTCGTTGAGCGCTTTCACACAAGGCGGGGCTTATTCGAGCTTGTTGAGCACATTCGCGTAGGGCAGGACTCATTTGAGTTTGTTGAGTGCATTGGCGCAGGATAGGGCTCATTCGAGCTCGTTGAGCGCATTCGCGCAAGACAGGGCTCACTCGAGCTGGTTGGCACGACAGGGCTCATTCGAGCTCGTTGAGCGCATTCGTGCATGGCAGGGCTCATTTAAACTTGTTGAGCGCATTCGCGCAGGGCAGGGCTCATTCAAGCTCGTTGAGCGTGTTCGCGCATATTATTTATGACCTTAAATTTAAGTTATCTTCATAGCATCAATAATTTTACAAATTTGTTTAATTTTGTTCTGCATAAAAGATTTTGGTGTCAAATATCTGACTAGACTCGTCCATAAAACATTATCTCTTTTTATAATTTTACTTTTTGGATATCCCAACTCGAGAAATATATTTTACAGGTGAGACAAGTCATGCATCCGACGCCAAACTTTTTGATGCGGGACAAGATTAACAAATTTGCAAAGTTCAAGTTATTAAAAAACGTAAATTAAAGTTGAAATCATAAACCACTATTAGCTCCGAAACTTATACTAACTTTTTTAATTAAGAAAAAACAAAAATTAAACTTATAACTTTTCTGTAATGACGAGATGAGAGAAATCCGTAAGCATTAATCAAATACGAATAAGATAGAGTTGGCCGTGTTAAAGGCCATTTTCCCTTTGAATTTCTCCTTTGTGTTTGTGTAGCAAAGTAGCCCACAATTTCTATCAATCATTCTGTGGCAACATAGAAAATCTGGCAAATGCTTCCAGTTAATGGAGCAACTCCAGTTTCTAGCTAGCCACCCAACTCATTATTCAATTACAATTTTAGCTAATAATCATGAACTTTTTTTTAGCTCTTCTTTTATTTATCAAACTATACCTTACGGAACTTTAAATTTGGTGGACCTGATCTTCAAACCGACAAAAAATAAAAATAAATACCACAAGTACAAAAGTTATGAAGCAATTTTTTTTTTCTTTTTATGAAGCAAAAAATTAGTAGTCTCATTTTCCAGTCATTTTAGATTTACTAAAACTCATCCTTAATCTAAATCTTACTAATAAATTAATAGTACGTGTGTAACTCGTCTATAAAAGAATAGTATTAGTATTAATAAATTTATTAGATGCACATGCTAGTAGTATATTAAGGGCCGGGATGACTTCAATTTAATTTTCAAAATTGGGTTAAATGATGGGGTTGATGAAATTTCCTATCAAATTAAATCAATTGAACGAAGCAGTCAATTACGTAGAGACGTAAATGAATATAGTTGACGATAAATAACATTGAACGAGTTGGTGCGTAGTATATGCAACGCTTTCTCGCACTAACGCAATATAAATTATAACTACTTAATTGCAACTTTTGCATAAGTACCTTTTGTCACGACAATTAATATATTTCCCTAAAAGATAAAGTACGCAAACACCGTGGCAAGTCACAAATCACAAATCTCAATCTCATGAATATTAGCAATTGCGATATTCCACGTGAAACTCATATCATGATAACCTAGCTACCCCTTTGAAATTAAGATATCAATAGAAATTTTGTAAGCAAATTTTTTTCACAAAAATTTAGGTACAATCGAGTTGAACCGCACTTAAACCCTGATATACATCCTGATCCAAATTATGTAAATGATACTATTCGATTATACAAATGACACTGCATATAATTGACACTATTCGAATATAAATGACACTGTAACATTTTAAAATATTATAGTGTCATTTAAAATCTTATAATGTCAATTACAGAAAGTATCATTTATATTTTTGAATAGTGTCAATTATACACAGTGTTATTTACAATGTTATAGTCATTTATACGCAGTGTCATTTGTATAGCGGTGTCATTTGTCTAACTGAATAGTGTCATTTACACGATTTGAATTATAATGCGAATTCGAATCAGGATGCGAGTCAACCCGATTATATGGGTATACTCGATTGAACCCAATACCACCTCGAAATCTTTTAGGGGCGTCTCATTAACTTTTTATTGACATAGCTCTTATCGATTTGAGATAATACTAGTGGTAAACGGACACGAGAACAATGTGAGCTAAATCGGTTTGAAATTTCATTAATTAAGTTCTAAAGCACGGACTAATCTATGGCTATTGCGATTAAAATATTAAGAATAAATAAAAGAATTTATCATGCCACTTTCAAACGAGGGAGAGCTTCTATGGGTAGTGCTAGAAATTGAATCAACGCTGGTAGCCTAATTTACCATGTTGAGATGCTACATGTAGGCTGGTAAAACGGTTCCGGTTCGGTTCGGTTATCAGTTAGTGTGTTTATCACTAATCGGTTTAACCGGTTAAACCGATTAACCGGTTTATTTTATATTAAATCAATTAATTTATATTTTAATATTTTAATTTAAATAATACATTAATATTTCAAGTATCTATAATTTTTTTTTTGTTCTTAATTATCATAAGTTATGAATTGGTGCAATGGATAAGACCTTATTCTTTCTTTCAAAGGTCAAGAGTTCAAATCCTATTGCACACATTCTACAAATTTGAATTTTTTTAAATAAAAATCGGTTAATTCGGGTTAACCGATTAACCGAATTAACCGGTTAAATTCGGACAAATTGAGAAATCGTGGATTAATCGGTTTGACCAGTTAACCGATTAACTGGACCGGTTAAATCGATCCAACAACCGATTCAATTACCGGTTAGAGAAATGGCCTTTAACCGATTTCAGTTAATCGGTACCGAACCGGTTTACCAACCCTAGCTACATAATGTACTCTCAACCTTAAGTATTCTACTTCTATATTAGGCTATTAGCAAATCAAGAAATACACAATTAAGCTTCATGTATAAATCGACTTAAATCTAGAAAATTTGCCTTTCTCGCTCTCACAGGTTTTTAGGGTTTTTATTAATATTAAAAATGCAATTTAATAAATCGACTTAATAATCGTATACATTAATTATTTTTGAAATCCGAAAGTTCAATCAGTAAACAGATTTTAGCTTCATACCACTAAATCGTCCCACTAATTAAACTCGAATTTTAATTTTATCAAACGGAAATACTCCCTTCGTCCCACTAGGACTGAGCATCGGTTCATAACCGAACCAAACCGACCAATTTTTACAAAATCAAAACCGAACTGATCTTGCCAGAGGACGGACCGAACCGAACCGCTCAAAGTTCGAAAACCGACCAAAATCAAACTGGCTGAAACTGATCGGTTTCGGTCGGTAACCGAACCGTTCTTTTATTTTATTTTTTTCGAAAAAAACTGTAAAATCTCACCAAATCCACTAAAAACTGTTCTGTATTTTCGAAAATAGCAGTAAAAAAAAACTAAAATGCGAAGAGGTGGTCGCCACTATCGGGAGGAGGGGAGAACCGGAGGAGAAGGGTGCGTCGCGCATGCGCTGCTGCTGCGTTGCGCGGGCTGTGCTGCTGCGTCGCCGAGTGCTGGCCTGCTGCTGGTCGTTGAGCGGTCACCGGCCAAGGGGGGAGGTGGCGCTGGGGGTGGGGGGCGAAGAAGAATGAAGTGAGAAGAAGTGAGGTGCGGCGCAGATTCAATGTTTGAATTGTTAGGGTTTCACTTTGCACAACCCTATTTATATTATATACTAATATATTTAATAAATATATATATATATATATATATATATATATATAAATCGATTCGGTCGGGAACCGAATCTAACCATGGCTGAAAAATCAAAATCGAACCGAAAAATGATCTATTTTCTTCTGAACCGAACCGAAAATCGACCCAGAAATGTAAAAATCGAACATAACCAAAAATAGTCGGTTCGATCGATTTTTTCGGTTCGGTTCGGTTTATGCTCAGCCCTACGTCCCACTGTATCTGAGACCCTTTTTATTTTAGGCGTCCCACTGTAAGTGAGACTCTTTCCTTTTTTGGTAAAGATTTTACCCTTTAAACACATTTTCACTTGTCACGCCCCAATTTTCTTTAAAATAATAAAATGCACTTTGAATAAAAATAATAAGATTTCAATATTTAAAAAAAGTAACTAAAACTCAAATCCAACTGTGAAAAGTAAATAAACATTATAAACTGAGTAAGAAAATATAAAGTAAAACTTAAACACTAAAACACCCATAACATATATATTTATACGTAAAATGACTTCTACAATATATATATATAAATGTTAAAAAAAATTAAAAGAAACACTAATCCAACATATGGGTAAGTATAGAGACACGTAGAGCATTAATTCAAAGTGTATATATATGTTTACTTGTAAAAAGTTGACCAATGATGTGATAACCACAAAAGAATACTCCACTCTACATATATATATTTATATGTGTGTCAGACGTACACAAAGTAAAAGATCAACTAGACTGCACATATGTCTATGTACTGACATCCGAAAAGAGAAAAAGAAGCTTTTAAAACAGCAAGGCTTAAAGTTTTTAAAGAAACAGCTACCCTCGTCTTCAGCAACGGAAACACGAAAGAAAAAAATGGAACCAACTATAGAGCCACTGAGCAGAGAGAAAAATGAAGGAGAAGAGTAAGAGTGGAATACCTCTTCCAGAAGAGATGAGAGCTCGGTAATTTGAGTGAGTGCAGAAGAGGTAAAATGACTGCTATTTATACTAGAAAACAGAGACTTAATTTTGGAAGGAGGCATCAATCAAAATCAATCTTTCCATAATTTAGTGTTGCTAAGAAGGGAAAAACGAATTAGGGCAAATCTCATTGCTGAGCAAGATAGAAAATTCTGGAGAAATTGCTTTGGGCTCAAGGATTGGGCTCCAAGAAAGAATTGGGCTGCACTAAAAGAAATATAAATGTTTGGGCTTAAATATATGTAGTAACTTATAACAAAAGAGAAAATAATACCCTCATAATAATAATAATAAAATAATTGCTTAGAATTTATTATGGTTAAATGCTCATGCTCAATGCAATAACTAGGCGCGACTTATAAGACTTAAAATTTAATTATGGAAAAGAATTAAAGAAGATAATTTTTTTTTTTTTTTGGTTAAAAATATTTTGGGGCACTACATCACTTTTTCACCTACAAACAAAATATACTTTTCTTAATTTTCGTGTCCAAAAAAAAGGTCTCACATACAGTGAGACGGAGGGAGTATATATATATAAATTCTAGCTAGCAAGCTCCTTTGTTATGCCTGCCGACCTTAGTCCGAAAACAAGCCTAGTTGGCTAGGAGTATATCATTTCATTTAAGGATCGTATGAAATTCATCATTATTTTGTTAACTATAAACAATTCCAGTCCGTATATTTTGATTGATGAATAAGAATGATTTGATCTTCAAATAGAATAATGCTTCTTTTATAATTGGACTTTTATATAACAATTAACAATGATGTTTTATTCACAATTAACATAATAAAATTGACTTTCACCACTACCCAAGCCCTTTTATTGTAGAATCAACGAACGGTAAATTAAATAATAGCTAAAATTGATTTGGATATATAATTTATTAGATACATTTTTTTAATGTAGATACTGATTTTGAAATATGAGTTGAGATCCTAAAGTTGAAGATGACTAGAAATTAAAATAGAATTCATAGAAAAATAAATATTGCACATTCGAAATTACGAATTATGCATTGTAAAATAGTAGAAATGAAAAAGTTAGGGCTGTACCACAAGAATTGTCAACTATAACATAACTGTGATCATGTGGAACTTATGTTCGTGATGATTCTAATTCTTCATATACTTATTTTTTGGCACAAGTAATTTATTATGCGATGAAGCGACATAAATGAGCGATTGAGACTTTGATAGATGAAATGCACATTAGTATGATGTGGTCTCCAATCAATAATAACACAAGTACGAACCAGTTGTTAGCTTTTAATACTAATCAAGTCATCTTCCCATTCAATTGGACGTTATTATCTCTTTCTCAACTCTATATTATATCGTATGTCTTCCATTATTGAATTCGTTATTTTAAAATGAATCTATAGAATAGAAAAATTATTATTTTCTTCGTTCCATTTGAGTTGGCCTGTATTATTCTTTGAGTTTGAGTGTCGTATTTGACTTAGCATGTTTACTTTTTAAGTAAATACTTTACACTACATTAAATGTGTCAAGTCAAATAAGACGAAGAGTACTATAACAAATCCTAATTACATTTATTGTAAAAACTTAAAATTCTTAAAAAATTATATATATATATATATATATATATATAATTTTAGAATAATTAACCAAATATTCTTTTTTAACTAGAAAATGTAAATTAAATTTTTAAAATAATTTTAAACTCTCATTGAACTAATAAAATCCTAATTAATAATTGTCAAAACCAATATTTATTTGTTGAGTTAGAATTACAAGCGGAATCTAAATATAATCAAATAAGCAACTCGCACGCGCATGCAGAACCTCTACACCATGTAAAGGTGGAAAAATAACGTCAAGCAGGCGGAACCACTAGCCACACAAAAGTGAAAATACCACCCATACAAAAGTGGGAAAACTACCCGCACGCAGACAAAATTGAACCCAAAACTTTTTACAAAGAAAAGTCTTTAAATTCCTTAACTTTGCCACTTTAATTAGGTCTCACAATTATCAAAACCAGTGCTATCAGTACCAAATCCCTATTCCACCAACTCTCAAAACTCAAAAGGCTACGTTTATAGAGAGAAAATTTAAATTAATCTATATTGGAACAAATCTTCCAATACTATCATTCATAGCGTGTGATGTGGAAAAGTAGTTTTTTTTTAAGCAGAAGAAAATCTCATATGTGAAGAAACATCAGCATCAACAATATCCTTAAGCCAACTAGGGAAAACACTCGTCCAACAGAATGATCCATCACAATAACTCGAATATTGAGCTAACCTATGCGCCGCTTGATTAGCCTCTCTATACATATGTTTAATATCGAGTAAAAAAATTTCTCTCGCCACATGAAGTATGTCCCGCAAGTCATCCGGTAAACACCTCCCATCTTCATCTTCATTTTCCATGGCCCTCGCCACCAAAATAGAATCAGTGAACATCTCCACCGGGCACAAATCGTGTTCAACACAAACAACAATACCTTGAATAATGGCCATAATCTCAGCCATCATAACCATCGACGCAGGAGACATTTTCTTAGCAACAACAATTGATACTATGTACTATTTGATGGGTAATTATAGATATTTTCCGCTGCGTTTACTTTGATGGATAAATTTATCCATGAAAAAGGATGGATAACAAAAATTTATACCTTTCAATGTCTCTTTCTTTTTCAACATTTGACACAAAAGCATTTTTTCTTCCTTATTTTCACTTCAATGATGGATAATATTATCCACTCAAAAATGGAAGGATAATATTATCCATCTTTGAAGTGAAAATAAGGAAGGAAAAATGATGAACTTCTCTTTTGTGTCAAATGTTGGAAAAGAAAGGAGACATCTAAAGGCATAAGTTTTTGTTATCCATCATTTTCCATTGATAAATTTATCTATCAAAGTAAACGCAGCCTAAAGTGAAACGATGAGACGAACAAGATGTGCAACTATATGTTGTAATGCATATATGGGTTTCCGAGCCCAATTTTTATCATTTCAAATATTTTTCAGTTCTTTTAATTTTTATAAGCTATTTATTCATTTATTTATTTTCATTTTAAGATTTTAATTCATTTTTGAACTATAAATCAGTTTAGCCCTAGTTATAAATATACTTTTCATGTTTTAGGAGACACGTATCGATATTATTTTTAGAGTTTTCGATAATTTTTAATTATATATTGAAAAGCATTTATCTTGTATTAAAATCGTTGCTACTACCGTATCCTATTCCACCAACCCTCAAAACTTAAATGGCTATGTTTATAGAGAAATGTTAAAAGTAAAATAAAATTTATATACATATATATATGAAAGAATGATTTTAGTAGCTAGGTAAATACACACATTGATAATTAAATAGTGTAAATATATAAAAGTAGTAATTTCTTATTCGCCGGCGCTGAACAGGTTTAATACAGTGGAGAGCTGTTTCAATTAATCTGGCAATCTCTGGTATGTTGTCGGCAACTCTATATATGTATCCATTTGAATATTCTTTGTACGAGTTTGTTTAATTAAAGCATATTCAAATAAGTTATTTTGAAGATATAAGCAGTGAACATTAATTCTCAATGTTAACAAAAAGATTTATGGCTGAATCTCCATCAAGTCCTTTCCCCAATCCAAAAATAAAAATAGCATAATAAAATATAATATTGTACTAGCCATTAACCAAAAATTATAGTATTAAAATATAACGAGGGCATTAAATAAAAAGATTTTCAAATGTGTTAACATTTGGATTACAGATTTTTATATGATGTGCGAATATCATAAAAGGAAATATTAATGTAATGCATAAAAAATATTTATGCATATATAAAGTATTTTATGTAGGTGTGAGTGTATTTTTCCTTTCTTTTGAAAATATATATATATATATATATATATATATATATATATATATATATATATATATATATCCAAAACCAGCACAACCAAAATCCAATTCGAATAAACTTGAATAGGACTAATAGTCTCCTAAATGCATCGACATCAAATCACTAGTAATAATTGATTGATAACGAAATGTTAATTGATAATCAATACGTAACACTACATATATATGTTTATATATCAACGTGCATTTTATCACTAATAAAATTATAGTAATGTAGATATTCATATAGTCACAAGTTTATTGATGAAGTATTTCGTACATCCACATTTGTTAGTTGTAATTCTTAGATAAATTATTAAAATTAATGTTTGACATTTTTCAAATGATATGTTTCATAATAATGCAAAAGGAAAAATAAATATGAATATGATCAATAAATTAATGTCTGTGATAAAATGTAAAATATGGTTTGCCATTGGCATTTTGCAACGTGACATGTCACAACAATTCTCACTAGAAAAACCTGTGTAAATAAGATTATACTAATAAAAAATGCAGTTATTAGTTTCATATCCATTGCAAGTTGCAACCAATATGTAATAATACTAATAGTAATTGGCATAAATAAATATATACAGCTATGAAATTGCTTTATTATTGTCATAAATATGTGTTGGCTGCCGGGCAACACAGTTTAGGTACAATTAGTTTTTGGTTTGTGAACAACTCTTCATTGAGAAAGATACAGCCAAAAATCAGCAGTGACACATAATATATATACATATGCATAACCCTAGTTTCAATCTTAATTGATTAATAGAAAACCTTCTATGTAGCTGCCTATTTTACTTATAAATTCAATCACAGTGTGTAATTATTTAACACTAGTTAGGTCGTTGAAAATCCACGCAGCAAATACTGTGATCGTGCATATATTGTGCGCGACTCAACAGTAGTAAATTAAATCGAATTTTGATGACAGCAAATCTTGCAACTTCCTTTCAGTATTAATTAAGCTACCGCCTAGAAAAGGTTGATCTAAGAATGTTTTCGGTTGCATTTTAGTGAAAATAGTATCTATTCATTTTGAAATACAAAACATAAAAAGTATTACATTTTATAAAATATATAAATTATATATATATTTAATAATTATTTGATTATTATTTAATAATTTATTGAATTTTATCCTTAATATTTAAGTTGTGCAGTTTAGTCGCAAGTATATATAAAAGAACATTGTCTACAACAAGTAAACAAAGGGATCCCTTTTTTTCTTTTTGCCTAGGGCAGCTGAAATGTTAATTAGCGTCGACCCTGGTCTGGGGCGCCTCGCCCAAGAAAAACAATTCACTATATGAAGTTAAGATACAGATGGACTTACACAATAAAATTTCCTCTTACTACGCCTCTATACCTTCCGAAAACTTCACCAACGGTGGACAATTGAAAGCTAGACAACGACTAACTTCCTAAGCGTGAACACCAACGTTTGCCACCTAATCAATCCCTTGATAAACAAGAACCAAATAAAGAAGAGTTTATAACTATTTTACAATGTACATTATGTATACCTCACAAACACTCTTTTGCTAGAACAAAGAAAGGTACAGTATTAGGAACTGACACTTGGCAGAAACATAATAATTCTCGATTACATGGAGAGATCAGTTTGGCACGAAATTCTCCCACCATCTTGAACGAAAATATGGTCTCCTTATATAGTCTTCACGCCCCCAATCTTATCTTGTAGCCAAGTTAATCATTTTCAACTCGTGAATGAAACAAGAGTTCTAATTGATGAGGACTTAATCGATGAAGGCTGCAGAGTCAATCTGTAATTATGCTCCGATAAGACTTCATAAAATCAGTAGTAGACAAGAAGTCGTACAAATCTTCAAGATTCGCTAAGAGATAATGCTTAAAATAGCTGCTAAAAATCTACATACAGATAAGCTTCTCGTTATCTTAGACACAACTAGTACAATGAATGATACTGTACTAACATCAGAAAGTACACCGACTAATACATGTGGATTGTTTACATAATGACAATATCATAGAGTATAGCATACTCTAACAATCTCCACTAATGCTCGACTGCTCGACTTGCAGTAGTCGAATATATCGTGCATTAGTGCATTTTTTAGGAATGCTCGACCATTGATGTTTGATTGCTTGGTTCGCAATGCTTAAATATGTCGAGCAATATTAGTGCATTTGCTACTAATGCTCGATATACTTGACTTGCATTCTTCAAGTATGTCTAACAAATTTTGCGATTTAAGTAATATAGAGAGGTCTTCGGCAGGGGGACCCAATGTCCCCGTTCCTTTTCCTGATCGTCGCCGAAGGTCTGAACTCGCTCATCGAAAAAGCTACAGAAAAACACCTCGTTTGTCCAGCAAGATTGGGAAGGGACAAAATTCCGATCTCTCATCTGCAATACGTAGATGATACAATTTTCATTCTCGATGAAGATGAGAGAAATGCGACGGTTATCAAGAATCTGCTCTTGCTTTTCCAGTTCTTGTCGGGGTTGGCGGTTAACTTCGACAAGAGTAGCATCATGGGGATTTCGGTGAACGAAGAAAAAGTGTTGAGATGGGCAAATATTCTTAAATGCAAGGTGGGTGCTTTCCCTTGCAACTACCTTGGAATTAAGATTGGAGGTCGATGTAATAGCATTGAAGATTGGAATTTTCTGGTAGACAAAGTTGAAAAGAAAATCAAAGGATGGAAGAGTAGAACTTTGTCGCTTGCAGGACGAATTACCTTGATCAAATCGATTTTGCAAGCCATACCGGTGTTTCAACTGTCTTTCTCCTTTATCCCAAAAGCTGTGCTTAGCAGGATTGACTCTATTTGCTGTAACTTCCTGTGGGGGGAAATGGGGAGTCGAGTCACATTGCGTGGGTCAAATGGAGGGTCCTTTGTAATAAAAAGCAAGTGGGGGGGCTGGGTTTTAGGAATCTCGAGTGGTTCAACAAGGCGTTGGTGTTTAAATGGCTGTGGAGATATCTGTCGGAGGGCGGTTCTATTTGGGCTAGGGTGGTTAATTCTTTGTATGGGCAGATGAGCTGGGGGGAAGAGGGAGAATGTAGGCTGGAGAATAGGGGCAGTAGGAAGGGGTGGTGGTCGAGAATTGTCGAGAAGGGGGGAGGTGGAGGAGAGATGGTTTTCGAGTAATATTTGTCGTCGGGTGGGTGATGGCATGAGGGTGAGGTTTTGGGAGGAGGTTTGGGCTGGGGGCAAACCTCTGAAATTCGTCTTTCAGAGATTATACAATCTATGTCTGGACAAAAGAGGTTTGGTGGGGGAATCGGGCTACTGGGAGAATGGCGAGTGGAAATGGGAGATTGGATGGAGAAGAGAGTTGAGAGAGAGGGATAGAGAGATGTGGGAGGCTTTGAGGACGTTTATTTCTCAAGTTTTTCCTTGTGCAGGTAAGGAAGATGAATGGAGCTGGAAATCTGGTAAAGATGACGTTTTTACAACAAAGGCGGCATACGATATCATCGCGGCCTCCAATAATGGGCAGTTCCCGGAGGAGGAAGTCGAGGTAGCAAAAGTTTGGAAGGCTAAGGCACCCCATAAGGCAATAGTTACGGCTTGGAGAGGCTTGATCAATAGATTGCCTACATGCGATAATTTGCTTAGAAGGAATGTCTCCATTGGTTACGAAGAGAGATGGTGTAATTCGTGCGTGATGCAAGAGGAAACAACGGAGCACATCTTCCTTCACTGTCCCAAAGTCGAGATGGTGTGGGATCAAATTCATCAATGGATCGACTTAAAAACAGCCAAGCCAAAAGGTATCTTACAACACTTTAAATCCTTTGTTCTTGGAGTTAAAAGGAAAGAAGGGAGAAAACTGCTCCTTGCACTGTGGGTTGGAATTATTTGGCTGATTTGGAAATACAGAAACGAGAGTAGGTTCGAAGGTAGGGTGTGGGATGCCAGTCAACTTGTTTTGGAGATGAAGGGTAGATTATGGAGTTGGAACAAGATTTTCCACCTTGTTGATGAGAATGTTTCCTTCTCTTCATGGTGTTCAAGTGAACACAAACTCTCCTTTTTGTAATTTTCTTGGTACCTCTGGTACCTTGTTTTCTTTCCTCTTTCAATAAAGTTCTTTTACTGATCAAAAATAGAACAATGAGATGATAAGCTTCAAATTTATTAAGGATAAGTTTGTCCTTTCATACTAAAATTTTTTAGTTTTTACAATTTTCTTTTTTAATAAGTATTTTTTGTCTTATAATTTTGAAAGTAGGTAAAAACCTACCAATATACACACTAATATTATTAATAGTATTAGTATTTTTTTGAGAGGGTCCATATATACACACTACATATATGTAGTTGATTTTCTCATTGATGTTGTATACATGATTTATGGATGATTTAATTAGATTAATTACTGTGGTCTTCTTCAACGCAACTTCTACATTACTAATTAATTGAAATAACTAACGTAATAAGAAGTGAACTCTACCAAAGAGTACCCTTAACGCAATTTAATTGTATTTTCTACGTGATTTTTATCCTATAATGAATTATATGTAAGCGAGATTAACCCCAAATCATCTATGGATAGGGATATATATGGGTTCTTCTAAAAATTAATTAGTGAATACCGTGAATAGTAAATATTGTTATATTTTAACAAATCCAACTTTTTTTTCCAAGGCTTAACACAAATCCAACTTTAACTAATCTTCTTCAATTCTTTCCTTCCCTTATGGAGTAGTATTAAATATTTAATTATAGTAAGAACAACAAGTACACTAAACTATATATTTTTACAATGCATAGAGTTCTATTTATGTAGAGTAAATACCTATAAATATAATGAATGAGTTGGTGAGAGTTTTTTTTAGGGAAAAAGTGCAGATACACCCTTGTAGTGGTAGCCCCTATAGCGTATAGCTCATCTTACTCACTGTGTGTGCAAATAAGCCCCCAAAGTCCGAAAAATCGATCAATTAAACCCTTTTGACTAACAGTTGTTAGTCAAACGTTAGTCAATTTTTTTTAACCCCCAATTTCTTTCTTTTTTCAATTTCTACCCCCAATTTCTATCCCCAATTCCAATTAAGCCCTCGCCGACATCTCCATCGGCGTCGCCGATAGCCTCTTCCTCAATCTGATGCCGCCATCGCCGCCGCCACCACCGAGGTGCAAGAAGCACGCCGCCGACCTCAGCGACACCACCCCGAGGTTTTTCGCATTTCAATTATCATTCCCTGCAATCTTTCTTCCCCTAAAATAACGGCGATTAGATTTGTGTGAATTTTGACGCAATTGCTCGCAACTGGTTGCTAGAAACCACTGCCATGCACGACGGCGACCCCCGCCACGGCGGCGAGCGAATGCTTGTGCTCAACTTGAAGAATCTATGAAGGTGATATCGCTGCTCGGTAGGGGAGCTAAAGGCGTCGTGTTCCTCGTTCAGACGGAGAGTGGAGAATTGCTCGTGCTCAAAGCAATCCTACGATCTTCCGTCGAGAAGAAGAAGAAGAAGATTTCAAGCGTCGGAGACGGCGGCGAGTACCGGAGAATCTGCTTCGAACGAGAAGTGTTGGCGTCGTTTCACCATCCTCTGATGCCGAGACTCCACGGAGTTTTGGTTACTGATAAGATCGTCGGATATGTGATCGATTACTGCTCCGGCTGTGATCTGCATTGCTTGAGAAAGAAACAAACTGAGAAAATGTTCTTCGATACTCCAACACAATCATCTCCTCGTGGGCAATGCGAGATGCGACGAAGCGTCTACCCACCTCGGTGGTGGCGGCGGCGATGGCGGCGCCGGATTGAGGAAGAGGCTACTGGCGGAGCCGATGGAGATGTCGGCGAGGGCTTAATTGGAAGCGGGGATACAAATTGGGGGTAGAAATTGAAAGAAGAAAGAAATTGGGGGTTAAAAAAAAAATTGACTAATGTTTGACTAACAACTGTTAGTCAAAGGGGTTTAATTGATCGATTTTTCGAACTTTGAGGGCCTATTTGCACATACAATGAGTAAGGAGAGCTATACGCTATAGGGGCTACCACTACAAGGGTGTATTTGCACATTTTTCCTTTTTTTATTACCATATGAGGCTTCCCATGTGGTTTGGCAAGTAAACCTAATTCTTTGTTTGGAATATTATGTGTGTGTTTGTATGTTTTAACTTGTCAAGAATTCCCACTTTGCTGCCCTAAAGTTTCAATCTTAATGGCATTCTTCTTTAGGAAAACTATATAACTAATTATCACTGCTGCATTATGTCATCACCAATATTCTAGGAAATTATTTCAGCAGGAATTTCAACATTGTTTCAATCATCATGCAATTTATAGAAATTTTTGCCAAGCCAACCAATTATATATAAATTGTTAGAAAAAGACTTTACTAGTTGCGTGTATAAGTTTTATTTTAAGAATAAGTTATTGAAGTGAATTTTTTTTAGATAAGCTATTGAACTGTTTATACAATAAAATCTTTGATGATGTCAGTAACGATCAAAAGCTTTTATATTAAAACGACTATACATATGAAAGACATTTTATTCTTGAAATAGCTGGGGTCCTCTTTTTCTTACAAAAGAATTTAAGTCATTTTCTTCGAGATCATTTAAGAGATCGATTATATATATATATATTCTTTTATGTAAAAATTAAAAGAAATATTAATTAAGGTTACATCTGCATTGCCTTTGCCAATCCTACGTACCTCCTCCTCAGTAAAAAGAAAACAAAACAAAATTAAATTTACCCTACTTTTAATTTGGAGATATATATATAAAATCTTTTAACAAGAAATCTACCAAAACAGCACGTACCCACCACGAAGAGTTTACGAGCTATGTTGAACAAAATTTAACAGATTATATATATATATAATACATACACGTGTATATATATAGAGAGAGAGAAGGATCAAATAGAAACTTTCCTCACATGGTAACTAAAAGTTAATCTGCACTATTGATCTTGGTATGATCCATGGTTGTTATTCAAAGAAGTATAATTGTAACATATTAATTCGAGTGAGAAAATCAATCGCGATCACTTGATTTAATTTAACGGTGCAGATTAATTTTAGTTTTTTTAGGGAGGCAGATTAATTTTGAGTTACTAGAAGGAATATTAATTCCTTCCACGCATGGATGCACAAATTCCAATGAGGCACTTTTCCGTGCAACTGGTTTCTAAATGACATTACTTCAACATACAAATGACACTTGAAGTAGTGTCATTCGAAAATATTCAAGTGTCATTTCACGAATGAAGTAGTGTCATTCTGGAAACCAGTTGCACGGTGCAACTAATTGCACATGAGTATTTGTGAATTCGAATATGGACTATCTATAGTGTTGATATAGGTGCGTTTATGGACCCTAGCTCAAATATAATACAAACATATCTATCTATTTCATAATACCCAAAGTGACTACATATAATTTATAGTATATTCAATTTATACGTGTATAGAAATTGATATTCATAGTATTACAAGTAAAGGATGGTCTTTTTCAATTGGGACTGCCCAATACCATAGAAAGACAACTTTTTACATGCTGCATATATTATTAAGTCTCGTGGATTATTACACATGTGGATTCATTGAAATCAAATAATTCAATACATCCAAAAAGATAGTCTCCAACCGCTTCAAAATTCAATTACTCACAGCTTGCCGTTTTTGTGAAACCGGACAAAACAAACTCACTTTCATAACCTTAATTCTTTATCCAAATTAGCGCCTGCACACACACACACACCCCTTTATCACACTTTACCCTTTCAATGAAACACAAGGTATAATGAATAAATCCCTCATTCATAATCTCTATAATGAGTAGGGATGCATTACTATACATCGTGTGACAAAATACATCACAAAATCTTCACTTACGAATCTCATCTAAAACTTTAGAAATATCTCCTTCAAAATGTAAATTATTTTGAGGTAAACACAGTAATAAATTGCAGCGTTCGAGAATGCATTATACATATAGAGAGAGAGTTATTGTGAAAGCTACATTTTCTGTGAAAACTTGAGAACAATAATGCACTAAACGTATGAAGTTAATGCATTCGTTGTTAAACACAAGTGATGTATTCATTCAACAAGATGACGCATTTATGTTAGATCTTCACGATCGAAAAGATGGAAATGGTTATATGTTCTCATTTGAGCGCTTTGCTATATATATGTAGATCCTCTCTCTCTCTATATTTTTGTTTAAGTACTAGGAATATGTGGTATATTTTTAATGTCTAGAGATTTCTATTTCTGCAAGTTACGGCTGCTGAGGACAATTAAAGCTTTATAATTTCAGTATGGTAAAAACTTGAGTACATTTGAATATGTAGCGTATAGTCATCCCTTCATCAATCCTCAGTTATGATAAATTAATTATAATTATATTTTAATTAAAGTAGATGTACACTACATTAAGATGTCCCTGTTTGGGTAAACCTTTTGTGGGGAAGGAGGTAGTTTCAAGAACTAAATTGCATCTTTATTGTGCTTCGAGACGATATTTAGGCCCTGATCATTTTCAATTTACATCTTATTTTGTTTGGTTTGAACTAATCGATCGGTATAATATTATTAATTCATTGAAGTAAATTAGTGAATTTGAGAAAAAAAATAAAGTAAAATGATTCAAACGATTGGATTTCGCTCGGAGAACACTTTAAACATATACTTGAATGAAATAACAGTGTACTATAAGGTGTAATCGAACCGAGCCGAACCGAATAGTGGTGTGCTCAAGTTTGGTTTGTTAAGTATCGAATCGAATCTCGAACTTTATTTACCGAATACTTTGAGGCTCACGAGCCTAATCGAGCCTATACGAACTTTCTAAATTTATATTTATATTCAAAATATTGATTATTTTATTTTAAAAATAAATTATTTTATTTAAAATAATAAATATATTAATTATTTTCTTATAACAAATAAAATTAATTAGAGATTTAATATAATTATTATTAATTTTAGTGGATAAATATAAGTTATGTCTACTAATAATTTATATTTTTCAAGCTGAATCACTTGACGAACATGTTCACGAGCTAACGAGCCGAATACTATTAAGCTCAAGTTTGATTTGTTTATTTTACGAGCTTCTCTAAACGAACTTGAACGAGCTTTTTTCGAGTCGAGCTCCGAATAGTTCGCGAGCGGCTTGGTTTGTTTACAGTAATAAAACGCGATATGCCAATAAGAAAATGAACTGCTCTAGTGAAAATAAAGAAGTCGAAATAATTATTCTTTAAAAAATAAAGTTTTATTAATTCATTGCAATAAATTAGTGAATTTGAGAAAAAAAAATAAAGTAAAATGATTCAAACGATTGGATTTCGCTCGGAAAACACTTTTAACACATATACTTGATTGAAATAACAATGTATTATAATAAAGTATTAATTAAACAGGATATGCCAATAACAAAATGATATGCTCTGGTGTAAATAAAGAAGTCGAAATAATTATTCTTTAAAAAATAAAATTTTATTAATTCATTGAAGTAAATTAGTGAATTTGAGATAAAAATAAAGTAAAATGATTCAAACAATTGGATTTCGCTCGGAGAACTAAATATGAACTATACTCGAAGACAATAACAATGTATTACAATAAAGTACTAAACACGACATGCCAATAAGAAAATGAACTGCTCTAGAGTAAATAACGAAGTCGAAATAATTTTTCGTTAAAAAATAAATTTTTATTAATTATTTGAGTTAAATTAGTGAATCTGAGAAAAAAATAAAGTAAAATGATTCAAACGATTGGATTTCGCTCGGAGAACTAAATACGAACTATACTCGAAGACAATAACAATGTATTACAATAAAGTACTAAACGTGACATGCCAATAAGAAAATGAACTACTCTAGTGTAAATAACGAAAGCGAAATAATTTTTCGTTCAAAAATAATTTTTTTTATTAATTATTTGAGTTAAATTAGTGAATTTGAGAAAAAAATAAAGTAAAATGATTCAAACGATTGAATTTCGCTCGGAAAATTAAATACGAACTATACTCGAAGACAATAACAATGTATTACAATAAAGTACTAAACACGACATGCCAATAAGAAAATGAATTGCTCTAGTGTCAATAACGAAGTCGAAATAATTTTTTGTTAAAACATAAATTTTTATTAATTATTTGAGTTAAATATAATTAGTGAATTTGAGAAAAAAAATGATTCAAACGATTGGATTTCGCTCGGAGAACTAAATACGAACTATACTCGAAGACAATGTATTATAATAAAGTATTGTAATCGAAATAATTAAACTCAATGTTCATCAAGTTTAATTATATAATTGAAATAAATTAGTGAAGTTGAAAACCAAAATAAAGTATCCTAAATGATATGATGAGATTTTACTCGGAAACTATATAACATATACTTGAAGACAATGTATTATAATAAAGCATTGTAATCGAAATAATTAAAACAAAATGAACTACTATAGAGTAAATAACGTAGTTGAAATAAATTATACTCAAGGAAATAAAGTTGACTGATGTAATTGAAAATTTATTAAAGTAGTTCAAATATAATAAAAATAAAATGAATCATATTATGGGACATCAATCGAAAAACTAAATAACAAATATTTTATGTCAATGTATTATAATAAAGTGTTAATACAAAATTCGTTCATTTAACAAACAGTTGGCGTGCGTTAAATCTCTTTTAGTTAATAATCTTATTTAATAATTTAAATTTTAGGTAATTCAAAAATATATTACTTAATTATTTACAAGTATTAATCTTAGTAAAACAATAAAAAAATAGAATTTTCGAAACAAATAATGTGTGTAGAAACGAATCTAAGATTATTTTTAGGAGAATCCCTAAACATGTGGAAACAAATAAATAAAACATAATTTTTGAAAAAAAAAAGAAATAATTTAAACTTCGATAAAAAAATATTAATTTCGAAAAAAAATAGCTGGAAACAAATCTAGGATAATTTTAAGAAGAAACCCTAAATTATTGGTAACAAATCAATTTAAAACAAATAAATCAAACAATTTTCGGAATAAAAAAACATATTGAGTAATTTTCGAAACTAAAAAACCGAAAAATAAGGAAACAAAAAAACGAAATAAAAAGAAAACAAAAAAATGAAATAAAAAAAAGGAAACATAAAACTCAAATTTAGGATATTATCAAATCTAAAAAGACAAAACAATCAATGGCATATAATTAGGAAGGATATTTGAGTAAAAACACAAAATACTCAAAAACCGGTCCGCTCTACAAACCATGAAAAACTCGGGTTTTCACCGAGTGTCTTGGACACTCGGTGTCTAAATATCATTGCCCTTTCGAGAATGCCGTTGTCTGAACATGGCACGAGTATCACGTCGTGTGTCACATGTGTGCGTGAATTGAGGCTGACAACGATGGTCCATATGCATGGACGTGGTTCGTCAAATTCGATTTCCCATCTCTCATTTCTATTACTCTCTTCCTCCCTCAAAAATAATTTTTTTTATTATTTTAATATATTTATTTATAAAAAAAATAATTTCTTTTATTTATATACATTATCCCACTACATATTAACATCAATATATCAATTTATTTACATATTCTGTCACATGGGTTATTCTGCACTCACAAATCACAAACCACAATTTATTCAACCACTTTTATTAATATACATATCGTCATCTTTTATACTCCATTTGTCTCAATAATCTCGGTTTGTTTCTTTTCGAAACAAATATTAAGAAGAGTTAAATTAGAGGAATAAATGCGATGGTCCACATGTTAAGGACTTTATTAGAAAAAGTAAATGCTATCTTATGATCATCGATTAAAAGAGTCTTACTTTAAGTGGGCCGCTAGTTTTTGGCTACATTTACCAAAAAAATGATTAACACAAATTAAAAGTTGTCAATGAGAACAAGGAGTTCAAATTTCATTCAAATTTATGGCAGAATCCAAAATTTCCTCTTAAAATTCATAAAAATACTACACAACCTTCTATAAAAGATGGACATAATTCAGTATTTTTACAATCACAAGAGCAACCTCTAAAATTCTTCTAAAGCAAAAAATATGAGGTGAAATGATTTAACAACTGTTGAAAGGAATTCTATAAAAATACAGAAAATAAGGCGCAAGAGAGTACAAATTGACTTGGAGTTAATTTCAAGCTTGGACTTAAGCAAGAGATCCACAATTAGAATGATTGCAAGTGGAATAAGTTGTAGCAAGAGCACATTTAGGCGATGGATTAGCAAAGGCTTGATCAAAGTTCATACAAGTGCTATTAAGCCCGACATATATAACATCTCCTAACAAGTTGTTACGTTCAAGATTTTCACTAGAAGCCATAGAATATGACAAAATTTAAAAGCATGCACACCACTATCCATATTGATGAGAATTAGTTTTACATAACTAAGACTTCCCACAAGTTCTACTTGACACCCAGAGAGGCTGAACCACATTAGACATGCAAATCAAAAAAAGTGTATGATGAAAGTAACGTTCATGTGTGCAGTGTACAGACCTATATTTACACAAGATGGGAGTATCTAGTTTGATGAAAAAATAAGAATTTTTCCTTTCACAGAATTTGTACTAGCCCAAAGGTCAAGCAAGAACATGGAGGCTAGCACACTAGAACATAAGCATATTCATTCTATCACAAAAGAAGTCATCGAAGACTGCTTTATCAAGAAGGTATGGTCTTGTGATTTATGTGAAATGTGTAACACTAGAATGATCATAAGAGTTCATATTAAAATTTAATTTGTACCTTAGTTTAATTATTGTATTTTTACAATGTATCGAATGCATTATGTATTTTATCCACAAATAATTCCAGCTATAAAGCTTAAATATCCAATATTTGCAAGTAAGGTGATAGTCATTCAACAAGAGAATGCTCGGCCTCATATCAAAGACAATGAACATGAATTGAGAGAGGCTGCCAGTGCAGATGGCTTTGATATAAAGATAGGTCATCAACCACCAAATTCTCATGACACAAGCATCAATGATTTAGGATGGTTTAGAGCAATTCAAAGCTTACAAACTGAGTTAGTTAATTTGTAACAATAATTGTTAGGTCCCTTGGGGTCTCGAATAGGTGTATGGGGGGAATACACCTATAGGTTATTTTTCAAACGAAAACAAACTGACACAACCTTTTTCAGTTAAAAGAGATTAGTGAAACTTTGGTTGGCGACTGATACTGAACACTCTTCAGTAAAGAGATATCAGTTAAGTCAAAGACTTTAACTGATCCACGTTAGGCTTCAATCGAGTTTGTAAAACAGAGAAGTACTATGAATCTTACTGACTATCAGGAAATTTATCAGTTAGATTGATATTACTGGCAGCGAAAAACTTTTCTTTCGAAATAGCCTTTGTGATAAAGCAAGTTGTCAAGATTTGAGTTTCACTTTGCTATTAATCAGTTTCAGTTGATAAAACGTTTGTGCACAGATAAAGAAAGTAAATACTGAAAGCGATAAACAACAAAGGGATTTTTACGTGGTTCGGAAAACACTTCCTACATCCACGGTCAGTTAATCAGACTGACAACTTCACTGGGCTTGTGCTTATGGGTGCACAACAAACCTAAACGACCGAAGATCCCATCTTCAATACCAACACACTGGGTTGAATTTCTCAATCTTAGCTTCACTGAGACAAAACTATGCCTCTTCGCAAAGACTAAGATCTCTTGGAGTCAGAACACTAGTCTGAACTCCTCTCAGCTCAAACTCTCGATTCGGTCAGTTGAAAAGAGGTTCGAAGACTTTCCAACTAGATTACAAAGAACAAGTTCTCTGTAATCAGTTATACCTAGACTATTCGTTCGAATTAAAAGTGTATTTTAGGTAATAATTGTGGGATTTCACACGTAAACGTAATACTAATAAAAAGAGTTAATTATCGGAAATAACAGAGAGTTTACTTGAATTTAAAAATGGGGTTTTTGCAAATAAAATCACGAACAATTTCAAATTTGCAATTTTAACGTAACTTTTGAAGTGTTGCGAATTAAATCATAACCTTTTCAATTTTTGCATTTTTTTCCGGCCACCGGAATGATGAGTTGGAGCTTATGTGGAATATTTTGCCACGTAATTAATTGTTGAGTAAAATTAAAATGCTGACTAAGATTAAAATAATTTATGGTGTATGGCAAATTTAAGGCAACATCACATTCCGACAGAAGGAAACTGTGAGTTGTGCTACAGTCATTGGGGTACTACTGAACATATACTTCTATTTTGTTCAAGAATAGCAGGTGTTTGGAAGGGGACTCCATTCTGGGATGTTTTGAAAAAGGCGAAACGCGTGAAGCTGATTGATATTGCTGAAATTGTGGTGGAGGTAGTGGAGAAAGATGATTACTCCCTCCGTCCCAGCTTTTAGTATCCAACTTTCATTTTTTGGTCGTCCCACATTTTAGTATCCATTTCTATTTTTGGTAAAAGTAGGTGGGGCCCTTACTCCATTTTAATTATTTTAACTCTCACGTAAAATGTGGGATCCTTATTCCACTCACAACACATCAATCACTTTATTAAAACCCGTGTCGTTCTCAACTGGATACCAAAAGCTGGGACGGAGGGAGTATAATTTATGGTGTATGGTGTTATGGAAAATTTGGGGTTATGTGTGTAAGTTGCGCCATAAGGCAGATGAGCATAACCATATGCCTGCTGTAGAAGAATGTCGGGCTGCGCTGGAAGCATTTGAGGCTTCTAAACCGATAGCAGGTTTGATCGTTGGCTGGGGATGAAGCTTGGGAAGAGAGAATGGGTGAAACCGAGGAGAGGTCGGTTTAGAGTGGACGTTGATGCTCGGTATAATTTGGAAAAAAGGGAGTTTGGAGCAGGAATCATTGTGCGTGATTTTGAAGGCAGAATTCTGGTTGCAACTGCGAAGAAAACTTCGGCGACGACGAGCTCTATGATGGCGGAGGTGATGGCCGTCGTTCATGGCATTATTTTGTGCGCTGAAAAGGAGATAGCGCCAGTTGAGATCTTCACGGATTCTGTTCTTGCGGCGAGAGCAATGATGGATGAGGAGGAGTCAGCCCGATGTTTACCGGAAGATATTCAAGATACTATTAAGGTGGCTCGACAAAATATGTTGATTGATGTTTACCATGTTTTCCGTGAAGCAAATGCAGCTGCACATTCCCTTGCTATTTTTGCTGGTAGATCACAAATTTTTCAGTGTTGGTCTTGTAATTCCCGGTGTGGCTTTGCGACATTGCCGCTGCTGATATTTCTTAATACAAGTTTGTTTCTTTTCCCTAAAAAAAGGAACCTACATTTTATAAGCTTTTTAAAATAAACTTAGCCAAACACCCTCTAAGTCTATGTTAAGTTTAGCGTTTTTGGAGTTTGGAAAGAGATTCAATTAATTGAATCAATTACTTGTTGTTTGATTTGAGTAATGAGTTAATCATTATCCTTACTTTAGGGTAACCCAATCACCTATTTTGTTATCCCTCAAAATAGAGGAGAAACAAAAAAAAAACAGGAATATGATTTCTTTTTATTGTTGAACCAAACACTCAAATAATAATTATTATCACCATTTCTCCTTTTTAATTATTTCATCCCTCCACTTAAATCAAACAAGTAGTAATTGTTAAGGGATAGGGTAGGTGGCAGGCTTGGGTAAGCCAAGGACTAGAACCGTGGCTCCGATCATTTATGAATTTTGGGACGATACAAGGCCTTACCCACACTGGAACCGTGGCTCCATGAATTACCTAACGATTATAAATATTTTGGGATGTAACAAAGGCATTTAATATGGTCCCAAAGCAAATTATCTATATTGATGCAAGGGAGAATATAGAAGATGGGTTGACTGCTTTCTCCATTCTAGAGATGAATAAACCCAAGTCTAGCTAAACAACGGATTCAATGCACTAAAGTTTCCACTGTTGCGAAATACAATACAAATATCATATCTTCAATTCACAATATATACTACTACAACTTTTATAAATAATTTGCATAATGAACAAGCTACCATATTCGAATAAATTAAAAGGAACCTACATTTGAATGAGAGAATCGAACTAAAGATCCCCTATCCCCTCCAAAAAAAAAAACAGAGGGCTTTTCATTTTGTATCTATTAAGTCAATGGGGTCCCTAGTCACTATATATATTCTTAATTTTATTGTCCCTACACAACAAAATGACTAGCCACGAGGCACTATGTCACGTGAACTAGTGACGCGACGTTTTGGCGATGACTATAGGGTTAAAACTAAGTACTACATATACTATCCCGCTATTGTGATTTATATTTTCTGTATCATTAATTAAAAGGTTCTAGCGATACATATATTAAGGACATAAATTTACATAAAAAAAATGGATAATTTGATCATGATCTAGAAGAATCTCATGATATGTAAAATGATTCTTATCTATATCATTATCAAAACATATTAAAACAAATAATATATATATATATATATATATATAACTATTAGACAATTCGTTCGAATTAAAAGTGTATTTTAGGTAATAATTGTGGGATTTCTCACGTAAACGTAATACTAATAAGGGTTAATTACGTGAAAAATCATGAACCTTGGGTCCATTTTCAAGTTTGCCATGAACTTTTTTTTTTTTTATCAAATTTTCCCTAAACTTAAGGGGCTGATCAATTTTGCCACGGTTTTTACCTCCGGTGAAGGTCCGATCTTAGCTGGCGCTTACGTGGCAATACCGAGCTGACATGGCGCCTACGTGGTAATACCGAGCTGATGTGGCGCCTACTTGGAAAAGAAAAATAAACAAAAAATAGTAAAATCGGCGTCTCCTCCTCAACCATGAGTTCCGCCGCACGCCACCACCGATCTCCGGCCTAGGGCGGCAATGTTGAGCCGCCGCTCCCTTTGACTCCCTCATCTCTCACCGCCTCTGTCTCCCTCTCGAATTCAGGCTCGCCGAGCCCTTGCTTGACTTACTACCTTCGGAGTCTCTCTTCTCTTCCGGCGACTGCACCGCCGCCGCTCTGCCCCCCTTTCTCTCGCCCTCTGCCTCACTGAACTCGGTGGAAACCACCTCCATGCCGCCTCCATCTTCCTCCTCCTTGACGACGGCGAGGCGCCGCCGCCTCCCCCTCTATCTATCTCCCTCCAATTGACAACAACCAGCCGCCACCGGAGCCCTAGATCCCCAATTCCATTCGCTCAAAATCCTCTCTGAAAACTCTCTCCCTCGGCTCCTTTCTCAGGTTGACGGCAGCAAGGCAGCAGCCGTCGCCCTTCAGCCACTTTCGCGTGGAAAAAACTCGAGGGAGCTGGAGAAGACTCGAGGGAGGGAGGTGGAGGAAAGGCGGTGGATCTGTGATGGTGGTCGGGGAAGGCGGTGGAGGAAGAGGTGTGATGGTGGGAAAGGGCAGCGGAGGGAGCTGGAGAAGACGCAGGGGCGGACGGTGGAGGAAAGGCGGCGGATCTGTGATGGTGGTTGGGGAAGGCGATGGAGGAAGAGGTATGGTGGTGGCCGGTGGGGGAGGGCAGGAGCGGCGAAGGTGTATCTATGCTGGGTGTGTGTGTGTGTGTGTGTGTGTGTGTGAGAGAGAGAGAGAGAGAGAGAGAGAGAGAGAGAGAGAGAGAGAGAGAGACAACACACATGACAAAACGACGTCGTTTTATTAATCGTCCGGCAATTCCACATCATTTTTCCGGTAACTTAAAATGTGCCATGTCAGCTTTGAATTTGGGGATTTTCGAAAATCATGGCAAAATTGATCAGCCCCTTAAGTTTAGGGAAAATTTGATAAAAAAAAAAAAATTCATGGCAAACTTGGAAATGGGCCCAAAGTTCATGATTTTTCGCATAATTAACCCTACTAATAAAAAGAGTTAATTATCGGAAATAACATAGAGTTTACTTGAATTTAAAAATGAGGTTTTTGCAAATAAAATCACGAACAAATTCAAATTTGCAATTTTAACGTGACTTTTGAAGTGTGACGAATTAAATCATAACCTTTTCAATTTTTGCAATTTTGTCCCCCCAATTTTTTCCGGCCACCGGAATAATGAATTGGAGCTTATGTGGAATATTTTGCCACGTAATTAATTGTTGAGTAAAATTAAAATGCTGACTAAGATTAAAATAAAATTAAAACCTAACTCTTTTATTTTACTTCTTTCCCGTCAAACCCGTTTTAATATACCCCAATTTTCCCTATGTTGCCGTCAAAAGCCAAACAGCCATAAACCTAGATGGAATTAAAAAACCAAACACCCCATCCAAAAGCTTTCTTTTGGTATACAATCTTTAGAAGATTTTCTATTATTTTCGACCTTGTTAAGCCACACCAACTCTGGGGTTCAAATAAATGTCATCACGATTGTTTAATACTCACAATAAGTTGAAATGACTTGGGACATGAAATGACAAAAGAAGCGATAGGAGTACTCACTATAGAAGAAAAGAGACCATATGTCAAACCAAAGGAAAGTGCAATTCTATTATCTTTAACCTCTCACAATTAATTGGGACAACTTCGCTGTTGCCATAGATAAGTTCTTAGCACATGGCGATTATTGAAAATAAGTAGGTGAGATAGTGTGTAGATATAGATTGCATTACCTACACAATCAAGTTCAGAAAAATGGGTGGGGTGTTTGGTTTTTGACGGTAAAATGGGTGTTTGGTTTTTTAATTAATTCCATGTAAATTTATGGGTGTTTGGCTTTTGACGGCAATATAGGGAAAATGAGGGATATTGAAATGGGTTTGACGGGAAAGAAGTAAAATAAAAGAATTAGGTTTTAATTTTATTTTAATCTTAGTCAGCATTTTAATTTTACTCAACAATTAATTACGTGGCAAAATATTCCACATAAGCTCCAACTCATCACTCCGGTGGCCGGAAAAAAATTGGGGGATGAAATTGCAAAAATGGAAAAGGTTATGATTTAATTCGTCACACTTCAAAAGTCACGTTAAAATTGCAAATTCTAAATTGTTCGTGATTTTATTTGCAAATTTCCTACAACTTTTGAAATGTTGCAATTACAACAGTACTACGTTTTGTTTTTTACAATCACAATCCCTAATTATTTCAGTAAGTTTTCTCACATCAATCAAACAACATTGTTTTAGGGTACTCATAAAACAAACTTTACTTAAAAAAAATTTAATATATTGTAATCGCAAAAAAAATTAAAAATGTACTAATTCTTTTATAAATGCAATAATCGTGTTGAAATTGCATGTCCTTGAACGACTACTTGTATGGATGTAATGTGAGAGCTAGCGTTGTTGCTGAATTCGACCTAAGTGTTAAAATGAATGTCCTACCTAATGAATATGGTAGGGCGAAGCCGCTTAGTTTTGGTAATGGTCTATGCAAACTTGAAATAGTTGAATACTCAAGAAATAAAAAAGTAAGAAAAGTTGAGTATATATTATGATTGATGTTGTAAATATATCTTCTAGATATATCTTATGTGTGTTGACCAATAAACCTAGAGGGAGAATAACACTTGACATCTTCAAGCCACCGGAGTTGACTGTCCTCCGTTCACACCGGACGTGTGTGAACGTTCACACCGGACGTTCACACTTGGTTTAACACCTATAAATATGGATGTATTGTGAACTTCATCAGAACGACATTTTGTATTCTCTAATCTATTCTCTCGCTTCTCTCTAGTTTATAACACGTTATCAGCACGATAGTTCTAGTTCTCTCATCATCTCCCTTCGATCGTAAAAGTACTGAACTTGTGACGACGAAGAAGAGGCCCCAGGAACCTATGTAGTCAGAATATGGGGTAAGTCGAATGATTACTAATCTACAATTCATTTTCAGTGAGTAAACTGAAATATTCTGCTCTGTTCGATCCTTTGTTCCACCAAGGAAGGGAGGGATGTCTTTTTCTAGCTTTTAGAATTTGAATCTTCATTTTGCATGTTGCGCTACAAGTGCCTTGTTGGAATTGAAGGCATGATTTTACTTTTGTCATGAATAACAATGTACTCCTAATTTCATCATTCCATCTTCCATTCTGCAATTGATAGTCATTTCAAATTTAATCCATCTCCTTATATGCTAATGTTATGTATGAAGAAGCATGTAGTCCACCGCCACTTTCACCTAATAACTAAAATCTGATGCATGAGAAATATGTTTGCAGCTATTTGATAAATGAAGTTGAGAACTTGTTGTGCAGAAGCTTTGAAAAATGTGCATGATGTTCTCCGCATGCATTAGCTTGTGTATTAAGCTAGATTGCATAGGTGCGGGGGGCGGGTGCGGGAGCGATACGATTCCAGTGCGGGGATACGGATTTTTCAAAAATGGTAGGGTGCGATTCGTAAAGGATACGTCTGTGTTATATATATATATATATATATATATATATATATATTGTTATTATATATGACCATTTAAAGAATTAAAATTTGTTAAAGGCCCAAAGCAATTAATTAATTAGAAGCCCATGTTCATCATTTAATAAAATTAAGCCCATTAACCTAAGTGAAGCCCAAAGCCCATTTTCCTTTTTACCCTAATTTAAAACTCACTCACACCACAACACACACACACAACTCACGCTGCTCACTCTCCTTCTCTCTTCCTCCCTCGGCCCTCTCCCTCTCGGCCTCTGGCCGCCGCGCCACCGGACGGCAGCACCGTCGGCGGAGACCGGCAGCTCCGCCTCCTCTCCCTCTTGCTCCATCGACTTCTCCCTCTTCCCCCTTATCTCTCCTCACCATCCTCTCCGTCCTTTCCTCCCAGTCGCGGCCTCCTCCCTTTTCCGGCGACAATCGCCGCCCCTGCTTCCACAGAGGCGCGCCCAGCCGCCTCCCCTCCTTTCCAGATCTAGCACCGCCCATCCGTCTCCTCCCTTTGCAGCCGAAGCCACCGCACCACCGTCCCAGCCGCCTCCCCTCCTTTCCAGATCTACCACCGCCCAGCCGCCTCCCCTCCTTTCCAGATCTAGCCGGAACAGCACAACAGCGGCCGAAGCCACCGCACCACCGTCCCTCGCAGCCGGATTCGTGAGATTGGCGCACCCGATTCGCGAATCCGAATTTTTTTTTTGATTTTTGGGGGATTCGCCAGGTGGCGAATCCCGTGCGAATCCCACGCGAATCGCGCCCGCACCCGCCCCCCGCGCGAATCGGATACTGCACGGGGGTGATTTCCGGCGAATCCGTGCATCCTTGGTATTAAGTATTATTGATTATCTCCAGTAGATTATTATCAATTTTCATGTCAATTTCCATTTTTTTTTGTGCTTTTATTATATTATGAAATATATTATATATATTATATTTTTTTTTCAAAATAATCTTGAAAAACTCATTGATGCTATTAAAATAGCACAAGTAGTATTCCTGAAGAATATTACATTCAAGATCTTAAATTGATGCTATTAAAGTAGCACAAGTAATATTCCTGAAGAATATTACATGCTCTAAGAGCAAGTAAATTAAATATTTGGATAACATATCCTTGAATCTTTATCTATTTGATTCATATTGTTGCTCCCGATGTAGCACAATCAATATTCCATGAAGAATATTACATACTCTTCAAGAGCAATCCATATTACATGCTCTTGAAAATTAGACCTTGAAGGTCAAACGGCCCTAAAGGTCGAATGGTTGTACTCTTTTTCCCTTACTGAGTTTTTTCCTACGAGGTTTTCTTAGTTAAGGTTTTTAACGAGACAACTAGTGTAATATATGAGTAAATATATATATCTTGTACTATTTTCCTCTACCGAATTTTTCCCATAGGGTTTTTGCGGAGAGGTTTTTAACAAGGCATGAATATATATACATTAATATCATATGAAATATTGTTATATTTGTCTTGGTAAATAAATACACATATTATTCTTCAAAAGAAGAAGTATTTCCTTGAGTTGACATTAGATGAAAATAATGTTAACACAATATCAGGTGCATCAAACATCATTGAAGGCTCCGGAAGAGCTTGTATCATTATGCTAAATGATACTAAATTAGATATTGAAAATGCCCTGTACTCTAATAAGTCTAAAAGGAACTTACTAAATTTCAATAATGTCCGTAATAATGGATACCACATCGAGACAATTGTGTGAAAGGTAGAAATGAATATCTTTGCATAAATTCTTTTGTTTCAGGCTATAAGCTGACAAAAGAAAAATTAGCAACACTACCTTCTGGAATGTATTACACATTCATAAAAGCAATTGAGACAAACCATGTCATGAACATAAAGTTCAATGATACAAAAAGCTTTAAGCTTTGGCATGATAGGTTTGGACATCCTGGAGCGACTATGATGCGCCGAATAATCAATAATTCATATGGGCACAACATAAAGAATCAAAAGATTCTTTCTACAAAGGAATTCCCATGTGATGCTTGTGCGCAAGGCAAGTTAGTTATTAGATCTTCATATACGAAGGTTAATACTGAATCTCCATCTTTCCTAGAAAGAATTCAAGGAGACATTTGTGGACCTATACATCCACCTTGTGGACCTTTTCGATACTTTATGGTATTGATTGATGCTTCTTCTAGATGGTCACATGTATGCTTGCTTTCTACTAGAAATGCAGCATTTGCTAGACTACTTGCTCAAATCATAAAATTAAGAGCTCAATTCCCAGACAATTCAATTAAAAGAATTCGTCTTGATAATGCTGGTGAGTTTACATCTCAAGCATTTGATAACTATTGTATGGCTATTGGAATTGAGATTGAACATCCAGTAGCTCATGTCCATACTCAAAATGGTTTAGCGGAATCATTTATTAAACGTCTTCAAATTAGTGCTAGACCATTACTTATGAAATCAAAACTACCAACTACTGTTTGGGGTCATGCCATATTACATGCTGCAACATTAGTTCGACTAAGGCCATCAACAAATCATGAATACTCCCCAATGCAAATTATCTTTGGCCGAGAACCTGATGTTTCTCACTTACGAACTTTTGGTTGCGCGGTTCAAGTCCCAATTGCAACCCCCACAACGAACAAAAATGGGTCCCCAACGAAGACTTGGGATATATGTTGGATTTGATTCACCATCGATTATAAGGTATATAGAACCTTTAACAGGTGATTTATTTACTGCACGTTTTGCAGATTGTCATTTTGATGAAATGACATTTCCAACATTAGGAGGAATAAATCTACATCCAGAAAAGCACAAGGAAATCTCTTGGAATGAGAAAAACTTATCACATTTTGATTCTAGAACAAATCAATGTGAACAAGAAATTGAAAAGATCATTCATTTGCAAAAGATTGCAAATCAAATTCCTGATGCTTTTGTAGATACAAGAAAAGTGACACAATCTCACATACATGCTGCAAATACTCCAGCTAAAATTGATGTCCTTGAAGGACAAATAGCTTTGGCAGCAAATGAGTCCAAAATTCGTCAAAAACGTGGTCGACCAGTTGGTTCCAAAGATTCTATGCCTAGAAAAAGAAAGGGGCAAGATGGAAACCAAACAATGACGAAAACGACTAATCAATCAAATGAAAGTGATGTAATTCCTGAAGAATTACAAGTATCTGAAAATCATGAGATCTCAATAAATTATTTACATCAGATACTAGAGAGAGAAAATATCATTGTTGATGATATATTTGCCTTTCATATAGCTCTTCATGTTTTAAATGAGGATCCTCAACTAAAGTCTGTTGCAGAATGCAAACATAGACTTGATTGGCCAAAGTGGAAAGAAGCTATAGAAAGGGAATTAAATTCCTGTGATAACCGGAAAGTATTTGGGCCTATAGCCTTAACTCCGGAATCTAAAATCCCTGTTGGATATAGATGGATTTTTGTTAGAAAGAGAAACGAGAAAAATGAAGTTACGAGATATAGAGCAAGACTCGTAGCACAAGGTTTCTCACAAAAACCAGGAATTGATTATGAGGAAACATACTCTCCAGTAATGGACGCTATTACTTTTAGATTTTTGATTAGTCTGGCTGTGTCACAAAGGCTTGATATGCGCCTTATGGATGTAATGACTGCTTATCTATATGGGTCATTAGATAATGACATATTTATGAAAATTCCCGAAGGATTTAAAATGCCTGAAGGATTGCAGTCAAAACCCAAAAGCATGTATTCAAGTAAACTGCAAAAATCGTTGTATAGGTTGAAACAGTCTGATCGTATGTGGTACAATAGACTGAGCGAGTATCTTTTGAAAGAATGATACAAGAATGATGATATCTGCCCTTGTGTTTTCATTAAGAAAACCGAAAGTGGATTTGCAATCATAGCAGTTTATGTTGATGATTTAAATTTAATTGGGACTCCTGAAGAGCTCAATAAAACTGCTGAATATTTGCAGAAAGAATTTGAGATGAAAGATTTGGGAAAGACAAAGTTTTGTCTTGGTTTGCAAATGGAACGTATCCGTGGAGGAACGTTTATCCATCAATCCACATATACAGAAAAAGTGTTAAAACGCTTCTATATGGATAATGCACATCCATTAGCATCACCAATGGTCGTTAGATCTCTTGATACTAAGAAAGATCCATTTCGACCAATTGAAGAAGGTGAAATGATACTTGGTCCTGAAGTACCATATCTAAGTGCAATTGGAGCATTGACTTATCTGGCTAATAATACTAGACCAGATATAGCTTTTTCTGTTAATCTTCTAGCAAGATTTAGCTCTACACCCACTTTGAGACATTGGAATGGTGTTAAGCACATTCTACGTTATCTAAAGGGTACCATTGACCTTGGATTATATTATCAAGAAAATTCTGATAATACTCTAGTGGGGTATTCGGATGCAGGATTTTTATCCGATCCACATGAAGCTAAGTCACAAACTGGATATATTTTCACATATGGTGGAACTGCTATATCATGGAAGTCTGTGAAACAAACCTTGACTGCAACATCCTCAAATCATTCTGAAATCATTGCAATCCACGAAACAAGTCGAGAATGTGTATGGTTGAGAAATGTGACGAGTCATATCCAAGAGTCATGCGGGTTAGCTTTATCAAAGGCCAAACCAACTGTTTTATATGAAGATAATGCTGCTTGCATCGCGCAACTCAAGGAAGGATACATCAAAGGAGATAGGACGAAGCATATTTCTCCCAAATTCTTCTACACACACGACCTTCAAAAGGGTGGCGATATCGACGTGCAACAAATTCGCTCAAGTGAAAATCTGGCGGACTTATTCACCAAGGCATTACCAGCATCGACATTCAGAAAGTTGGTACACGAGATCGGCATGCGTCGACTCAAAGATATTCAATGATTTCAAGTTCAGGGGAAGCAGTTGTACTCTTTTTCCTTCGACTAGGTTTTGTCCCATTGGGTTTTCCTAGCAAGGTTTTAATGAGGCAACATCTTTTATTTTAGGGATTGGTCAATCAAGGGGAAGTGTTGTAAATATATCTTCTAGATATATCTTATGTGTGTTGACCAATAAACCTAGAGGGAGAATAACACTTGACATCTTCAAGCCACCGGAGTTGACTGTCCTCCGTTCACACCGGACGTGTGTGAACGTTCACACCGGACGTGTGTGAACGTTCACACCGGACGTTCACACTTGGTTTAACACCTATAAATATGGATGTATTGTGAACTTCATCAGAACGACATTTTGTATTCTCTAATCTATTCTCTCGCTTCTCTCTAGTTTATAACAATTGATACATTTTTAAAATTTGCATGTTCTAACCATATGTTTGTATTCTAGTAGTATTTCTGATTTTCTTCTATATGTAATAGTAAAACAGCGTATATCTTTCAATTAGAAAAGTTACTCCATTCATCTTTAAAAATGATCGTATTTTCATTTTGCTACATTTTTTTCTTATATTTTAAGTAACATTCATCTTTGAAAATTGTACGTTACGGTAAGAGCACGAAGTTAAGGTGGACTTAAAAAATTTTGCTTTTTGAGAATGATAATAATTATGATACCACTACAACAAATATTGTATAGGGAAGTTTTCAAAATGTGTAACTTATGTGTTTTTTTTAAAAAGAAAAACTTAATTTGATTACTTACATATAATGTCTTATTTTTATATTTACTTAATCGAAATATTATTTAAGAATAACGTTCGCCGTGCAACGCACGGGTGAATGTACTAGTTTATAAAAAAATCTAACGAAAATATACTCCCTCCGTCCCCCAAATAATTTCCTATATTTCATTTTTGTGACGTCCCCCAAATAACTTCCTATCTATTTTGGGACATTAACCCACTACTAATAATACTTTATTTATTCTTACTTTTCAACCTTTCACCATTCTCAATACTAATTATAACAAATTTTCATCACTTCCAATAATAATTATAACATTTTTTCACCATTGCCAATACAATTAACAATTTTTTCTTAAAATTCGTGTTGTCCCCTATTAGGAAGTTATTTAGGGGATGGAGGGAGTATCAATTTTCGTGAGTCTAATGATTAAGTCAGTATATAGTGATGAATAAGACAATATATAATATTGAATAAACGATATTCAAAAAAATAGTAAATTTTTTGCTCCCTACAGAATTCGAATCCAGGTAAAAAATTTCTCCTTCCAAATAAATATCAGTCATATAATATATTAAATCAACACCTACAAATCAATCTAATATCTCACCATATATTAAGGATCTCATTGGAACCATTCCATATATATATATATATATATATATATATATATATATATATATATATATATATATATATTCGCATTGCCATTTTGAAGAATGAAACACAATATTTGGCCACTAATTGAAAAACACAAAATCTGGCCATTTTTTACGTTTTAGGACTGTTTTGCCCTTAATTAGGACGGACCAGATTCGGGTCGAATTCGAGTTTGCGCGCGGGTTAGCCACACATGGCACTATTAAGGCCATATACTCAGTGCTGCACGAATGATACTTATGGCCATATTAGTGTATATATATATATATATATATATATATATATATATATATATATATATTCGCATTGCCATTTTGAAGAATGAAACACAATATTTGGCCACTAATTGAAAAACACAAAATCTGGCCATTTTTTACGTTTTAGGACTGTTTTGCCCTTAATTAGGACGGACCAGATTCGGGTCGAATTCGAGTTTGCGCGCGGGTTAGCCACACATGGCACTATTAAGGCCATATACTCAGTGCTGCACGAATGATACTTATGGCCATATTAGTGTCATTAGTGCCGTATACGTGTGTGATGATATTATTTAGATAGGTACAATTATATGACCATTTTTAACACTTCCCCGTAGGGTTTAGATTATCCATTTAGGGTGCTGCACAAATGGTACTTATGGCCATATATATTAGTGTCATATACTCTCCGTTATGTAGTGTTGCACGACTGACACTTATGATCATATTAGTGTTATTAGTGCCATATACTCTCTTTTATGGTCACTAGTACCATTCGTGAATGACACTATTGACACTAATAGTGCCAAAAGTACCAATTTACTTAGATTTTTTTTTGGTTGGTACTTTTGGCACTTATAGTGCCATATGTGTCTAACCCGCGTGCAAACCCAAATCCAGTCCGCCCTAATTAAGGTAAAAAACAATCTTAACACGTAATAAATGACCAGATTTTGTGTTTTTTCAATTAGTGGTCAAATATTGTGTTTCCTTCTTCAAAATGGCTGTTTCAAAAGCGTTCTCTATATATATATATATATATATGTGTGTGTGTGTGTGTGTGTGTGTGTGTGTGTGTGTGTGTGTGTGTTTTGGTGAGATCATAGATTGATTTGTAGGTGTTGATTTAATGTATCCTACAATTTATATTTATTTGGAAGGAATTTTTTTTTACCTGAGTTCGAATACTGGATGGAGCAATATTCTCTATATACTATCTTATTCAAAATTGTCTTATTCATCACTATATACTAGTTTATTCATTTGTCACATATCTCACGAAAAATAGCAATCTCGCTAGAACCATTTATTTGATATAATTATACTAAAATAAAAAATCAATATCATAAACCAATTTTTATAAGGGGTAATAGCCTGTAAATTCCCAAACTTTACCCACTTTCTCATTTTGCACCCATACTTCAATTTCAGCCTATAAATACCTAAACTTTGTTAGTTTTTTGATTTTGCACCCATACCTAAATTTCATCCCGCTCAAAACACTCTTGACTTGGAGAAGATATATTCTGGTCTGAAAAGTTCTTCGCCAAATTCATGAAACTTTTCAACGAATCTAGGTAACGATGTGGACATGAGAACAAATGATATCAAGTTGTGCAAGCATGAAATCTCTCTCGTTAACGAGATAACGAGAGAGTGACTTAATTAATTTTTGAGATAGAAGAAATGAAAATATATTAAATAATTGACTTGGCTCATTATCTTTACAAAACGAGGTCATTTAATTATTTCTAAGACACGTGTGTGTGACACGTCAAAAATAATATTGCCACATCAAATGTATTTTGGGGGTAATTCATTGTCGGGTGCAAAATCAAAAAACTAACAAAGTTTAGGTATTTATAGGCCGAAATTGAAGTATGAGTGCAAAATGAGAAAGTGGGTAAAGTTTGGGAATTTTATAGGTCATTACCCCTTTTTATAATAATAATAATAATAATAATAATAATAATAATAATAATAATAATAATAATAATAATAATAATAATAATAATAATAATAATAATAAGTGGGTTAGTTGCCTATAAACACATGCAGTATGTTTAAATTTACATTTTTAATTAATAGTATTATTATTTTTTTGTAAAAAAAATACATGAAATTCTAATTTTTTGGAATTTGCCCAGATTAGAATTCCAACAACACTCAACTTCTTGCTAAAAATGCAGGTCTTTATTTTGATTCTTTTGTAATTGAATTTTCATATGAGCTAGAGTTTGATAAGTCTCTTTTTTTCTATGTTTTTACTGTTCTTCATATATTGATTTTGTGCAAAATTGAGTGATTATTAATTGTTTTGCATTTGAATTATTTTATCTTGTGAAATGTGATATTTATTCATATTTTGATTAAATTTTCAAAAATATTGATGCTAAATTAGGGAATAATCTGAATGAAAGTTGAATTTCATCTCAATACGAATTTTTTGGCGCAAACGAATCAAAAATCACAATTCAAACAAAAAAGATATGATCGAAACAAAAAAACGCACACAATAGTAAAATCTTGGCGATCGCTGAGTTACTCGCCAAATTCTCTGCCCTTTCTAAGTCAGCTTGGCAACCCCTTCGGTGAGTACCAAGTTTGTGAAGCAGAGCAGTATAATTATAATGAGATGCCCGTCAGATAGCCGTTTTGGTTCGATTTTATTTTCAATGATTTTGAACTTGTTCAAAGTGATTTGTACCACCAAAAACTATAAATAGAACCTGAGTCCTTTAAAAACACACAATCCATTACTTAAATTTAGTTTTATATTTTATTGTTCTTCAGTTTTTATAGTTTAAATTTATTTTTTGCAAAGATTCTTTTTTTATTCGAATTTTTCATTGTGGTTTCACCTATGAGTTTTTTTTTGTTCATTATGTTTTCTTTAGTTTTATTTTGTTCTTCTTTAATCATGTCTATCTAGTTTAGTAGCTAATTTTAAGGTTTATATGCTTAATAAATTTATGTTTTTAATATATTAACACAAATTTATCTTTCAATTTGTGATTTATGGTGATTGTCATATGGAATATTTGATTTATATTTCGCATGTATAGTTGTTTGATTTAAGACTCTACTGTGATAATTGTTTAGTCAATTCAAGAATGCATGATATAATTTTATGTTGAGTCTTAAAAGAAGATAGGTGGGTTAGGAAGCAATTGTGCGCCTTTTGGAGTTAGCATATTTTATTGAGATCTTAATAGAATATAGAGAATTTACTAATCAACTTTCATAAAGTTTTAATAGGCAAAAATGGCTCATTCCTTGGAGTACATTTTTGAGATCTTAATAGAATATAGAGAATTTTTGATTTACTAATCAACTTTCATGAAGTTTCATAAAGTTTTGGAGTACAACATAAGGAATGAGCCATTTTTGCCTATTAAAACTTTATGAAACTTTATGATCTACCCACCCACCGGTCAGATGAGTTCTTGACTGATAACTGTCAAATCGGTTAAATATGCAAGACTTTCACAAAAAACCAAGCAAACTCATCAAATCAAATGGTATTTAAAGAATAGGCATATAATGCTTATGTTTATAAAAAATGACATTTTTCATATATAACTTAATGAATATGGCATTTTAAATTTTCACTCTTTCATAAATTGCTCGAGATGTGGGGTTATGAATAATTGAGTGATCCTTCATTATAGCGGGATTAAATTATTAATTGGCTTGATAGGTTAACTACATCAAATATATTTGATGTAATTACATTCCCTAGATTAAAGAGGTTTTAACAAGGCTCGGCTCTTAATCTGCGTTTTCTGTGCTTTCAAGGGTTTTTTTATACCTTATATTTTTTCTCTTTTTTTATTAAATCACAATTTAATATTTACAATTTTTAGAGTCAGTATTTTCTACCTAAACTTATCTAAGTTTTTTTTTGCTTTCACTTTTCATTTGTCTAGATAATAGAAAATCATATCGTTTGTTAGTTTGGCCTGAATATTAATTTAGTGTTTACGACTTGTAACTAATTACTACTCCCTCCGCCTCACAAAAAAATAAATATTTTGTCATTTTGGGGCGTCTCACAAAAACATGAACTTTTCTATTTTGGTACACTACCCTACCACAATCCCTTTACTTTTAATCTCTACTTTTCATAAAGTGGAACCATTTTTCCACTCACAATACATTTTTCTCTAACATTTCTTAAAACATGTGCAACTTACAAATGTTCATGTTTTTGTGAGACGGAGGGAGTATATCTTCATCATTCCAATTTCACTTTTTGTGGGACTCGTTCTCCACTTTCACTCTTATAATTTCACTTTTTGTGGGACTCATTCTCCACTTATCAAATACGTAACTAACTTTTATTAAAATCCGTGTCATCCTCTCTTAGGAAGATGTTTGGGGGACGGGGGGAATATTAAGTTTGCTCAAATTCTTTAAATTTGACGGATAAGAAATAATTCAATTAAACATATGTCATCTGAGTATCATCTCATATGGACCTAATAAGACCAAATAATCACACGAAACTCTAAAGACCACATATGACATTTGAACGTCAAAATTTTGAAAACCATATTCTTTGGAGTTTGAAATACTACATCTGAATTTTGAGCATCATCTTGTATGGAGCTTGAAGATTATAACTTGTGAATATCATTTTGTCTAGAATTTGTGAAACTATAATTAAGTTATGCGAATAATCTCGTCTCACACTGTAAACAACATCGTCAAATTTGAAATCATATTCAATCATATATATATATATATATATATAGTTAATTATTTAAGTAAATACGTCTATATATATAAACGTATTATATATATACATATTAATTTGTGGTGATAAACTTAAACTAATATTATAGAATAAAATAAAATACAAATATAAATCTTTTTTAGATATTGAAATTGATTAAAAATTTAGAAAAAAAAAAGAATGAATGAAAATTGAAGAAAATTAATAGAGTGATTATACGGCGCCACGTAGGATAGGATTTATTTTGCTATTATATATATATATATATATATATATATATATATATAGGGAGAGGTTCAGGAAAGAACCATAAATAAAAAAAGAACGGAGAACCATTTTTAGCCATTCGATCATCAAGATCTACGGTGGATTTATCATCTTGTTGGATGAATGCAGATCCTGGGTTCGAATCCTGAAGGGAGCAATTATTTATTTATTTTTTTGAGTGCATTAATTTTAACAGCGAATGCATTAATTTTTACAGTGAATGCATTAGATTTGATGGTTCTCCCGTTCTCACAAATAATGTAGTTCTCTCCAGAACCACACCATATATATATATATATATATATATATATATAGATTGGGCATAGACATGTATTTTATTTATTTATAACATTTAGTTGAAGAATATCTTTTCTAAAAAATGAATTGACATTTGAATTGATTGCTTTTCGTGGATTAATTTATTGGTATACTTTATTTACAATCTCAATTAATTGGGTATAAGGATTCCTATTCTGGATGCCATCATTTTAATAAGTTAAATTTTTCGGGTGAAAAAAATGTGGATTGTGAGGTATGATAAGTTCTTGTTGGTCATTGAGTTTATATATATAAGAAAAGTTGGTATGAGGTTGTGAGGGATTTCAGGCGTTTGAAAACAGACGAATGGACCCTCGAAGTGCTAATGTGTTTTAAAATTTGGCTGGATTCCGATAATCAAATGGATATGTAGGATTTATAATTAAATGGATATGTTGGATTTATCTAATAGTTTTATACAATTATTTAATAGTACAGACTTTATCTAATAGTTTTATACGATTATTTAATAGTATAGAATTTATCTATAAATTTATATGATTATTTAATAGTTTTTAAATGTAAAAATTGATTAGAAATGTATAAATAAATAAGAATGAATGAGAATTGAGGAAATTTAGAATGAAGTGATTATACGATGTCACGTAGGATATGATTTATTTTGCTATAATGTAAAAATTGATTAGAAATATATAAATAAATAAGAATGAATGAGAATTGAAGAAAATTATAATGGAATGCTTATACGATGTCACGTATGATAAGATTTATTTTGCTATAATATGTAGGATTCAATTCTTAATTATGTAAACATATCAAACAACTTTGATGGGTGAGCTTCACGCACTGTTGCTGGGTATTCGTTACTACATTTAGAATGATCTTGGTCTGATTGTGGTGTACTCAAACTCCCTTCTCGATGTGCACGTTGTGAATAATGAATGCATATGAATAGACTCGTTGTGCGATGAGATGTTCGATGCTTTTGTTCATGCATGCTAAAGAGAATTGTGTCCTTGATTTTCGTCATGTTCGTCGTAATGCTAATAGAGTTACTCATTGTTTGGCGAATTTCACTACATGGTCTGATGGTGTAATAATTT
Source organism: Salvia miltiorrhiza (assembly GCF_028751815.1). Classification (NCBI taxonomy): domain Eukaryota; kingdom Viridiplantae; phylum Streptophyta; class Magnoliopsida; order Lamiales; family Lamiaceae; genus Salvia; species Salvia miltiorrhiza. Next base: position 8,415,768 of record NC_080393.1, read on the forward strand.
GAAAGTCGAATTTTTCAATATTCTGGCTGACAGATATTGTGCATGATGATTTAATATAAAATTTCATAATTCCCTCGCTTGCACCATCTCCGCAATGGCCTCCACACGCACCAGAGCCAACCTGGCTCTGATACCAAATTGTCACGGGGTTTTTCCTTGGCTAGAATTTTTCGCCCCGTGCAGCGTCGGATTCCCACAACCCGACCAACTTTTTCCCTCACCAACACTCGTTTTGACACTTAGAATGTATGAGGCTCTCGAGTGTAATGTGCACGAATCAAAGTTCACATGCAGCGGACATCAACATGAACAATCCTTAAGTAACACACAACAATTTACGGGGACACCACGCCCCAACCTTTATTGTGGGAATAAAATTACAAGGACCTATCTATGCTCAAGGCTCGTGCACCACTCTCTCGTCTGTACATTCACAGCCAAATTACAATATAAATGTGATGGACATCCCCCATCACTAGGAAAAACCGGCACAAGGCTCTTGGATGTAACCGCCGGGCAGTTTTTCGCCTCACTACTCAAACTGCCGATCATGGCATGGGCTGTTGGCGCCCAGCAACCGCCCCACGCTGCTCCCAACTGATCCCATGTTCGAGTCCTAGCAAGGACATTTTCTGTCTTCATCCATTCGCCTTAGCCAAGACACGTCTTCCTCGTGTCAACTGCTCGGGCGCGCATTGCCCGTGCGCCAATCCTCGGAACCGCTCGCTCACCCGCCTCGGCACTCCTCGGCACGCATCGGCAGATACCCGTGCCCTGACGCCTCGCACACCCGACACGCAGCGCCCGGCATCACCCGACGCGCTGGTTCGGCAGTGTGCATGCATCCGACACACGACACCCACCCGACGCCCATACTCGGTGCCCCGCACTCCCGATGTGAGACGCTCGGAATCACCCGATGCGCCCACTCGGCAGCGTGCGTGCCCGACGCACGACGCCCGGTATCCAACGACCAACTTTCACCTGATGCCACTCAACATCGGCCATCCGTGTCGCCTGGTACTCACCCGCACGATGTGTTGCTCCGCATCAACACTTGGCTCCGTTGCCCCGCTTCTCGACAACCTTGCGCCAATCTGCCGAGGCACGTCGCACGGACTCGACGTGTCCTGGACCTCACTTCTCAAGGGTCTAACAAACCACCACCACCAAAACCCGACGACGTCCTCGTCGTTGATGGAATTAAACCCCCTTCTCTGAGCTCCTTTTCACGAATGCTCCCGAACCAAATTATGGCCGGATCCATCATCTCTTCCGCACCACCATTTGATCCGCCCTCGTTTTTGGACTCAAGTTGAATTGCAGACACAACCTGCAATGGATTCATCCTTGGGCCCACGACCTCGCTGTCCTCAGCCCTCTCAACAACAATCGCATTCACCCGCTTTGGACAATCCCTCATTCGATGCCCCATTTCCCCACAAATGAAACACCCACGGTTTCTCTTTGTCGTTGCCATCTCCGGCTCCTTGGCCACTTCCTCACCGGACTTCTCCTTTTTCTTCCCTTTCTTCGAGTCTTTCTTCCTTCTCTCGAACTCGTGGGAATCACCAACCGGCCTGAAATCAACCAATCCTTCAGCAACAGTAATGGCCGACTGCACATCTTTGACTCCTTGCCGTCTCACTTCGGCCTGAGCCCACGGCTGCAATCCCGCCATAAAATTGAACAACTTATCCGCCTCCGACATGTCATTCACGTCCAGCATCAACGAACTGAACTTTTTCACATAGTCACGGACAGATTCGGTGTGTTTCAACTTTCTCAATGCATCCCTCGCCACCCACAAGGAATTTCCCGGAAGGAACTGCTCCTTCAACTCATGCTTCAACGCCTCCCACGTTAAAGACTCCAACTGATCGCCACTAGCACCAACACTTGGTCTCGAACGCGACCAAAGCTTCGCATCACCCGTCAAGTACATGCTAGTGATCGACACCTTCTCATCATCCGGCACATGAGACGCCTTGAAATACGTCTCCATATCCCACAGAAAATTCTCTAACTCCTTCGAACTCCTGGTGCCCTCAAAAGGTTTGGGCTCCGGGACACGGACCTTCGGGACCGGTCTGCCTTGCTCCACCGTTCTTAGCACTCGCTTCACGAGTCGCAACTCGTCCAACAACTCCTCGATCTTGATGTCGACCGCCTACGTCAAGGTAGACACCTCTTCTTCGCACGACACGATCCGACCTTCAACAAATCCAGGAGTGTCTTCCACCGATTTGTGCATCATTTCAACCGACTCTTTGATCGCAGCAATTTGACCAAAGACGGTCTCAAGTCCAGCCGACGTTGAGACCTCCGGGTAGTGGTGCCAAGGGTTAACCGGAACCGGCGGTTCGGCCCTGAACCGGCCCGCCGGTCAACGGTCCGGGCCCAGACTGTTGACCGGCGGGCCGGTTCAGGGCCGAACCGCCAGTAGTGCCGGTCCGGTTTAGGTTCAAGAGAAAGGAGGCCCGCGGACCGCCGGGCCGGACCGCCGGTTCGGCCCTGAACCCGGTCCGGCGCAGCAGGCGAGGCGGCAGCAGCCAGCTGGGCACTGGGCAGCAGGGGGGGCAGGGCGCAGGGTGGGGGTAGGCGCGCAGGGGGCTAGGGGGTAGGGTGATTGAATTTTTGACCGGATCCCTTCTCTTTTGCTTTCAAATTTCAATTCAAACATTTCAATTTTCTTTTTTATTTTATTTTTTCAAATTTTCAAAATTATAATTATATTTTTCCCCACACAATTTTATCTAATTCACATGTTCCCCCACCCAATTTTATCTATAAATACCCCCCTTCTTCCACCTTCAAAATCACTCCATTGTATTAACAATTCTACACTCTCCTCTCTTCTACTTCTAATTCTCCTTCATTCTTTATGTGCTATTGCTCTTGTTAAATTGCTCTTGCTCTATAATTCTTTAGCTATTCTCTTGCTTATTCAATTGCTTTACTTTATTGTTCTTGCTTTACATTATATTACTACTAGTACTAACTACTACGAAGTACTAAATATTATACTATACTATATATTTCAATTACACTATCACTACACACACTTGCTCATTTACTTTATTGTTCTTGCTTTACATTATATTACTACTAGTACTACACTAAGTACTAAATACTATACTATACTATATATTTCAATTACACTATCACTACACTCACTTGCTCATTTACTTTATTGTTCTTGCTTTACATTATATTACTACTAGTACTACTACTAAGTACTAAATACTATACTATACTATATATTTCAATTACACTATCACTACACTCACTTGCTCATTTTCTTTATTGTTCTTGCTTATTATTCTCTAACCTCTATTATCTATATTATCTTCTCTACTTGTTTATTTGTTATCATGTCTCATGGTCGTGGTAACCGTGGCAAGTCTATCAATGTCGACCCCGAAGAAGATATTGATAGCACTCCCACTTCTCACGAGTTTACTCAAAATGTTCAAGTTCCATCATCATCCTCTAGGAGAAGGGTGAAAATGCCAGTTGAACGAGGACCTTTTGGCGCACGCCGGGAGGCTGCCGATTTGGCGGGTGAAGCATATGCTAGACAACTTCAAGAAGCGGAGGATGAAGAATATGCACGTACTTTGCATAACAAAGAGGCGGAGGAGGAAGCCGAGCAAGCACGTCACAACGTTGAGGAGGAAATCCCTCCCACTAGAGGTAAGGGTAAGGGTAAGAGTAAATTACTTTCTTCTAATATTTTCACTAAACATTTTAGGAGGGAACCCGCTCCTAAAAATCCAAATGATGGTCCAAATGCTCCCGAGAGGTTCATTGCCTATTGCAACGCTACTTATCAATGGAAAGCGGGAGGGGGTTATGGCACCCTCGCAAGGCACATGGAGAGACAACACACTGTCGAGTATGGAATTCATACAACTCAAACTCAACTACATCCTGAAGCTTTCCAACGCCAAGGTAATGAACAAGGTAATGTTTTATGGAAATTTGATCAACTAAATGCTCGAGATTACATGGCTCGTTATGTTTCAATGGAGCATTTGCCTTTTAGACATGCCGATAAATTTACTTTTGAACATACTATGAAAAATGCTTATAATCCGGCCACCAAAAAAATTGGTCGAACTTCTATGTGCAAAAATATTCGGCGACAAGCCGAAGAAAGAAAACGTGATTTACGAAAACATTTTAAGAATTTAAATCAAAATTTTTCTATATGTTCCGACATATGGAGTGATTCTTTCCAAAGATATTCTTATATGGGTATTACTTGTCATTGGGTTGACGAATGTTGGTTAATTCAAAAACATTTAATTGCATTTAGAGATTTTAATGAAATACATAATGCTACTAATATTGCTCAATTGATTATTTCTGTTTTAAATGAGTATCGCATTTTAAACAAGATATTTTCTGTTGGATTTGATAATGCATCCGCCAACACCGCCTCCATTCCTGAGTTAGTTGCCGCGTGCGCACCCTCATTTGAAGGTAGGTATTTTCATGCTCGTTGTATTTGTCATATTTTAAATAGATGTGTACAAGATGCTTATTCTCTTATTAATAATGCTGTTGATCCCATTAGACAAGCCGTTAATATGTTGCATAGAAAAGCCGCTATTGGCAAAAAATGGCAAAAATATTGTCGTCACAAAAAAATTCGATATACAAATTTTGTTAAAGATGTTTCTACACGTTGGAATTCAACATTTGGCATGCTTGCATCTACCATGGAACATGTTGAGCATTTATGTGATTTTTTTAGAGCAACTCCCGATGCTAACTTGCTTTTATTGCCCTCTTATTGGAAACAATGTGGTAGTTTATTTCAACTTTTAAAGGTTTTTCAAAATGCTACTACGGATTTATCCGGTGTTTATTATTGTACTAGTATTAAAGTTTTAGAACATTGCATGTTTATTGGTATTGCTTTAAATGATTGTTATAAAAAAAATAATTTGAAGGATGTATCATATCAAATGATCATTAAGTGGCTTAAATATTTTCTTGAAATTCCTGATGTTTTTTTAATTGCTAAGATTTTAGATCCTACAATGAAAATTAGCGGTGTTTATCGTCTGTTAGAAATTTATTATGGTACCTTTAGAGATATTTATGAGTCAAGATTAAGAAATAATGAAATGCTAGAATGGTACCTTCCGAACTTAGATGATATTAAACATAGAATAGATAACACACTTAGAGCTTTGTTTAATGACTATGAACAAAAATATATGCTTGCAAACCCCTCATACTCTTCAAGTGGCACGACTAGTTCACAAGGTCAATATGGCTCCTCCACCTTAGGAAGTAGTTTTGATCAAAACGAATGGGCTCAAGCCGCTTATTTATTTATGAATACACAAAGGAGCTATACTACTAACGAGCTAGATATATATTTGTCTAGTACATTTGCTTTCAAAAATGTAGGTGGTATACAATTTGACGTCTTGAGATGGTGGTCCACGCACGAGAGGGAATATCCCATACTCGCCACCATGGCCAAGGAGTTATTCGCGGTCCCGGCCTCCACGGTCTCCGTCGAGCAAGCATTTAGCGTTGGTGGGCGTGTCTTGGACGAAAGAAGAAGCAACATGGATCCTCGAAACATGGAGGCCACCATGTTGCTTGATGATTGGTCCAAAGCCGAGTTGCGACAACAAGAGAATGAATGGGATCAAACCGACGAGAGCCCAAACGATGAATTCACCGAGTCCGAACGATCCGAGCCCGGCGAGGACTACGATTAGGTAAGTTAAGGTAAAAGAACTACGTGGGCTTTGATTCTTCATTATTCAATGAAGATACGTAGGCCACTCAATTTTAATATTTATATTAAAATTGAGCTCAAGCCCTTAATTTTTTTTTCCCCTGTTAGACAACTCTCTTTCGGAATTTATTGTAAACTTGTAATGAATTAGTTATTTAGTTAGTGTTAGTTTGTTTACTTATTCAATTTTGAAGATTGTAATTTGTATCCTTATAATATTTTTTGTATACATAGAATAAATTCAATTTTTATGCATTATTTTGATTGTCAATGTGTTAGAATTATTGTACTTTTATTGTATTTCAATTTTCAACACAAGTCATTTAATAATAAAAAAAAAAACACAAGCATTACTTAAGAATTAAGATGACATAACAAAATATTATGTTAAAAATATATTAATTGTCATGTTTATAAAATATAAATTTTCAACAAGTCATTTAATTTAAAAATATGACATAAAAGATATTACATGTTTATATTTTCGATTTCAACACATGTTTATATTTTATATTGTAAGTTGAATTAAAATTTTGAAATTTCATCGCAAATCATTTAATTTCATAAAATATACATTTTCAACACAAGTCATTTAATTTAAAAATATGACATAAAAACTATTACTCCCTCCGTCCCACTCCAATAGGCTCGCTTTCCTTTTTGGGACGTCCCACTCCAATAGGCCCAGTCTAAAATTGGAAATAATTAGGGCTTTAATAAAATTCAATAGTTACTTAATTAAAGGAGATATACCCCTTAATTTACTCATTCAAAATAATTTCACTTCAATTTTTCTCCTCTCTCTCCGGGAACCTTCCCCTTCCCCCTTCCCCCTTGCCCTTTCCGTCAACTTCCCCACCGCCGCCGTTCTCCGTCACCGCCGCCCCCTCTCCCTTCTCTCTCTCAACCGCCGACTCTCCAGAGCTCCTCTGCTTTGCCGTCGTCTTCCTCCTCCTCATCCTCCAGCGGCTCCTCCTCCGCGGCATCTTCTTCGTCCTCCTCCTCGGCTAGCAGCAGCGCCGACGAAGATGAAGAAAACGACGCCAATCGCGGCGAAGTGAGGTCCGGCCACACAGATCCGCCGCCGCCTCAAGACTACAACCCCTGCTGTGCCGCCGCCGCCTCTCCTTCGTCGGTGGACTGTTCGGAGCCCCCACCGCCGCCGTTCTCCGTCTCCGCCGCCGCCTATAAGGGTTCTTCATTTGCAGATCTTGATTTAGGGTTTTCATTCTCAGATCTTGATTTAGGGTTTTCAAGTCTCAAGTCTACAACCTCTGTTGCTTAATTTGTTGCTTAATTTTTGTTGCTTAATTCCGGCCACACAGATCCGGCCCCTTTTCTCATGAATTTTGTTGCTTAATTTTTGTTGCTTAATTCCGGCCACACAGATCCGGCCCTTTTTCTCATGAATTTTTGTTGCTGAATTTTTGTTGCTTAATTTGTTGCTTAATTCGTGCAATAAGATCTTGATAATGAAGCAAATATGATTAAGAAAAAATAAGGGAACACTTAAAACCTTAATTATTGGTGGACCACACAATTTACCTACAAAAAAATGAGTTTCTTAATCTCCGTGCCGAAAGGAACTGGGCCTATTGGCCTGGGACGGAGGGAGTACATGTTTATATTTTTTTTCGATTTCAACACATGTTTATAATTTATATTTAAAGTTGAATTAAAATTTGGAAATTTCATCACAAATTCACAATCATTTAATTTCATAAAATATAAATTTTCAACACAAGTCATTTAATTTTAAAATATGACATAAAACATTTAATTGCATAAAAGGAAAAAAAAATATGACATAAATCATTTAATTTCATCACAATCATTAAATTTTCTACACAAGTCATTTATATTATATATTTTAAGATTTAAGTTGAATTGGAATTTTGAAATTTCATCACAAATCATTTAATTTTATAAAAAAGAATACAAAAAAAAAATTGAAAAAAAAAGGAAAAGGAAAAAGCCCGGAACCGCCGGTTCAGGGTCAGAAAACCGGCCCTTTACATTTCATCCGGGCCGGTTCAGGTTCGCCGGATTCTCGACCCTGAACCGCCGGTTCGGGTCCGGAACCGGCGGTTCCTGAACCGGCGGCAACACTACCTCCGGGGTCCTCCCAAGCACCGTCCTCCTGGGATCGATCAAAATGAAATCAAGCCCATGTTTTGATGTTGTTTTCATCTTCCAATTGAAATCTGCCACCTTACGATCACCACCACTATCTTCACTCCGATATCATATACTACATAGTTTATACTATATAATATAATAAAGAATTTTATTTAATAAATTCTTTTTAAATTAAATAAAAGGTGAGTGAAAGATTGATGAGAGGTGATACTATTGAATTAATCCTGAAAAATATATGAAATCTGCATTTTGCAACTTAGAAGTTTCATTATTTTGTGGTACGTCGATATCATATCAATACTCGAACTCTTACTCATTATTGCACGTTGTTTGATTTACCCCATTCTTTTCTTAAGGATGAAGTTTTGTCATTGGTAATTATATCCCTCAAGAATGAAAACAAGAAAATTAACAATTATGGTTAGTACATTATTCAATTGTTGACGAAGACTAGAAAGTCATGAAACTAGGTGGGAAAGTGATTATTTAGAGGTACATCAAAATGATTATATTAGCTTATAGTAATAGTATGGTGAAGGAATCGTAGGCATGAGTTTTATTACAATTACAACCAATTAAGCAGTAGAGGCTTAGCAGCTACACATAATCAAACTTCCCCCAATTATGGAAGCAATAATACAGCCAGTAAACACTTCATTATTAATCTAGATAGGCATTTAATTCTCTGTGACCACTTTTTTTTTTTTTTTTGCTTTTTATTTAATTTGCGAGTACTTCTGGTGCAACAAGCACACATGTGACTTTTCTTCTAATCCTCTGGCCCATTACTTATGACAAGAAATTTATTTTTGTTTCATTAATATAGCATCATTAATTAATTTTCTTTATATTGGTGGATGGTTTTGGACTTTTTGTTTTGTTTAAATAGCATTTTTGGGATCATAAAAGTTGTGACGTATCAGTTTTAGTTTTAGCAATTTCTTTTGTTTAACAATGAGAATATTCAATTCCTTGGGAAATGTATCGACTCATGATGTTGCTTTATTATTGATATTATTACTCCATCAATCCGTCCTTATAAAATGGACAATAAATCTATACAGCCACGTTGCCCATAATCTAATTGAATATATTGTGAGTGGAGTAAAGATTTATTGTGAGTGAAAAATTTACTAAAAATAAATTAAATATATTTTATGAGAATATATGAAAATAACAAATTGAATATTTTTTATGAAAACGAAAGAAGTATTATTTTCAAATTGTGGGAGCCAGAGAATTGCGTTTTGTTTCAAAAATTTTAATAAAATATTCTTATTAGTTTTTAAATATAGTATAAATATTTACCAAGTCCAGCACTTCTCTTTACCAATTGTTCCTATTTTCCTGAATAAGAAATGTTCGAAGAAAATATGGAAAATTCCCTGTAACAATTGTGAGGGTAGTAAAACTGATGTGCTAATTCATCCATGTGACAATTTTAATTCAGTATATAATACTAATACCGTGCAATTTCATGCTAAATTGAAGTGAAATTCGTAATCTGGCTGTATACTTTTTTATTTATGAATTTCTATTTAGATTTATCAATTTGGTTTTTTTAAATAAACTTGACGTTGAGAGATATATTTATTTAAACTAGTGTATATCCCACGCGATGCGCGGTGGTTATGATTCTAAACTTGCGTGAGCTACACATACAATATACTTCCTCAATTCACCAAAAATATGGCACTATTGGTGAACACATTTTTTCATAAAATGAGTGGTGATTTTTATGTAGTGAAAAAAGGTTCTACCATTATAAGAAATGAGCACTTGAGATTAAATTAAGGATGAGATTAAATTAATCACTTTTCATTTTTAGAAATTTTTTATCACATGATGGGCCCCTTTCTCCACTCACAATTTAATTAATAATCATTATTAACACTACTTTTAAGTGGGATCCTTTCTTCACTTATAATAAACTCAACTATTTTTATTAAAATTTGTGTTGTTCCCTTTTAGGCCTACTCATTTTTTATGGCCGGAGGGAGTAATATTATCTTCTTATAATAGTAACATTGTGTCATATTAACAAATTTTCAATGTAAAATAAATAGGACTATTTAATACGGAAAATCGAAATGTCATAAATAAAAAAATAATGATGAGAAAAAATTACAAAACGTTAAAAAGATGTTGTAACACATGGGGACATTAAAATTAATTAAAAACTAATATATATATATATATATATATATATATATATATATATTATCCTTTCGAATGTAATAATTTTATAATTTTCTTCATAGAATAAATTATAATAATTTGATGTATTTTGATAGTAACATTATTTTATTCTATCAATAATTTTTTTACATAAATAAAAGAGTCAATTAAATTTTTAAACACAAATAAAAGTTCAACTATTTTACATTATTTTTTAAAAGATTCAATTATATTAATATTGTTAATACTCCTATTAAATTTGTTGAGTTTGTTTAGAGATATAATAATCAATTTTCTAATAAAAAAAATAGCGTCCCTGAAAACAAAATTTGATTAAAAAAACTTATATTTTAATTAAATAAAAACAATAAGTTATATCATTAAGAAAAAAACGCAAATAAAATAATGATACGGTTTTTTTGGAAAATGGAATCAAAAGTTGGTTTATAAATTTGTTTCTCATATTTCGGGTTGGTTAGATAATTAGGAGTAATGGGTATATTTTTTCAATTTCAAAATTACCATGCAAATTAAATTTATTGATATTTACTTTGCTTTTTATATATATAAAGATTGACTCTTTATGTGTGTATATATATATGTGTGTGTGTTTGTTTTTTCTATTTTAGACACATCAAATAAGGAGTCTTTGTAACGGCTTCAATCCTTCAAGATTTTCACCCGAGTCTGAAATCATGAAATTTAAAATTACATGTACATCAAAGCTAGTGACAGTGTGTCCAATTATGGTATGGCAAATATCATCTTTAAATCTTAAATTATTCACATTTTATCAAATTATATATTTTGAATTATAAAAAAGTCTATTAAATAATGAACTATTGAAGATGTAATTAAAAATGTCTCAGGTTTATTTTCAGTTTCAGAGTATTGGTGTGTGGCTTATTTCAGTTTCAGAGTATCGGTGTGGCTTATCGAATGTCACTGGGACTTATAGTGATAAATATTTTGATAAAATGGGAATAATACTTTAGGATCTTAAACAATATTTACTATAATTACAATTCAACCATGACATTCGGCAAACTAGGTTATTAACATCCTAGCGGCGAAAAATTAACTCAAGACACTTTTTTGATAATTTTTTTTTTTTTTAATAGACATTTTTTTATAATTAAATATATCTTTAATAGATTAAAAAAAAAAACTTTAAATGTGAAATCAATTTCAAAATTGAGTGGCGATTTTTAGTTATAACAAAATTGAAAGTTTATTTGTAAACTATATTTTTTCTTTTTATTTCTTTTTCTTTATATTCTTATTTTTTATTTTATTTCTTTTTAAAATTGTGAAATTCACTAATTATAAAATATTTAATATGCATATCAAACTACAGATCATGATAAGAGCTTTAATTTAATATATTCTATATAAATATTTGATTTAAAATGTTAAAATCAGAGTATTTATTTAAAGATCAATTTTTTTAAAAAAAAAACTCTCCCCTCTCTCATGTTTTTGAATAAATCAATTTATTAATTATTTTTATTTTTATGTTAATTTTCAATTTTTTAACTTTTTTTTTGCCTTTTCATAATATCAATTTTTATTATTGTGAATTCCTCTTTATTTTTTTAATATTCAACTCAAATATATATATTTAATTAAAATATTTTTTATTATATTTATAAATATGATAATTGAATTAATATAAATTTTATATAAATATAAATATAAAAATAAAAAATATTTCTTATGCATTATTATGCAAGGGGTAAATGCTAGTTTTCAATAAAATATGAATAATTTGAAATTTCGAAATTAGTTGTTCATGTGCTCCAGGATACCCACCATGGTTCAGAGTCGCTCTGTGACGATCTTTGGGAGGCTTTCTCTCATGCTAGACAGTATGTGGTGGTGGATTTCATGCATATGCGTCGGGATGCAAACAAAGCAGCTCATGAGCTTGCTAATTTCTCTTGTTTTGTTTCTGATGTTGTCTGGAAGTCTGATTTTTCAAATTGGCTTCTAGATATTGTTTATTCTGATTCTGATTAATATATTTCGTCGTTTCCCTAAAAAAAATAAAATAAAAAAAAATCTCGAACATAGATTTGATATGACAGTTATTTGAGATTTTATAGAGATTAATTTACAAACCTTACACAACTTCTCTTGAAATATAATATACATACGTGGACTGGCCAAAATTACCAAATGGTTAAATTATTGAACTAATTATCTTGCAATCAACCAATGAGGTCTAACTCAAGTGATAAAGTTGAAGCATTCAAAAAAAAATTCATAAGGGATTTTGGGTTCAATCTCGTCTGCATGTGGTGTAGTGTTCCCATCTTTATGTGGATAGTAGTTCCGCATGCGTGCGGTTATTTTTCCACCTTTGTGTGATATATAGATCTAAATACATCTTTTAATTCTAATTCCAAAAAAAAAAAAAAAAAACAATCTTGCACTCAAAAGTTAAGGACTAGTTTTATATTTTTGCCAAAACTCTCACTTCTTCTAAGTCTAACAAATGAGAAGCAGGACATGAGGATTTATTATTTTATTTTGAAGCATCAAATTCTCTTCAATATAAGTAAAGTGTCAATTATGTCAAACACCTAAGGTTGTCCTTAGTAACAAGTGACCTCAAAGTCAAAAAAATTGTCCAGAATAATAAATGATAGTTAATTAAGGTTAGTTAGAATGTTAGTTAAGATTTATTAATTCATATTTAGGTTTTATTAATTTACAATAGAAATTTAATTTAATTCTAAATTTTTAATTATCAAATAATTAGGTGGCACATCACAACAAAATGTTCTAATACTGGCATAATTTTTGAAGAATTGTCCCTATGTAATGTTACTAGATATAATTATTACATTTTGTGATGGGCACTATTATGTGTCACAAAAATTAGTGACATTTGACTATTTGAGGGTGTAACTAATTTAAGGGGTAATTGCACATCAATACAATAATTTTTACCAAGTTTTAATTTTTGCACATGAGCAACAGGGTTGGCCTCCAAATACATGAACATTCAATTGTTATGATATTTCTCAAGATTGTCAATTTTTCGTGAATCAATACTATCGTGCCTAATTGAAGTGGCAAGTTAATGTCATTGTACCTAGCTGAAGTGGTGTAGACGTCCAATTACGTCGTTTAGTACGTACATCGGTTGTCTAAGTCATTTAAACATAATTTTAAGCGTTCACCTCAACATTAATTTGGAGACAATTGTAAAAAATCGAAATAATTAAAAGTACTTATATTTAAAATAAATTTTTTAATTAATATAAAAAATTAAAATTCGATCAAATTTTATGTAATTTAACTAAATTTTGTTACATTTCAAGACATCATAAATTTTAGAAAACTCCCTTCATATTATGCCACTACCACTGAACTATTTTATTATAGTATGGCTACTTGGTACAGCTGTCTGCACCAGAGTGCCTCTCAAAACTGTGAGGGATGGCCTCAAGTTCAAGTGAACTTGCAAAAAGAACTCATCTCTAATTGGAGAATTAATTAATCATCAAGCTCTAAGCCTCTAAAAATTTCCTAATAGCATGTAAATTGCTCATTGTCGAATGTCGATTAAATGGTGATTGTAAATTAAGCTAGTAGGCCCATAAGTTATTTTATTAGTACAAATTAATTATACTTCTTTATTTATTAGTGTGAGTTCAATGTTATTTAATAACTTGAAGATGTATGAAAAAGACATAATCCATATAAGAAAATCTTTTTTGAGATACCAATAAGATCATCTTTAATAAAATCCAAAACCATATACGTGCGCACGCGGATTTGATTGCTTAACCAAATACTCGCTCCCATTCAAATTATAAGTCTTCCTAAGCTTTGGCACACATATTTTTTTTAAAAACGGTTATATATAGAAAGAAAAAAGAGAAACAAGAACCCTTGAAAGCACAAAAACACAAACTAAGAGTCGAGCCTCGTTAAAACTTATATAGGAAAACCCTATATAGGAAAAAGAGTGCTCGTCAACAAGGACTAAAAGAAGCAGAAACATAAAAAACAAGAGCGGAGGACAGCTGCGGGAGCTCCGGCCTAACCATCGCCCCCCAGCCACCGGGCTCAACCAAGAAGAACTTTGGCACACATATTAATAAATACAAAAGTTATCCAATTTAACCATAATTAATTATCATTTAATTAAGTCCAAAATACAAGTTCCCACCCTTGTGAAAAAAGGAAATGGTGGATTCAGAAATGGACCGTGTTATTATTGAGCTATATCTCATTATATTCAATCAATGTTTCTTTAATAAATGAGGTTAATTATGGTATATAAAATTAAAACGACTTACAATATAATTAAAATAGGAGGGAGTATTAAGTTTCGATTTTTGTAATAAAACAAATTTGATTGATTGATTGATTGATTGATTGATTATTATTATTATTATTATTATTATTATTATTATTATTATTATTATTATTATTATTATTATTATTATTATTATTATTATGTAAAACTTTACATGGAAAGTTGGATTAATGGCCTAATTTCTGTTGGTATAGATTGTTATAGAAAGAAAGGTAGAATGATCTATATAGCTAATCTTTTTAATGGTATTGACTGGTGTAGGTGGTACGGTACAGATGAGAAGAGTTGGTATATATCAATATCCTCCTTGTAGCCAGAAAGGATTCAACTCATTATTAATTTACTAATTATTTTAATAAATTGAATGTTCTACAACTCACAAATCAATTTATAAGCTTATAAGAACACAATTTACACACTATAAGAACATTTAATATAATCTTCAAGGGACATTCAAGCCGTACAAACTTCAATTTGTAAGCAATGAATTTTAGCTTAGGTTAAATCTCCACCGCTTCCCCTGATCTCTAAATAAAAATAAGAAAATTCGATATATTATAAAAAGATGGAGATTTTTTTAAAGAAAAGAAAATCACAAAATTGGTGATAAAGATGTACGTTTAAAAAAATCCATTATTTATAACTTATATAGGATTCATAAAACTCAATTATAAGTATACTCCCTCCGTCCCGTATATATATATATATATATAGGTTGATGGAATTTACACAAATATCAAGAAAAATATTGAAAATGCAAATATATAAGTAAACTTTCTAAAATGCACATATTTATTAATGACAAATTAAAGTTGGAGTAAATTAAAAAAATTAAATAAAGATATGATAGTAAATGAGTAAAAAAACATCACTACTTTCTATGAAAATAAGTCCATATAATTGGGACATCTGAAAAAGGAAAACAAGCTTACATGTACGGACATAGGAAGTATAAATTATTGGAATAATGTCTGAATTTCTTAAAAGTGTTAATAGTTATAAGAAAAATATCGAATATATAATAATGTTAATCATAGTATAGTAATAAATTTCAGACGGTATTTGATTATATAAGATAAATTTCATTCGATTTTACATTTGATTATTAATTAGTATCATTTTTACATACCAGGTATCACTTATATTTCATTTTATAGCTTCGAAAGCTTGAATATTTTATTTTTATTGCATCAACATTAAATTATATATGTTGTCCCTTTTTGAAAAGTTTGGCATTTTTTTTGTCTGTTGCATGTAATTCGCATATCCATGTATAGTTTCTTTAATCTCCACTGCGTTTATATAGGCGAAGGATCATGTGAGAATCGCATTTTTTTTTCGTAAAAATAAAGAATCATGAATAAATAAACAAAATATACTCCCCCTTGTCTCTGAAATAAGTTCTTCTTTAGGGATGACACGAGTTTTAAGAAAAAATGGTAAAGTGTATTGATAGTGAAGAAAAAAATATTATAATTAGTATTGAGAATTGTGAAAATGTGAAAAAAATATTATAATTAGTATCGGGAGTGATGAAAAAATTAAAAGATGAACTTATTTCAAGGGACGGGGGAGTATAAACAATAGATAGTAATAAATACATAAAATATATAAACAATAGATAGTAAAATTACCCCTAAATAAGTGAAATTACCCCTTATTTAAGGGTAATTTCCCCTAAAAGAAAGAAAGATGAACTTATTTGGGGGACGTCCCAAAAAGAAGAAAGAGGAACTTATTTCAGGGACGGAGGGAATATAAACAATTGATAGTAATAAATACATAAAATATGGAGTATAAACAATAGATAGTAAAGTCGTGAACAATTATAATATATAAAATACATGAACAAGAGATGATTGAATCTTGTATACATATTATATTTGACGGTTCACGATATTACTCTCTCTTATTCATGTATTTTATGTATTTATTAATGGTTCTTCATTCTCACAAAAAGATGCGGTTCTCATCTGATCTTTTATTGTCAATTAATGCACGAACTTTCATTCATCTTATAATTTTAATATAAAAGGTGGTCTTGGGTAAATTCGAGTGTACCGTACACCCGGGTTGACCCGTACCCAAATCCTGACCTACATCATGATCCAAACCTGCATCCTGACTCAAATCGTGTAAATAATTATATAAATGACACTACCTGTAATTGACATTATTCTGTTATACAAATGACATTGCGTATAAATGACACTATAACATTGTAAATGACACTGTGTATAATTGACATTATTCAGAAATATAAATGACAGTTTCTATAATTGACATTATAATATTTTAAATAGAGTGAATTTTTAAAATGGCCACTTTCATATTGTAAAGATAAAAAATGTCCACTAAAATAAAAAACTTAAAAAATGTCCACTGTTACCAAAATACCATTCACATTAAAAATTAAAAAAATGTCCACTTTACATCACCCCTTCAAAAAATCCCGCAATTCACAACCAGTGTGAATTCACAACCAAAATTTTTTGGTTGTGAATTCACACTGGTTGTGAATTGAGAATTCACAACCAGAATTTTTTATTTGTGAATTCACAACTAGTCGAATTCACAGCCAAAATTTAATTCACAAAACCAGTCGAATTCACAACTAGAATTTTTTGGTTGTGAATTCACAACAAACGAATTCACAACCAAAATTTAATTCACAACCAGATTTATGTTGGTTGTGAATTCACAATCAGTCGAATTCACAACCTGAATTTAATTCACAACTATAGAATTTATTTTGGTTGTGAATTCAAATAGTTGTGAATTGAGTTTTTAAAGTTTGGATTCACAACTAAAACTAGAATTTATTTTGGTTGTGAATTCATAGATCTCGTTGTGAATTCAAGAATATTAAATTGTGAATTCATCGAGTTGGTTGTGAATTCAAGAACATTAAGTTGTGAATTCATAGATCTGAGCGTGAATTCAAGAATATTATGTTGTGAATTCATAAATTTGATTGTGAATTCAAGAACATTAATCAATTATCCAAAATATGTTTCTCTTTCAATCGATCAAATCTCTTTAATAAAATCCACAAATCATCACTAAAAAAAATATTATTCATTTTATTTCTTACAATAACTAAAAATATTCATTTCAACCAAGCACATGTAATATAAATTTCCAATCACCAACACAAGAAAAAAAAAATTGAATCTCTGCTGCTGCCATGGATTCATCGAGTGGAATATCGTCGAATTCATCGGGGCTGCAGACTCGGCATCGAAGGAGGATCTGCAGCAGACGATGGGTTTGAGGAAGAGGAAGTGGATTTGTTGACGTCCTCGATGCCGATTATGCCCTGGAGGAAGTAGAGAGCGGGGCGGAGCTGCCGCTCCACGCTGCAGGTGAGGAGGCGGAGGTCGGCGGCGTCCACGCGGGCCTCGCGGAGAAGGAAGGTGGAAGACAACAGCCGCCGACTCTCCAGATCTGGAGCAAGATGTCGAAGACAACACCCCACCCACCGCCGTCCGACCCCACGCCACCCACCGCCGTCTGACCCCATCCTCTATCGCCTGCGCCAGATCTGCCGTTCAGTGGGCAGCTCACGGCCGCGCCAGATCTGCCCAGCCACCATTGTCGAGCTCCAAAAGGTCCAGATCTGTCGATCATTGTCGACGAGATCTCGTTGTTGTTGGCGAAGCTCTCCAAGTCAGAATCGAGAGAGAGAGAGAGATAGAAAGAGGCGCCGCGGTGGTGGTGGCTGTGCGGCGCTGCGGAGATTGAGTGGCGGCGGAGCGGCGGGGGTGAAGCAGGAGATGGCGGAGGCGACAAGGCGGCTGATTTCCGACGCCGAGAGAGAGATGGAGCAGATCTCGACTCGCTGAGCGGAGGAGCTTCTGGTGGTGCGGATTTCCGACGCCGAGAGAGATTGTGGAGGCGGCGACGGCGGCGGCGGCGGAGGATGCTACGAGGAAGAGGTGGTGGCGGTAGTGAGATAGAGAGAGGGTGACGTGAAGGTGAAGAGAGAGAGAGGAGAGAGGGATAGAAGTGAGTGGATATTTTTTATTATTTTAAAGTGAGGGTTATTTCCGTCTTTTCAATCAAAAAGTGGACAGTTTTTATTATTTTTATCTTAGTGAACAATTTTTATCTTTACAATATGAAAGTGGATAGTTTTATATATTTACTCTTTTAAATAACACTATAAGATTGAAAATGACACTATAATATTTTAAAATGTTACAGTGTCATTTATATAATTAAACGAGAGATAATTAAAATTGTCCACTTGTTAAGTTTAAAATTAAAATTGTCCATTTCTTATAAAAACTTGATTCTATGCCCAAAATACCTAAATTACCCTTCATGCCTCAATTAGTGTACTTGCAAGATAAAAAAAGTCAATTGTCGAAAAGTAGCTTGCCGCCCGGCGGCAAGCTAAATTTTACGGGCGGCAAGCTACTTTTCGACCAAAAAAGTAGCTTGCCGCCTTGAAAAAGTAGCTTGCCGGCCGGAAAAGTAGTTTGTCGCCCGGACAGCAACCTCGGGTGGCAACCTACTTTTCCGACAGTAGACTATTTTTTCTTACATATTTGTACTTTCTAAGGGCAATTTCGACTCTTCACTTTAATTTGGGCATTAGATCAAGTTCTTATAAGAAGTGTGCATTTTTAATTTTACACTTAACAAAATGAGCAATTTTGCCTATATACACTAACAATGTCAATTATAAGCAGTGTCATTTGTATAACCGAATAATGTCATTTACACGATTTGAGTCAAGATGTAGATTTAGATTAACATACAAATCATGATTTGAATACGGATCAATTCGTATGTACATAAAAGTTTGTGTTAATATAATTATTAAAACATTCTAATAATATCATTATCTTTCAATTTGTTAGAAAGCTAACACCGTTAATTTTTTTGGTCATGCATCGAGAAGCTAGTTGATATACCAAACGTAATAATAACCAAAATAAAAAATACTAAAGAGAAAGTGCAATTACTCTTAAAGGATACCAAGTCCGGTGAGACATATCACATCAACTCTTCAACTACTCCAAAAAGATTAAGAATGTTAATTTTACGTTAAGTTACAAAATGTGTTAAAATTTTGTACATTAATAGATAATTAACACTACTTTTTATTTACTCTAGTTGAACTAATTATTCTCTCTTGAACCCCCTAAAGAAATAAAATAAAATATTCATTCTTGAAGTGTGCATAAGTTAGAAAATGAAATTTCCAAGACACGCATTAATATTTGAAGGTAGCATAACAATTAAAGGAGCTTGATCGAGGCAGAAAGGCAACTTACGTAACATCTCAGCGTGACAAAACTTACAAGTTGAAGCTGTAAATTAAATATAATCTCGTCCATGCTAAAAATTTGCCACAACTTTTTTTGTCCATGCATAAAAAAATTACTTAATTTTATATATAATAATAGAGGCCCTATATGTCATTCACATTTAAAGTGGACTCTTACTCCACTAATAAATCCACTCAAATTTTATTAAAACTTGTGCAATATGATATTTTTTGTTCTTTTTTTTTGTAGACCGAATGATTACTATTTTTTTTTTATAAATGTTTTATGGGAGTGACACATGTCGAAAATACAAGACTTAGTATGGTTAACAATTGTAAAATCCATGGGTGGCACTCCAAGTACAAATCTTTTACTGCTAGTGAGCAGTTTAACGTTTCTTTTTGATGTGCAATTCTACAATAGCTACGCATCTATTTTGACTATTCACGTGGATCAATTCTACCCCAAAATAGGGGCTCTCTACATATGTTGTCCTTACCCTACTAACATCATTATACAAGGATAATTATTTAATACTCCACTTTTGATAAAAAAAAATAACGAAAATTAAAAGAGAGAGAGTGAGAAAGAGACCCACGATTTTGGACCACCGCACCAGAAATTAGAAGAGGGCCTCTTTCCTTAATGTAACGATTTTGTTGATGTTATTTCTCTCTATAAATATATCATACTCTAATTGGGTGTGCTGCATTTCCAATTATTATTATGTATAAATAAGCACTCTTATATAAATCGTCGCCCAGAATTAGGAAAGCTGAGAGACAAAAATCATGGTACAAACTAAGAAATTTCGAGGTGTCAGACAACGCCACTGGGGCTCTTGGGTGTCAGAGATTCGCCACCCGCTGCTGTAAATATTTCTTCTCACACTCACTTCTCACTCCCACTCCCACTCCCACTCCCACTCAACTCTAGATTAATACACATATATATGTATAATGCCACTCTTGTTTCAAAACTCACAAGATTTCATCAATCACAAAACCTAGTTTTTTATGTGTTGTGATCAGGAAGCGGAGGGTGTGGCTGGGGACGTTCGAGACGGCGGAGGAGGCGGCGAGGGCGTACGACGAGGCGGCGATACTGATGAGCGGCCGGAACGCCAAGACCAACTTCCCCGTTCCAGCCAATCAGGACGCCAACGCCAACGACATCTCCCCCTCGTCGTCGTCCAATTCTCCGAATAGCTCACGAGCGGCTTCACTGTCGTCGATTCTGAGCGCGAAGCTGCGCAAATGCTGCAAATCACCGTCTCCGTCTCTGACGTGCCTGAGGCTCGACACCGAGAATTCTCACATTGGCGTGTGGCAGAAGCGGGCCGGGTCGCGCTCCGACTCCAGCTGGGTCATGACGGTCGAGCTCGGCAAGAAGAAGACCGCCGCCGATGTTCAGGATCCCGCCGCCGCGGATGCGGCTGCGGCGCTGCCGGCTACGGCCTTGCCGGCGGCGGAGGTGAGAGATGGGATCGATGAGGAAGAGAGGATCGCGCTGCAAATGATCGAGGAGCTTCTCAACAGGAATTGATCATTCAGATTAACGGTGTGCATGCAGATTCAGATTCCTTCCAAATATGCAGCTTTTTATTAATTAATTAATTATTACTAGTATTTTCTGATTTTAATTGCCATCAAAATTAATATTTCTCATTTGGATCGTGTCAAAAATATGATAAAGATAACAGTCATTTTAAAAAGGGATCAAGACTTTGTCCAATTTGAGTACAGTGATTTCATCTGAATTGTGAAGGTGGATATAAATGCTATTCGTATAGTTCATATATAGTATATGTTATGTAGGTTGGAATAATTCCGATCCATTGGGTTCTGAAGTGTACACATACCATGATTTGATTTTGTTTTGTTCATTTGTTGTGGTGAAAATTGTTTGCATTTTGTATTGCTTGAAAGTCCAACGAATCTTATGTATATTCATGGTTTTGAATATGTATGATGTATTTATGTGTTGGTGATTTGATTTCGCAGTTATATAGTTTTCTGTTTGTTATGAATTATATCTCTTTCTCATCTGCATGGGCTCCATTTATTTTACTAGAATTTTCTGTCTGGGAGAAGAGTTATAATACGTAGAGCGCAGATATACCACACATTTTTTGATGTTTAGTAGTACGTTTATTGCCACTTTCTTTTTCCTACGTTTTTACTGTCAACTAGCTGAATGATACATTCAATATATATCTATATATATAGAGGTCATGAATGTAATAAATAATATTGAGACATGTATATATCTTATGTGAATATTTTTTTATGTTTAATCCATGTTATATGCCAGCAATAGCATTATCTTTTTAATTTTATACATTTTTTTTATTTTAATACATCATAAATTGTTACTAAGATTATTTGTTTAATAAATTACATAAAAATTAAAGCTCGATTTGTTCTTTTTATTAATTATTTGAAGTTATATGGAAAATGAACAAATTGAGGATCAATTTTTATGTAGTAATTCATAAAATTAGTGATACAAATAACAATTTATGATGTATCAGGATCAAACTAAATGTATAAAACAAAAAAAGATAATGCAAACATGGGTTAAATATAAGCGGTGCTCACATAAGGTATGTGACATAACATTTCTCTCTCTCTCTCTATACCTTATATATATATATATATATATATATATATATGGAAGGGCTACCGTGAAAACACTTCTTAAAATAAAAATAAAAACGTTTTTCAATGTACGAATTTTATGTAGAACACGTATGAATTCATCCAACAGGGTTACGAATTGTGAAAAATAAATTTTTGTTACCTTTGGGATTCGAACTCAGGACCACGAATTCATCCAACAGGGTTACGAATCAACCGTAGATCTTGATGATCTAAGGGCTGAAAATTGTTTATATTTTATATTTTAAGAAGTGTTTTTTATTTTAACCCTCTCCTATATATATATATATATATATATATATATATATATATATATATATATATATATATATGGAAGAAATCAATAGAGAAGGCTAAATATTGAGAGAAGGAGAATGACGGTCTGAATAAGTCAATAAATTTACTGAATACGCCAGCAATTTTACTGAACAAAATAAATTTACTGAAGGCTGCCGAGGGTTCAAATCCTTAAGGTGGCGTGTTTATGAATAAATGTATATTCATGCGGTCTCTTGATTTATTTGGTAAAGTTATTGACTTATTCAAAACGAAATATATTGACTTCTCCATAGATCTCAACCACATATAAACACACATAGTTAGGTTTTAATGAGATTGTTATTTTTCGTAAAACGTGAGACTAATGAATAAATCAGTATATGATGGTGAATAAGACAGTATATATTGTTGAACAACGATTGATTTTTAAAAAATTAGTAAAAAAATTTGCTCCCTCCCGATTCGAATCCAAGTAAAGATTTTCTCCATCCAGATAAATATCAGTCATATGATACATTAAATCAACACCTACCAATCTAAGATCTCACCATATATGGAGGATCCCATTGAAACCATTAATCCCTATATATATATGGGAGGACTAAGCTAAAAACAACTTTTAGAATATAAAATATGAATAAATTTGCACTGAAATATTCGTGTTAAATTGTTGAGATTTAATGTTAAATAAATTGTATGCAAATATATGAATTCTACGTGTAATAGGATGCATTAGTTGTGAAAAGTCATGAATTCACAAAAAAAATCGCCCTCCATCGAATTCAAGCTCAGGGCCATGAATTCCTTCAATAAAGTAATGAATTCATAATAAAACAGAAATTGTAAAAAAACTAAAGATATACATTTATAGATTAAAAAATATATGTTGTTATTCTTAATACAATGCCTTCATGATCTTTGAGATCCCTTAATTTGTTCTTCTTAATTCTTTAGGAAGATCAATTGTGGAAATTGTAAAAATATTATAAAGTCAATTTTATGACATACTTTTGAAATGAAGCATTATTCGAAGCACAGTAGTAGTTAAACTCTAATTATTACACTAGATCGATCCCCACCTTTTTTTTTCGAAGAGAGAGAGAGAGATCCCCACCTAGTTAATGCCTTCTTTGGTAAAATAAGTATAAAGTTTAATTAACAAAATCGTCTCCGACAAATATTAACTTAACTGCCGCCAATATCCTCATCCTCATTCTGAATTATGAGAGATAATTACTAATAATTGTGTGCAATTTGACATTACATGCATGATGATTAATTCTCTCTTACATCTTCTTTTTTTCATATGCAGTACTTCGTACATGCAAGGTTCTTCATTTCTTCTAAATCATTCAAAATTGCTTTAATTATTGGCTATTAAGAGAAATACATACAATTTTAATTAATAGATAGCTAGAAATAATTATCTAAAGAGGCAGCTAGCTAGCTATGACCTATTAAAAAGTCTAGCAAGCTAGCTTTGGATTCTGTTGAAATAGTCCCTTACTAATTAGCCAATGATTTATGAATTATTTATCGACCAATAGCAATTCCATTAACTCATCCCCAAAATTTCATTTGGGATTTATATGCCAACTTTTGTGTACCGCTCTGTAGTTTACTACTATCACTTTTTTTTATAACTATTTTCATTCCACCCCTCTTAATTTGAATAAGTATGATTAAATTTCATTTTACAATTATATATACTTCACTAATTCAATTATAATTGATAATTATTTTTTATATTTAATTTTCTTTTTAGTTAGAAATATTTTTTCCAAAATCGAGGTATATAATTTTTTTTGAACCATTTTGTAATAAATGTTAATTTGGGTTTATTATATAGTTATAATTTTTACTTTTATAAATATTTTTGAACCAAAGACCTTTGATTTTAGGAATTAATTATACTACCACTAGATTTGGGATGTTTTGTTGTAAAACGGTATATATTCATTTTGTATTTTGTCTCAATTTAAGTCATGTCTTTTTCAGATATTGACGTGTTAATAAAATAAGCGACAACATATAGTATTTAAGCTTTGGTAGTATATAATACCGAATTTCATCCATTGATCTTGTTTATATAATAGTTGAGATTTTTTACATTTTTAATGCTTATGGTTAAACCAAACAAAAAAAAAATACATATGGTTAAACAGAATATGTATTGTTGAACAAATATTCACGGGGTATGCATTTTTAAATAAAGAAAAAAGAAAGGAAAAATGGAGTTTGCGTTAATTAAATGAATCTAAATCATCCAAAATTCACTATTAATGCATCTAAATCATCTAAAACTTGAGTACTATATCTGACCTTAAGGATATATATAACCAAATATTTGCAAAGTGTGACAACACGTATTCAACAATATTAGAAGACATAGTAGAAACAGACTACAAATTAATTTGAAAATATAAAATATAAAGTGTGAACACATATATCAACGAACTTTCTATGAAATAGGACGATTCAAAATAATGAAATTTTTTCCTTTCATGAAATTCGAACCTAAAACCATGAATCTATTCAATATAACAAGGAATCCATCATAATTCGTCACAATGTAAAAGCCAAAAATAATTCTTAATTTATATTTTAAATATATACTAGTAGTATTTTTTATTTGATCCCTTATACTTATAACCTAATCATATACTACATGTAAAAGTCTCAAACCAACTAACAAATCTACTTGTTATAACATCAAATCATACAAAGGCACACAACCAAACCGTCAGTCAATTTTCTGATGTTGGTACATATATTATGTCAAAGTTGTCACAAATCATTATCTAAAAAAAAAAGTTGTTACAAATCTAACGACTATATATGGTATCGAGAATAATTAAGATGCAATTAACAACAATACAGAATACACCTAAGACATAAATAATGAGTACACGCAGAAGCAGAAATATAGAAAAAGTGATTGAATTTTTGGCGCATAAATTAAAAATACTTGATTAAGTGTCATGTCACAACCAGCTGCAAAATTAGAAGAAAGAAAATGAGATTTTTTGTAAGTAGACTTGATGTATAGTACTAGGATTTAAAAATAACGCGGTGCTATGTTATGTGTGTAATAAATAGAAGTCATTCACTAAGCTGAAAAAAATTGGTAATTGGAGCTATCAAAGTATTTGGAGAAAAGTTGCAGAATTAGGGGAAGAAAGCCATGTGGTGCAGATTCCACTGAATCAAATCCAGCTCCTTTCGATTGGCTTAAGTTTTACAAAGGCCTTTCAAGTGGGGAAGACCTACAAGAAGTAGGTTAGATATGAATTTTATCGTTTCTATTAATTTCCCAATTATTTATTTTCAAATCTTTATCAATTCTATATTTCTAGTTGGTCAAACAAGTATGATTAGTCTCATATATATAGGTCTTCCCCTATATTTTACTTTTGCAATATCTAAGTGTGTATATTCATAACTTATACATATGTGACGTAGATTTTAAGATTGATTGTTTCATGATGTCTTTTAGAATAACTTTGCCTTTCAAGTTTCAAGCACAAAATTTGCTATTTATTGGGACAGAGCTGGGCTCTCCTGGCCATTTTTTGTTACTTTATAATTTTATATTTTTTTGGAAATATTTAGCACTCTTTGCCTATTTTTTTTTATATAAGCTCTCCAAATTATATTTCTGCCTCTCGCCATTGACCATTTACATCACCGTTTACTATGTAATGATATTGTGCATTCTTCTATATATAATAAAAGATAATGCTATGTGATATACGAAAAAGACAATTGAAATGACGTGTTTGATGCAAGAAAATAATATTTTTATAATAAAAGAGAGTCAAATTATTGTGTGATTTGGGTTGTTGGGAGTGATAAATAATTCAAAGAATTTATTTTATGAACAAAAAAAGTTGTGGTTTGGTTTGATGCAGATAGGAAATATCGACTTCAAAAACGACATTGGTACGATGAGAACAAAATAAATTGATGAATATAGAATGCGAAACCAAAACATATTATACTCATTGAGCACAAATTTTAAAAGAAAATTAAAGGAACGACTAAATTTTGTTATATTCAATAATTAATATTGGAAAAACATATTAAGTGTCTATTCAATTATTATTTTGTTGAAGTTTTTCGACCACTACTCAACTATCAATACCGAGAAAATTACAAAAGAGCATTTGAAATATAAATTGGATTTGAATCTTAACATGATGAAGCGGTGTTGAGTTACAAATATATGCTTTGATCATTCAACTACCCGCTCTTTCCATCTATATGGTTAGAGCAAACAAACAGAAAACATGATAGAATAATTTAAAGAACAAAGGAACTCCATAAAAGGATGCTGATACAAAACTTCAATCATATTGAGATAATAATGTTACTACCAGTTACAACATAAAAGGGGAGAATAAAAAAAGAAGAAAAAATTCCAATATCACGTTTGCTGCATTTGTTTTCGTAAATTTCCAAGGGGTCCATGAGCCTTCTCCTCAACCTTCTGCTGCCTACATGTACACTTGCTAATGTTGAGATTGGCACCACATTTCAGACACAATCCTTTGCAGTTAGGATCGCAGACAGCGCTAATCGTGATCTCTACGTGTATGATGTCCCGTATGTTCTTTGAGATGTCGATGACTTTTTGTTCAGGAGGAAAATACAACTGATCATCTAAGTCGATTGAAGCATCATCATCTTCCTCTGTTTCAAAAGTTTTCAGCTTCTCTTCCCCAAATATCATACCTATGTTTATGGTCTCCGGTTCAGCTATGGGTTCTTCACACAATAAAAGCGCAAAGTTTGAGTAGACGCTCTGAGCAGCTGGCTCGCCACACCTTCATCGTACAAATAGTTAATGAAATTACACATTTGTAAATTCTCAAAAAAAAAAAAAAAAGAAATTACACATTTATAAGATCATGAATGGAAATCAAAAGATCACTAGAGAAATGTTTACTTTGGTTGATAGCTTAGATTAAAAGTATAAGCTAATTCACCAAATACTTTAATGGATTGAACAATTTTGAGCTTCTTCGATCATGTAATTCTTCAAATACTCAATCCTATGTATTGTCAATCTAGTCAATCACCCCAAGTAAATGCCCTCTAAAGTAAAATATAAAGATTATATGGAAAACTAATAAATGGTGCCAAAGACAAGTCATGAAGCCACAGATAGTATGAGACATCTCCCATCCTACTCACTAAATTTAGACCCAACAAGAAGACATGGAGGACTAAATAATATGAAACCCAGAGAGAGATAGATGACTGTGTTTTTGCAGTTTTTGCAGGGTATAAGACAGAAAACACCTACTTTCAATCTTTTCAAGTTAGATTAAGAAATTCACCTTTTACAGTCAATCAAATCGTATTTTTCCTTCCAGAACTGATTTTATTGCCTACAAACTATTCAGTATCACAACACAGTGATACCATTTGACATACAACTATACTGTCAACTAGCTTCAATCTTGCAACTAAATGTGAAAAACACAGCAACTTGTAGGTGAAAAGTAGGTGGTTTTGACAGTCAGTTAAGGCTTACAGACGATCCCTTCCGAGTCCATGAAGAAGCTCAGCAGACAGCACATGTGTTTTCCAGAAATAGTTGTTGCATCGGCTTACAACCAGTTTGACTTTTATCTATTTTTACTTCTTTTTGGGAGAGGGAGCGGGATTAACAATGGTAAATAAAGAATTTTGTCATGTCATTCAAGAGCATTCAAACAGTCGAGTGTCGACAAGTGACATTTCAGGGAAAGGCATGTTAAATGGAGTATACTGATAGGATTTGGCACATAGCACCTCCACAAATTTGAGAATAGTACAATGTCCCTCACATCTACAGTCTCTATAGAAACCACCCCATGTGGACTACTCCAATGATTAGTCACAAATCAGTACTAAAATTTATGAAAGAAAGATTGTAATTATGATGAAGCTTTAGTTGCCCCAAAAGAAACCTAAAACCTAGAGGCAGATTCTTGAGAAATAGTTAATTTAAACATGATTTGGTCAATCTGATGCAATTCAGTCAATTTATAAGGTTGTCAGAATTTAATGACACGGGGTGTGCAATGACATAGGAGACATGGATAATTTCCAATGATTGCAACTGTACACTAAAATTAACTTATGTTAGACTCATACGTTAGTATGTTATACTTGAAATATTACAAAGGGACCAGTGTTTATTGTCCATTTGAGATCCTGCATACATGATACATCACATTCCTAAGAACATTTCCCTCCAAAATAATCTTCTATTACCCCAAGGCATAAGATATTGTAGTCATATCTGAGCAAACTTATAAAAAACCAATCACACAACATTTCTCCAATACATTTAATCAAACACTCCCCAAATCTCCCAAAATATCCAAACATGGCCTAGGCTTGGGTAAACCTTAATGTTAAGAGAATCTTGTTCTATAACCAATATTTGTATCAATAATCATATATTCTACTCCCTACTCCCTCCTTCTCACAAAAACATGAACTTTTTGCCATTTTGAGCCGTCTCACAAAAACATGAACAATTCTATTTTTGTACACTAC
The DNA here is from genome assembly GCF_028751815.1 of Salvia miltiorrhiza. NCBI lineage: Eukaryota > Viridiplantae > Streptophyta > Magnoliopsida > Lamiales > Lamiaceae > Salvia > Salvia miltiorrhiza. Next base: position 8,444,955 of record NC_080393.1, read on the forward strand.
CACACCACAATCCCTTTACTTTTTATCTCTACTTTTTCATAAAGTGAGACCCATTTTCCCCTCACAATATACTTTTATCTAACATTCATGCTGCAATGTATGTTAAAATTTCAAATGGTATGAGTCCTATCCAAGAAATATGTCAAATGGGAGCAATTGAGATTGTAAAAATATTTGGCCAAAGTAACAGCTAGAAACATCGGACTATGGTTGGGCAAGAGTCGGAATCACAATGCAACAATTCTCACACTTGTATTTGAAGGCATGAAGATTACTACTAGATTCACAAATTTAAAGCGTAAAGCATTGAAATAGTGAACTCCCTCAAAAGATATACTACTATCTAAATGCCTGAAAGCAAATGGAGAGAAGCATAACAATGAGAAGTATGAAATTCTACAACAAGACACCACTACTGGAAAAAGCCCTAACTCAAACAAATAGGCCTTTTCTTTTCCTAAAATCACCATTACATAAACAATGACTAGATGTGCCCAATAAGCATAAAAAGGTTGAATCATAACACATTCTGATTCAGACGAACATAATAAAGTCCTGTCTAGATACTTTATCTATCAATGAAAAAAAATAAGCACAACCTCACGCCTATGATGCTTAAGTCCGAAACAACGAGCCAAAACCCTCAATACAGGATGTATGCCATTTCATAATTCAACAATTTTATACTATTTAAAGTGGCTTACACTTAGCTATAATTCCATGCTACGAGAAATTAGGTTGTAAACTATCAATATGATAAAACCCATCTATTCCTCATATAGTTTAGGTTTATTAGATTGGCAATTCAACACTTGAAAACTACGCAAACATGCTTATACCCGATCGATCCTCATCTTAACATCCTATCTCCGCGCCATCTTCTAACACAAGTCCACATAATCAGACGACACAAAATCAATCCACACAAACACCCAAAGAAGGGTTACCTATTGCAATTGAGAGCAATGACGGTTCGAACGATTCCATCCAGCCTCAACTTGTGCTTCCTCCGCGTCACATCCACCGAAATCAAAACCGGTGTCCCGTCCGGATAATCGGTCACGGGCTTCACCAGCCGCAAGCCCATTTCGAAAGCCCGAGTTCTGGACAGGCCCGAAGAGACCTTTGCTAAGCCCAAGCTCTCAAGAGTGGTGGCGTACTCCAAATGCGAGATGGCGCCGTTCCGTCTGTACAGAATCGCGCCTTCCCACGGGCAGCCCTCGTCGTCGTCTCCGGGAATTTCGATTTCTTCGTCGCCGAGTTCCCAGTCGCTTCCGGAGAAATCATCGAATTGCGCGGAGAGACTGCAGAATTTGGTGATTGATGGGGTGAATCGTTGGTTTAGGGTTGTGTTGGCGGGGTGATTCGGTATGAAGGGTTTGTGGGGAGTTGGGCGGTGGTGGGAGCTGAATTTGATGGGAGGGGGAGATGGCAAAGGGGAAGCGATAGGGCGGAGCATTTCTGCTTCGTGGAGGTCCAGGGTTTAAGCTTCTTTCACTGCATTTCATTTGCTACAACAGATTACAGGATTATCATTTTCCAATTATAAAAATAAAACATTTTATTGTATTTTTCAGCATTTTTTTTGAGGGGGCAAATTTTTATTAATTGATTCATATACACGTTTGAGATGAAAATTATTAAGGGATTCTCTATTTTTTGAACGACTAATCCAATTTGGGAGCGGCAAATCATAATTTTTTTACTTTAAAATTTAATAAAAATACGAATGTTATAACTTATAATTCTATTTTGTTTATAGTTTTTCAACAATTTTGTTACATGTAATATTATAGTATTAAATAATGTAATTTAATAAAAAAAAATATTTTTATGTCATCTCATACTATGCATATTCATGGGACGGACTGAGTAATTTTTACTTTAAATTTAATATACAAATTTTTATTATATTTTAGTGGTCCTTTGGTTCGAATAAAGGAATGGAAAGAGAATGAAATCAAATAAAAGGGTGGAAGGGTAACAATAAATATTAGTACTTTTATTGAGTGTTTGGTTTAACAATGAAAATGAATCATTAGTAATATTTTTTTTTATTTCTCTTTTATTTTGAGGGGTAATAAATTGAGTAATTGGATTACCCCAAGTAAGGTAATAGTTACCTTATTATCCAAACCAAATAATAAGAAATGGATTCAATTAATTGATTCCATTTCCAATCTCCAAAAACACTCAATCAAACATGGGCTAAGTGTTAATGTGTTATAATTTTATTTTGTTTATAATTTTTTCAATAATTTTATCATATTTAATATATTAAATAATATGTACATAAAAAATTAAGAAAAACCGCCGGTCCGAAACCGATCCTTCTCAATCTCTTGGCGGATCAATTGAGATTCACCTTTTGGATGAACCGTTAATAAACGGTTTGGGAGTCGTGGGCATCACTAGTTGGAGTTGGAGCTGCTCTTAACCAAGTATTGTATAGTCTGAATTCACAATTTCGCACAAATCAACAAAAATCCAAATTTTAGAGTACAGAAAATCAAGGGTCAAATAAAAGCGGTAGCTGACGACTCTTGAATCGCCACCAAACCTGGGACGTGGCTGTTGCATCTCTATTTCTCGAACCATCTCATCTGCAGCGCCTACTTCACAGATCTCAAGTTTTTGTTAAGAATCATGAAACCCCTAATTTTCCTGCTAATTCATGCTCTCGTCTTCTGTTATGCACAATCAAGATCCATCACCCCCCATCTCTCAAAATCAACACAACCCAGGTTTCCAAATTCGTCTTCTTTTCGTTTGCAAAATTCCACTTTCTCGGTATATATTTTTAATTAATTTTTTGAAATCCTAAATTTCGATGGGTTTATGCAGAATGCGAGAAGCTGTTCGTTTACTGTAAGCATTAGGACCAGTTGCTCGTCTACTCGATTCACACGTGATCATATCAGCCTTGCCTTCGGCGATGCCTATGGGACTCAGGTACATTTCTGCTTCTAATATTTCATCAGCTTTGGGGGCTTTTATCTCATAACTATATCTTCTAATCTGTATTGATGAATTTATATGTTAAACCAATTTATTGGCCTTTTTGGAATGACATCATACACTAGCTAAAAATTTGTTTATGAATTGGGATAAATTAGTGGTGCCATGTAATTTGAACTTGTTTGTTGAGAGCTGAGATCAATTAGCTCAGATTAGTCGGAAATTGATATGGATTTTCCGACAGTTAATTCATATTAATAGTCTCTTTTCAAGTAGTGTGTGTAAGCAAGATTTGCTGGCAGTTAATCACATGAAAATGAGTGTTGAATGGTTTCTGAACTTGTGCATTTGTTGAAATTACCAACGAATTTCACATACTAGTTAGCAAACTTAAATCAATGTAACAAGTTTTGTTAATGCAAATAGTATACGACTGTGATTGTTTCAGGATCAGACTTCCTCATCAGATCCTACATTTTGTATGTTACTTCTCTGTATATCACTATTGGCAGTTAGCACACAGCCATGCCATTTTTGGTTATTTGTTTCAACATAAAGCTTTAGAAGAACCAAAATGTAGTGTATGGAAGAACCAAAGGAAAAGTTGGTTAAAGTTAAGGTTGTCTTAGTGTCTGCTCTGCTCTGACTCTTGATCTACTATAGGTTTATGCTCCACATCTAGATGATCCGTCCTCAAGGACGTTTGAGAGTTGCTCGACTGACACGTTCCAAATCAGTGGACCGTGTACAGTACCAGATATGCTACTTGTACCTCTACAGAAGTGGGTATGATGGATGGATCCCATATGATGTAACAGTCTACGGGTATAACTCGAAGCCCTCCACTTTCTTCTACAATGTAAATATACCCTCGGATATCTGGTACGGCTATAATTACTGTTCCGGCACCAGAGCTACTTCATCAGCAGCCAAGTAAACTTAGTTTTAGGTTGATGCATGGTTGTATACCACGTCTAGAATAAGAGGATGTTGATGTTGATGTTGATGATGATCACTTCTTTCTTCTACCTGAATGAATACCAACTTCGTTGGTCTTATGTTTAAATGTTTAAGTCTTCTTATTTAACTTGTATATTAGATTCTGCATCACATAAAATAACAAAGATACTGCACAAAGTAAATTTCAGTTATAGTCTTGTAAGTATTTCTAAGTGGAGTGGGGGATAAGGACATTGGTGTTTTTATTTACAGTCCCCTAAAAACTGAAAAACATTAAACATGTTTGTTTCATTCATTTTCTGTTTTTTTTTTTTTTTTTTGACACTTTCTCAACCCTGTGTTATCATCATTTCATCCATCCATCACTTAAATATTCATTTCTTCACACAAGCCACAAGAAATATTGCCTCTTTGTATTTTGACCACAAAATTTAAAGTTGATCACACTCAAAATGCAATCAACCAAAATATTTTCGGTTTCGAAATTTATAATATCAAATCACTAGTCATACAAAAACCATTATAGTAAAAAGTTTATGTACTTAGAAAAGTGCACGAAATTGGAAATTTGAGATGAAAATAAAACCAAACATCCCCTCAATCTCTTCGAAACTAGGTGATCACTTTACGAGAACAGAGCTTTAGACTTTCACGCTTTTAAACTGAACATAGATTTATAGAATTCTTTCAAGTTAATTGTCCAGTTCTAGAAATCTCTCTCTCTCTCTCAATGAGATGAAGCTGAAGAAAGATGGGGCAGGGCCTTTGCTTTCTCCCTGAGAATGAATTTCTGAATCTTACCTGTTGAGGTCTTTGGTAAATCCTCGAAAACAACAGTCTTTGGCGCCATATAATGAGGTAAACGTTCTCTGCAAAACTCCATTATCTCCTCACAACTAACCTCAAACCCATCCTTCAACTTCACAAAGGCGCAGGGCGTCTGCCCCCAGTGATCATCCGGTCTCGCGACGACCGCAGCCTCAAGAACTGCCGGATGACGATACAGCACCGTCTCAACCTCCACGGTGCATATGTTCTCGCCACCGGAGATCACCACATCCTTCAATCTGTCCTTCACCTCTATGTAGCCGTCGTCGTGCTTCACGCCAAGATCGCCGGTTCTGAACCACCCCCCTGCAAAAGCCACCTCCGTGGCTTTCACATCTTTCAGGTACCCACTCATCACAGTGTTGCCTCTAAACATTATCTCGCCCATTGTTGCGCCATCCGCAGGCACACTCTCCACCGTCACCGGATCCCTCACATCGACTTCCTCGAGGGCGTAATGCTCCACTCCCTGTCTCGCCTTGAGCCGGTACTGCTCCTCGCGAGGCAACGAGTCCCACTCGGGCTTCCACAGACACGACGTGGCCGGCCCATAAGTTTCTGTGAGTCCGTACAAGTGCGACACTCTGAATCCGAGCTCCTCGATCCTCTCTAGAATCGAGGGAGGCGGTGGTGAGCCGCCGGTCATGATCTCAACCTTGCGAGGCAGCGGCTTCCGGTCAGGGGAGTTTATGATCATGTTCAACACCGTTGGAGCCCCTCCCATGTGGGTGACATGTTTTGCAGCAACAGTGTCGAATATTTCTTTAGGGGAGACACGGCGTAGGCAGATGTTAGTGCCACCCACCGCTGCCAGCCCCCAAATGAGGCACCATCCGTTGCAGTGGAACATCGGCACTGTCCAGAGGTAGACAGGCATCGAGCTCATCCCATGAATAGACAAGGTCGCTAGGGCATTCAGATACGCGCCTCTGTGGTTGTAGACGACCCCCTTGGGGCGAGACGTTGTGCCGGAGGTGTAGTTCACGCTGATCGGATCCCATTCGGTTCTAGGCCGCCTGGCTTTGTATGAAGCGTCTCCCCCGGCCAGGAGAGTCTCGTATTCGTGAGTGTGGTCGGGGATGGAGGCGGAGGGAGACGGGGAGTTGGGGTCAGGAATCAAGACGAGGAGTGGGGGTTTGAGTGTGTCCTTTGCTAGAAGATCAAACGCGCCCTGAGCAGTGTGGAGCAACTGGTGATCAACGAAGATGATCCTGGCTTCCGAGTGGCGGAGCAGGGTCGAGATCATGGATGAATCGTGGCGCGTGTTCAACGTGCAGATGACTGCTCCCGCCATAGGCACTGCGAAATGCAGCTCTTGCATTGCAGGTATGTTAGGGGCCAATATCGCTATCTGTTCATAACAAGGAGTTCAACAAATTTAGTATGAATTTGTCTTGCAGATGATAATGCATAAATCGAAACATGATAAATCATCATCACCACCCAAAATCCCCAAAATTCCTCCATAATCGGAGCTGAAATTGATCGCAATTTCCCAAATTAGGTTAAGAGAATCACTAACCACATCGCCGCGAGAAACGCCCAAGTGAGCGAGGGCGGAAGCCAGCTTTACACACCTCAAGTGAGTCTGTTTCCAAGTGAATTGAGCAGAACCATAGACAACTGAAGTTCGATCTCTGTAAACCTTGGCAGCTCTCTCCAGAAAGCTCACCGGCGACAACGGCACGTAATTAGCCGGCGACCTCTCCATTGACTTCCACGACGAATCTTCAATATTTTCTGGCAATTCACAAAGACTCCTCCAGATTTGTGTAGGGCGGATTTGGTTGGCTCCATTGAAGAGCCAGGCGGTGCAGATTGAACTCCGTCGCCGGAAAAAGTGAATCATGGCTGGACGGAGACGAAGAGGATTAGTATGGGCATGAAGTTGGGTTGGGGGAAATTAAAGTAAAAAATGCGGAAAGGACAATGTGCATGCATGAGCATGACTTCATGATTGCGAGACATCATAAAATTCATTTTTGTACGCTTCTTATGTCTGTTTAGAGCCCACTATTGACCGTTGCTTTATTTTAAAAATATTTATCGTCACCACTACTTAATGCAAAATTAGTAATGGACGGATTACTTGGAAGTCCCAATCAATTTTATCAATTCCTAACTTCTTTTATGAAGATTTACTTAAGTTTTTTCAGCAGGCTGCGTTTTCGTTACTCGTAAATTTACCATAAAAAAATAAAGAATAAATAAACTTTCACTCTTTAAATTTTTCTTTTTTTTTTCCTTATTTTACATAAAATAGAATTTGATCCTTACTTATTCTTTGTTTTCACTACAAATGATAAATAATATTATTACACCAAAAATGGAGGGATAATCATCCCTCATTTGTAGTGAAAAAGAGGAATGAATAAGGGTCAAATTCTATTTTGTAGGAAATGAGGGAAAAAAAATGAAAAATTTAAAAGGGTAAAATTTTGTTTATCCCTCATTTTTTCATGATAAATTTACAGCCAAAGATAACACACCCTAATGCTAAAGATTCATCTCATGGTCACTCACATATTAATTAAATTGATAAAATCTTAATTTATTTAATTTATTTTTAAAGAATATTTAGTTATTTTACTATTTCCTCTGTCCCAATAATATTAATTGTCCCCTTTCTTTTGGGCACGAAGATTAAGAAGTGTGAAATTAGTGTTGTAAAATATAAGGTCCCACATGTTTAAGAAAAAGTAAGTAAAATAGAGAGATTATTGGGACGGAGGGAGTATATTATTCACATTATAGTTATTTTTTATAAATATATATATATATATATATATAATTTTAAGTATATATATATATATAGGGGTGAGATAAGATAAAAATACTTTTTAAAATATAAACTGTACTCCATATATTAAAAAAAAAATTGGGAAGAGACTTCAACCCCTGGCTCCGTGCCTGCTGGCTGCTATTATCTCTATCCTTACCTTTAATATAACATGCAAATTACACAGGATACGTAAATTACATTCTTCATTAAACTATTAGATATTACTTTTAGTTAAAGTAAAGAAGAAACTTAGTAATGACAATGTAGTGTATCAAAAAGTGTTTGTGAAAATGTCCATTTTAGATATAAATGATCATCACCAAAGTATGTTTGATGTAATTTGAATCATCAATTCGTCATTATTCAAAATGAAAATAGCAATATATAGTTAAAGTTCATGAAGGAGGGTAGCATTTATATATTTATATATGTATATATAGCCTATATATAGGGTGGGTTGGGATGGATGTCAATATGTTAGGCCCCCCACTCAACACCGCACGTCTAAACTAGCTTATTTATTTTTCTTCATACAAAACTGTCACAAATTGACGTAATACAATAGCAAATATCACATGCAAGCGAATTAAATTACACGTAACAAGTATTTGAAGTAACTAATTAGTAGAGTGCTCTTGAAGAATATAATAGCTTGCACCTCAATATCAATAATAGATAGATTGGTCCCAATAAATTAAATTCCGCAACGTAGCTAGCTAGACTTTATTCTGCTATCCTGCTAATGCATGTGCGTTAAATCGCTAAACTGGGACACAAACAATGTTGGGCTACTAATATTTACTAATATCTAGCACAAAACAGAAAAACCACCAACCTTTTTTATATCTTGATTATGGATGCTCAGTTGCTAACTGAAAAATGAAAGACAAACAAATATATATAATGAAATTTAATAAATATAATATTTTATTAAATAAAAAAAGAAGAAAAAAAAAGTGGAAGAACTCAACACTCACCTTTCTGCTTTATCATCATTCGTCGGTGCTTTATTTGCGTTGGAACAAAAAATAAAGAGAAAAATAATGACTATTAATTGTTAATTCATACTAATATAGGAGTAATTTATTTATTATTATACATACACACTTGGGGACGATGAAGTGCAGTCTGTTGGTAAGACGCTTATCCTCCAATCAATAGGTCGGGGGTTCGAGTAACCCTAAGAGGAGTGTCAGTGAATTTTTTCCTTTGTTTGATTGAAATAAATTTTATATATATAAAAAAAAATACATACACACTTGGGCTAAAAAATGGGGCCCTCAAAATTAGGGCCCTAGATAATTGCATGTTTTTTTTTAAGCCGAGATAATTGCATGTTATGCATACATGATACAACTAGATCAGTGCATGGAGAGTTAGAATGGAGGGAAGAGGGCTTGAAATTGACGGGAAACCGAGGGAGCAGGAGAGGGTGGTGGTCGAAGGTCGTTGATTTAGGCGGGGGGCTGGAGGGGAAGGTTTTTGCGAATAATGGTGTTCGCACGATCGGGAATGGGAAGAATACGTTGTTTTGGGAGGATCGGTGGGTGGGTCACAAACCTCTTAAGTTCGTCTTTCCTAGACTTTTCCAACTTTGTGTAGAAAAGCAAGCTGTGATTAGTGACTTGGGAAGGTGGGCAAACTCGGAATGGATCTGGGATCTTAAATGGAGAAGGGAATTATTCGATAGGGAAAAACCCATGGTTAACGATTTATTGTCTTTCATTTCTGGACTTGTTCCTGTAGCAAGCAAAGACGATGGATGGTGTTGGCGCGCCTCCAAGGTGGGGGTCTTTACCACAAGTTCAGCTTACAAGGCGATCAAAGACATGAGGAAAAATGAAGTGGGGAGCACCTCCTTCAATAAAAGATCAGAGAAAGCTTGGAAGATCTGTGCTCCCCAAAAAGCAAAGGTTACGGTTTGGAGAATTTTAAGGAACAGGCTGCCTACCTGCGACAACTTGAGCAAGAGAAACATTCCGCTTGGCGATGTGGAAATCATGTGCAATGCTTGCTGCCAGGAAAAAGAGTCGGCTGTTCATTAGTTTCTCTCCTACCCGAAGACAGAAATGATTTGGAACGAGATACAGAAATGGACCGGGTTCTACACCGCACGGCCGGACAGCATTGAGGCGCACTTTGACTCCTTTATTCACATGGGCAGAGGTAAGAAAAGCAAGAAACTCCTTGAGGCTCTTTGGACTTGCACCATTTGGCTTATTTGGAAAGGTCGTAACGAGAGTAGATTCGAAAACAAGAACTGACAAGTCGAGAAAATGATGGGCGAAATCAAAGCAAGGTTGTGGAGCTGGAACAAGGTCTTTAATTTGGTTGATGTGGAGATCAATTTTAGGAGCTGGTTTTCTTACACTATTTCTCCTTTTTTGCTGTAATTGGTTTGGTACCTCTGGTACCTTGGATTCTTCTTTAATCTAATCCTTTTTCTGATAAAAAAAAAAAGTTAATTACTGCCTCTATTAGTAATTGATTATTAGGGTTAATAAATTTATAATAATTAAGTATGAGATGTACTTTTTCTAATTTGAAATTTCAATTTGGTTATAAATGGTAATTATGATCCATTATATACATACATATATATTACACTAATATTTTATTTTTGTTAATTAAATTTTAGTGTTAAAAAACAAATTTGATAGCAGGGCAGGAATGGGATATAATATTGAGACACTAAATCCGAACATGGATATATCATAATAGAGTTAATCAATTATTATGATCTTTGACGATTAGAACATCCAAGAACTATCGCAAGTTGATGTAATACAAAAGAAAATGTCACATGCAAAGGAATTACATTATACATAACAACTATTTGATTCGATCGATTAGTAGAATGCTCTTCAAGAATATGGACGTGTCGTAACGTAATTATAAGTCGACTACATACATATCGACGCTTGTACCAATCTCCACATCCATATATGATTCTGGTATCTATATTTGTTTTTTTTTTAAAGGTAAAAGAATTTTATTAAAGAAGTGAGTACAAGGAGTACTCAAACTACAATATCAAACAGTCTACCCACAGTCCATCAAGCAGTCTGCTGACACAAAGCAAACAGAAAGAACAACGCCACCACACAGTCCACCAATACATTACATAAAGAATAAAAAACAACACCAAAAAGACATGGAGAAGTTAAAGGACTTAGTCCGGGAAACAGCTGATTGGATCGGTAGCCCATTCATGTGATGTGTAGCCATAATTAATGGGACTCGTCGCCTTAATCCATCTCCATGTGCAAAAAATGATGCTATCCACACCGTTCTAGCAATATCAGGAGTTTTATGTTTGAAGACTCTCTCGTTTCTGGCTTTCCAGATCTTCCAACATGCACATTGCCAAATACAGTTGAATAACTTCTTTCCCATCTTGTTTCCACCCTTCTCAACAAACTCATGGAAGTGATCCAAGATTGAAGACGAAAGAATGAAGGGTAATCTGAGCCAACTACAGATTATTTTCCAAACCATACCAGAAAATGGACACTAAAGCAAAATGTGTTTGGAAGACTCCACTTGGGAGGAGCATAATGGGCAGCTGTAATCATTGTTCTCCAGGCTAACTCTTCTCTTCATCAGATTCTCTCTCATAGGGATTCTATCAAGCAGGGTTTTCCAGATGAAAGATGAAACTTTGCACGGGATGCATTTCATCCAGATGAACTTGAAGGCTGTCGGGATATTATCCACCATCATCGGGTCTTTGTGAAGAAGAAGGTACATCTCTTTTGTTGAAAAGTTTCCAGAATTTGATCCATTCCACGAGATAGAATCATCCTTCGATTGGTGGGGAGAGGTCCTGCACAAAAGAGACCACAGATCCACAAACTCAACAAATTCAAAATAGTTAAAGACTTTATTCCAAGCAAAATTCCAGACCCATTGCCCCTCTCTAAAGACACCCATCTCCCCAACTTTAAAACTTCTCTATGAAGAGAGGTTGTAGAGGTTTCTATACTTAGCTTTGAACGGCAATCCCCCCTCGAACCACGGGTCGTCCCAAAATAAGATGGATAGACCATTACCAAGAGAAACAACAATATTATCACAAAATTTTTTACCCTCATCTCCCGTTTAAGATACTCTTCAAATCCCTCCACCAGAAAGACTCCAAACTACCATAAGCAGACTACCTATTACTTTTATCCATACCTAGATCTAAGGACTCTAGCCCAAAGAGCATTTTGGTTCTTAGCAAATCTTCTGAACCATTTACAAAGAAGAGCCACATTAAAGGTTCTTATTAGGTCCCTAACTCCCATCCCGCCCTCAGATTTGCTTCTACAGACTCTATCCCAACTAACCCAAGGAATTTTATTACTATTTTCCTTTCCTCCTCATAGAAACTCATGTTGAATTTTGATCAAAGTTTTGGTAACACTCACTGGGGCTTTGAAAAAGGAAAAGTAGTAAAGCGGTAGAGCTGACAACACCGAGTTTAAGAGAATAATTCTTCCTCCGAATGAAAGAGATCTCTTTTCCCACCCTGATAACCTCTTGTGAAATCTCTCAATCACAACATTCCAAGTTTCTTTTTTCTATGATTAGAGCATTCGCAATGGGCTTACTTGATAGCTTACTTGATAGTGGATTGTGTTATTGAGTAAGTAGTGCTGTATTGGGGTTACTTGATAGCCTACTTGATTTTTTTAGTTTTTAAAGAGGAGAGATATATTTTTAAAGAGGAGAAGAGAATTAAAAAAAAGAAAAAAAAAAAAGAAAATTACTCGTGCATACTCGAAGACTCGAGTAGCACTCGAGTAACCCCCCCTGCAACGCCCTACTCGAGTGCAACGCTCTACTCGAGTAGGCGCTCGAGTAAGGGCGTTGCCAATGCTCTTAGCACCAATGGGAAGAGCCAAGTGACAAACATGGTTTTCGTACCTCAATTCCACATGATTTGTTGTCATTTTCCTTCATGTTTTGTTTGCCAATGCGTGTTTGTACCATAATGTTGAGTTTTATGAAGATTTGATGTCTTGGTGTAGTTTTGGAGTAATTTCAGGAAAAATCAAGGATTAATTGGAGGATTTTGAAGATATGAGATTGAAGTACGTCTCGAGAGGAATCCGTGAGCGCAAACGGCGACCAAATCCGAGTCCGGACGAGGGAGAACGGAGCAAAACGAGCGGACTGTGCAAAACGCCCAGTACCCCGCGGTCGCCAAAAACTTGTTCGCAATTATTTTCACCACGCCGCAAGTATACGGTGTAGTTGCAATATAAGGGAAGCAAGGTCGTATCCCACAAGGATTGGTGAATTCAAACTTCTAAATACCATTAATAAGTTGTTTTCAATCTATTTAGACAACCAAAGATGAAGAGATATTGAAGGTTAAATCAAAGTTAAATTAAAGCAAGCAAACTAAATAACAAAAATATAAACTTAATTAATAAATTGGGGAATGACTCGAAGGAAAGTTATCCTAGGGACTAGATTTCGATGGATCGTAATGAACTTCAATCTAAATCAATATAAATCTTGATATGGCCTACTTATCTAGGGCGATCTCCCCACTAGTTTTAGCCCCCTCCCGGACGACTAAAACAGTAGATTACGGGTCATAATTGCCGTCCCCGGTCAATTTCTAACCTATAACTCCCAAGAGCACAAAAGATCAACACGCCCTCACCCACCTCTCAACCTCCCGGTTTATTGAGATGATATGTATCAAACTCCTAATCTATTGTAATTATCCTCTCCCGATTCAAATCACAAATTAGAAATGCACAAAAGGTGGCCAACCAATCATACAAGAGATAAATCTAGGACTTGAAAAGATAACAATAAGCACAATCAAGATATATATTGAACAAAGAAATCAATCCATTACAAATCCATCTAATCTAATCCCTAAGATAAGAGATTTTAGCCAAGCATATTCATAATAAAAGCAAATCTCAAGTCATAAGAAAACATAAATAAAGATATAGAGAGATAGAGATTCATAGACAAATCCTATAATCTTGATCTTCAATCATGTAGTCTTGATGAGCTCCTTTCCAAGTCTTCCCCTTCTTTATTTGATTTTGGTGTTGTTTTTGTGTGTGGAAGAGAGAAAAAATGGTAGAGAATGGAGGCTAGGGTTTGGGATTGGAGAGTTGGGGAAGATGAAGTGGGTGTGTGTGGTGAATGATGTTAGAAAAGAAGGGAAAAATGGAGTTTTGGGGCTAAAATCGCGTCTGGGGCCCACTTGGGGGAAGCCCCGCCCTTTTCCCGCGGTCACGGCCCGCGTCCGCGGCCTTCAAACGTGGGGGATGCTCAGGGGACCCGCGGTCCCGCCCCGCGGCCGCGGGTGGTGACCGCGGGTGACTCCTGGAGTCGGGAACAGCTGACCCGCGGTCCCACCCCGCGGCCGCGGGTGGTGACCGCGGGGGTACTGGGCGTTTTGCACAGTCCGCTCGTTTTGCTCCGTTCTCCCTCGTCCGGACTCGGATTTGGTCGCCGTTTGCGCTCACGGATTCCTCTCGAGACGTACTTCAATCTCATATCTTCAAAATCCTCCAATTAATCCTTGATTTTTCCTGAAATTACTCCAAAACTACACCAAGACATCAAATCTTCATAAAACTCAACATTATGGTACAAACACGCATTGGCAAACAAAACATGAAGGAAAATGACAACAAATCATGTGGAATTGAGGTACGAAAACCATGTTTGTCAAGCCCCCAAACTTAAAGCGTTGTTTGTCCCCAAACAACAAAGAGAAGAGAAATAAAAGATAACAAACATGTGAGAATGAATTGGTGTCATTTCAAGGGCTTCAATTTTTTCAAAATATTTCACTAGTGTATCACAAGTAGATATGCATTTCAAGAAGTCACAAGTGATAGTAAGTTCAACATTATAGCCTCCAAGCTTGAATCCTCACAAGGTGAATGTTTCAATGATGCACTCGACTCTCAAGTGTTTAGAATGGACGTGTTTACACTCAATTCGAAACAATGCATGCAATCTACCATAGGCTTGCCATTTGTCCTAACTCTCTATGCTTCAATGTGTTATAAATAGAGATCAAAAAGGGCTTTCATTGGGTTGTAATGAGGGCTCTTTGGTAAGGTGAGTAGTTTTTTAGGCAAAGTGACTCATCCCACAATCCATCAATCACAATGAACAAATCAACTTCACCATTTCTCTTATCAATCAAAAACCAAAATCCCTACATTTCATCTTTTCATCCTTAGTGATATCTATCATGGCTATGATTCAAAAGGCAAATCACTCCCCTTTATGCTCTTTTATTCACATTCATTTTCATTTTTTTTTCTTTTTTTTTTCTTTTTCTTTTTAAGCTCATAGGGGACTAGTGATTTTCACTCAATCAAAGCTTGATAAGCAATTTCAATCATTTCCCAAACATTTTCATCAAAGTAACCACTAACAATCTAAGTTCTACCCATCATTGGTTAATTCAAATAAATGCTACAAGGCACAAAGAGGGTAAACTAGGATCATATGAGAATTTGGACACAATTTAAGTCAAGTGGCTAACAAGGATGGCCTTAAATCACTTCAATATTAACAACACATCTACTTTTATTTTCAAGAGAGGACTCATGGCAAGTTCTAGAGATCAACACACATGCTCAAATGATTTACACTCAAGAACAAAATGAGATTGTAAATGTATGACAATCAAAGGCTCAATTCTCACAAGCTCATTTTCTTTTTCAAGTTCTTGGAGGTACAACATTTAGCTCACTTGTCACAAGTTCAAACTTTTCATGCATAATCCACAAGTGATACACACAATTTCTTTTCAAAAGCAACATTCATATCATAAGCCCAACACACATTTCATCCAACTCATGTTTTTCAACAATCAAGCTCAAAAACAAAAGACAAGGAAAAGCTCAAAAACAGAGACAAAATCTCATTATTCGAAAACTAAACTAACTAAATAAATAAACAACGGATAAACGAGATAAGTAACCCATCTTCACCCTCCTCCCAAACTTATTTCACACAAAGGAGAAATAAGTTTGGATGAAGGAGAAAATGGTTACTTGTCTCGTACTCACAAACGAGGTGGAGGCTTAGGCGGTGGCCATTTCTCATCAAATTTGCATGCTCCATCCACCGCGACCCAAAAATATGGTGGCTTTGCAATTCTTGAGACATCCCGGGCGTCATGGTAATCTCGTTCACCATCTAGAGTACCACCACACTCAAACAATTCCTTATTAGACAAATCAAAGTGAAAATCAAAAGATGAAGATAAATAAAAGTGAAAGAAGCAAGCCTTCATAGAATCGCCTGTGGCGAGGTAAGGATCGACAAAATTTTTGACTTTGCTTTCTTTAAAGCTTGTGAAATCTTCATCTTTTTGAAATTGTAGAGATTGTGTCGGAAAAGTTGGGCTCTCGACTTCAAGGGGTTTGGAGAATTGATCCTCATCTTCTTCATACTCTTCTTCAACTTCTTGAGGCTCTTCACTTAGCATTGGCATTGGTTCCTCATACAAGGTTCCATTTTGAAGGCTAATGGCCATGCACAAATCATCAATTCGCTTTTGATTTTCCATAGTGGTAGCCAAAGACCTTCTTTGCTCTTCTAGCATAACCTCCGATTTTGCTAGACTTTTTTCTATCCAAGCTTGTGTAGCTATGAAGCATTGAAGGAGATCGTCTTTTGAATTTGATTTATCCTCTTGATAGTATCGATTTCCCCCTTGGAAGCCTTCTTGAGTGGAATAAGAAATTTCATAATTCCAACTATTGAAATGGTCCTCATACTCCAATGGTGATTGCCACTCCATGGCATTGCACCCCATGTCATAAAAGTCACCATAGGAAGGTGTTGGTTGGAAGGCTTTTTGGATCATTGGTTGCCTACAATTTCTTTTGGCTTCCAAAACACGCAACTTAAGTTGCATCAACGCCAATTGTAGTTGGAGTTGCTCAACCAACTCATTCCTTCCATCATCCATTTTTGGTGCCGCTTTTACGGTTGTGGAGCAATTTTCTCTAACAAAAACAAATAAACAAACATAAAAACAATATCTAAATTAGATAAAAACAACTTTTCACAATATCAAAAGTAAAAACTCAACCAATCCCCGGCAACGGCGCCAAAAACTTGTTCGCAATTATTTTCACCACGCCGCAAGTATACGGTGTAGTTGCAATATAAGGGAAGCAAGGTCGTATCCCACAAGGATTGGTGAATTCAAACTTCTAAATACCATTAATAAGTTGTTTTCAATCTATTTAGACAACCAAAGATGAAGAGATATTGAAGGTTAAATCAAAGTTAAATTAAAGCAAGCAAACTAAATAACAAAAATATAAACTTAATTAATAAATTGGGGAATGACTCGAAGGAAAGTTATCCTAGGGACTAGATTTCGATGGATCGTAATGAACTTCAATCTAAATCAATATAAATCTTGATATGGCCTACTTATCTAGGGCGATCTCCCCACTAGTTTTAGCCCCCTCCCGGACGACTAAAACAGTAGATTACGGGTCATAATTGCCGTCCCCGGTCAATTTCTAACCTATAACTCCCAAGAGCACAAAAGATCAACACGCCCTCACCCACCTCTCAACCTCCCGGTTTATTGAGATGATATGTATCAAACTCCTAATCTATTGTAATTATCCTCTCCCGATTCAAATCACAAATTAGAAATGCACAAAAGGTGGCCAACCAATCATACAAGAGATAAATCTAGGACTTGAAAAGATAACAATAAGCACAATCAAGATATATATTGAACAAAGAAATCAATCCATTACAAATCCATCTAATCTAATCCCTAAGATAAGAGATTTTAGCCAAGCATATTCATAATAAAAGCAAATCTCAAGTCATAAGAAAACATAAATAAAGATATAGAGAGATAGAGATTCATAGACAAATCCTATAATCTTGATCTTCAATCATGTAGTCTTGATGAGCTCCTTTCCAAGTCTTCCCCTTCTTTATTTGATTTTGGTGTTGTTTTTGTGTGTGGAAGAGAGAAAAAATGGTAGAGAATGGAGGCTAGGGTTTGGGATTGGAGAGTTGGGGAAGATGAAGTGGGTGTGTGTGGTGAATGATGTTAGAAAAGAAGGGAAAAATGGAGTTTTGGGGCTAAAATCGCGTCTGGGGCCCACTTGGGGGAAGCCCCGCCCTTTTCCCGCGGTCACGGCCCGCGTCCGCGGCCTTCAAACGTGGGGGATGCTCAGGGGACCCGCGGTCCCGCCCCGCGGCCGCGGGTGGTGACCGCGGGTGACTCCTGGAGTCGGGAACAGCTGACCCGCGGTCCCACCCCGCGGCCGCGGGTGGTGACCGCGGGGTACTGGGCGTTTTGCACAGTCCGCTCGTTTTGCTCCGTTCTCCCTCGTCCGGACTCGGATTTGGTCGCCGTTTGCGCTCACGGATTCCTCTCGAGACGTACTTCAATCTCATATCTTCAAAATCCTCCAATTAATCCTTGATTTTTCCTGAAATTACTCCAAAACTACACCAAGACATCAAATCTTCATAAAACTCAACATTATGGTACAAACACGCATTGGCAAACAAAACATGAAGGAAAATGACAACAAATCATGTGGAATTGAGGTACGAAAACCATGTTTGTCACCAAGCAGCAGAAGGGAAGGTTTCCAGTTTTGCATCCAATGATATCAGCCAGGGAGACAAGATATTGGTTGTCCACATAGATGCCATGGATTGAGCTTTTAGAAAAATTAACACGTAGTCCAGATGAGATCTCGAACAATATGAGAATACCTTTGATAATCATGGCGTTAATGGTTTTGAAATATATATCCATATTTGAGATAATCACTGTAACACCCCGATAATTTAGATTTATTTTATAAGTTTAATTAATAGTATTTTCTTGTATAGCTTATTTTTTAAAATAATTACATGATATATATAGACATGCACCATTAATTTTATCTAGACTATTATTATTATTATTATTAGTATTATTTTTGTTTCCTATTATAACTAGAACTCTTTAAAAACTAGTATAAATATGGAATATATTTTCAAACCCTAAAACAGACGGACACACTAATTAATTAGGGTTTTAGAGAGAGCAGAGAGGGCCAGAAACGTGTAGGCAGTTTCTCCCTTGGGACTTTCATAAAACGTTGTTCATCCAACGGTGAAAGCTGAGCGGGATACAGTTCAGAAGATCTGAGCTGGAGTCAGATTTTCGCAGGAAATCAAGTTCTGGCAGTTTCGGGAGAAAGGCCATAACTTCCTCCACAGAACTCCGATTCAAGCGAAACAGGCGGCCACGGAAAGCTCTCTCAAAGACGAAGAAGTCGTATTTCTGGAAAAAATACGATTTGAGGACGTTTGAGGCTTCAAACGAAGGCTTGAAGCTGACTGGTCTGTTCAGCTGCGATTTTAATTAGGTGCGGTGCAACTAGAAACCTCGTTCCGGATTTGATTTATTTAGCTTCGACTTTAAGGTGAGGGATTTTACGCTTATTCATATAGTTATATATATTTTTATTATCGCGCTTGATTACTTGTTTACGTGCATCTTATGACTATGTTATTATGTGCGATCATGGGACCTAAGCCATGATCTATGTTGTTATGTGTGATCATGGGACCTAAGCCATTGATCTATGATGTTATGTGCGATCATGGGGCCTAAACCATTGATCTATGTTGATAAGTTGATTATGGGACCTAAGCCATTGATCTATGTATGTGTTTGGTCATGGGACTTAAGCCATCGACTCAAACTATGATTATGTTTGTTAAGGGGCTCCGGTCTCTTGGCGTATGTTTGCAAGTATGATAACGTGTTTTGATTATATATGTGACATATATGAATATTTTGTTATGTTCCTCACTGAGTATATTTTGAATATGCTCACCCCTTATCTTTTCAATTTTGCAGTTCTGGAGTTGAGGCGGCCATGGAAGTCGAGAATGACTAGAGATTTAGTAATTCTATAGAAGTTTGAGTTGAATTTAAATTGATTTAAACTTTTATAATTCAAGAAATTTTATTTTATTTATTAGTTTTCAAAGATTTTATATTGAAAAGTTTATGAAAATTGGGGTGTTACAAATCACCGTATCTATATTTGTTACAACAAATTAATTATCTCGAATCGTTTCAACTTTCAATGATGTCTAATCAATGGTTTTGAAATATCCAAAACGACCATTAACATTTCCAGTTTACGTGCATATATCACTGAATTGAATTCGAACAAATTAAAGAATATATCCAAATATAATTAGAGTTGGAGGCAGGATTAATTTCGAGGTACCTAAAACATTCAAAATCTTGACGCGTAATTAACGTCTTCATCGTGCCATGTGTTTGCATGTGATCCCACTATTATTTTAACTCAAAACTTGATCATTAAATTAGCTACATACCTTGACATTGGCTGTTTACGTAAGTACGGAGAAATTTGATTTTGAGGTGGTCTTCTGTACAATTAGATGTACAGACTGTACAGTTCGGTTGTACCCGACTCGAATCTAGACCCAATTAAACTATCCTGACCTATTTTCTTTTAAATGACACTAATACTAACATGAAATGATATTAACACTGACACGATCTTGAAATGACACTAACACTATTTTGTTTTACAAATGACATTATTTCGAAAATAGCACTAACACTATTTTGTTTTAGAAATGACACTAACACTGTATTGAAATAACACGAACACTTGATATTCGGGTAGGATAGTCCAGTTGGGTCGGATCCGGGTCATGATTCGGGTCGAGTACGACCCGAGTGTACCGTACATCCGAATGTACGCAAGTTTTTGTGCTTGAATTTACGCTCTACTTAATAATTCATCCATTAACATACTTAATTTTGGTTACGTTGCTAAGGAAATAATTAAAGAAAATTAAGATATAAAAATGGTATGCTTTGTATCGTATATGAAATGTAGCGTTGTGGTGCAAGAAACAAGAAAAGAGTTAAATAATGATGTAATGTGGAAGGCACGCTAATCAATCTCTTTGAAGAAAATTGATCATAATCCTCTCTTTATAAGTGGGTTTGGTGCATTCACAATCATAGCAAAATTATATGTATTAATTTAAGTCGTCGTTTTTGAAGCTATAATGGTGAGTTCGATTTTCGCACACACAACATTACATTACATTACATTACATGCACTAATTATAATTTTGTGCAGGATTATGATCATGTCATCATATTCTTGTTATTATCGTGGATTGCTTCTTCTGCAATTGGAGCAACAAATATTTACAACGTTTTGAGTTACGGAGCTGTCGGAAATGGAAAAGCCGATGATTCGCAAGTAATTCAAGCAAACACACACTCTCTCTATAGGTATGTGTGTGTGTGAAATTATTTGAAGAATATAATTAATAATGTTGTTATTGAATTAAAATTTTCAGGCATTTTTGAAGGCGTGGAATGCAGCATGCCAAGCTCCGGTTAGATCGGGTGTTATCCCTGTAGTTTATGTACCTGCAAAGAAGACCTTTCTTTTGGACCCTTTGACCTTCAAGGGCCCATGCAAGTCTTCTCGTATTTACATGCTGGTATTTTTAAACCACAACTCTTATTTAAAATAAATATTGAAAATTATTCTTATTTCTTTATAAAAATTTACGATGAATGCATCATCTTAATTGATAAGGGCATCACTTAGGACCGTAATTTTTATTTTTAATGCATTAGATTTAGTAATGAATGCATTAATTTTATATAAAAATGCATTATTTTCGCGTTCTCATGATAAACATATATGTATATACATATCCTCATATTATTATTTTAAGTTAATTGTATATAAATTATTGAACTTTCAACAAATTCTTATTTTGCACACCAACTTTAAAATCTATATTAAAATTACCCAGCTGTCAATCTTTCCTCGTTTTGCATACTCGCCCATTTTCTAGTCTAACTTTGTGCTTGAAACGAATTCGTTTCCATCCAATTATACAATACGACGTCGGTTCTATTTTTTCATGCGGTCATATCTATGTCACGCAAGCATATTTATGTTATATCACTACACTAGAAAAATGGATGAATCTGCAAAATAAAAATAAATTAATAATTGAATAATTTTAATATAAATTTTTTTAAAATTCAGTAATTTATATGCAACAGTAAAATAAACTTTTTAAAAGTCCTTTCTCACTACATGAGACAAATATACGGGAATTTAATCCACCGTTTTTCGAGATTTAGAAATATCCACCTGCAGACTCAGACATTATTCATCATAATATGTAATCAATATTTTTTTGATTTTTTGTTTAGTGAAATAAAAAGAAAATATTAATTTGGGATGCAGGTGTCCGGAAATATTGTAGCACCGGTGAAAACAGCATGGAGTGGGAAACAAGTAGAAGGATGGATCATATTTACTAGTGTGAATGGCCTTATTATCAAAGGAAAAGGCGTGTTTGATGGGAAAGGCGCTTCTTGGTGGCCTTCTACACCCTGTTACAATGATCCAGCTAATGTAATTCATCTCAAATAGTATATAATTTCAAGAATTTATTTACTAACTCATGAATTAGAATGGAATTTAATTACGTTTATGTTTTAATCCGCAGGGTGTTCTCTGCAAGGGACCAGCTGTGAGTGAATCTTTATTGATTGCATCTTTCATAATTTAATTATACGCTTATACATTAATTTTTTGTAATTAAATGTATATTTTTTTTTTGGTTAATTAATTAAGGGGATGATATTCCGGAGATGTGACGGGCTAAGGCTAGATGGATTTACAAAAATTAATGGCCCCGGTAGCCATATGGTAATTATGTCTACTAATGACGCCGTCGTCTCTAATCTCATTATAATCGCCCCCGGAGATAGCCCTAATACAGATGCAATCGACATTTCCGGCTCCACTAGAGTACAAATTAGGAATTCTTTCATTGCAACAGGTGCTTAATCACCCTTCTCTCATTTAAACAACTTATGATTAGTTATATTCTTTACATTTTCACTAATTAATGGTAAATTTAATGTAGGTGATGACTGCATTGCTATAACTGCGGGATCTTCCAATATTGATATTAGTGGAATTACATGCGGGCCGGGTCATGGTATCAGGTCACTTTTCTTAATTAATTCTTCAAATTAATTCATAAATATTTTGATTTGATTACACTTATGTAAAATGTTGAGAAATTATGATTAATGGTATCAGTATTGGATCGTTGGGAGGTGGAGGGTTGGATGTGGTTGAGAATGTACGCGTCCGAAATTGTACTCTCAAAAACACTCTCACTGGAGTCAGAATTAAGACCGTGCAGGTATAATTAATTAACATTCAATTAACTTTAATTACACTATTTTTATACTACTTTTGACTTTTGAGTAATAACTTGCATTAAATTAAATGTTTGGCTGCAGGGAGGCAAAGGATATGCAAGAAAGATATCATTTCAAGGAATAAAGTTTGAGGCTGTGGATAACCCCATTCAAATAGAACAATTTTATTGCCCTCTTCAACAGAATTGCAGAAATGATGTACGTATAATTTGCATGCAACTTAGGAGGCTCATATATAATACTCACATAAAAAAAACATTATCATATAGAAGCATTATTATATACATTAAAAAGTATTATTGAGCGAAAAAATTATTGTTATATAGGAGTATAAATCAATCCCAAAAAGTGTGTGTGTGTGTGTGTGTGTATTTTCTGGTGAAAATAATCTTATTCTATTAACTGTGAATAAACTATGTAAGAAAGTATTATTGTATAGTACCAATTTTTTTTTTTCTTATCATAAATAAAACATTACTGCTGTATGCGTGTAGACCATTAAAAGTTAATTTTCTCAACGTTCATGTTTTATAAAGCCTTTCTCAAACAAAGACTATGTATCTTACTTACATATCTCTCATTTAATTTGAAATCTGATGAGAAATAAAATAGTATGATTTTCCATATGTTTTGAAACTCAATTATGCAGACATCATCAGTGGCGATAAGCGATGTGACGTTCAGTGCAATAAGTGGAACATCAATTGCAGAGAATGTGATTAGTTTGAAATGCAGCCAAACAAACGCATGCAAAAATATAAGATTAGATCGAGTTTACATAAAACCGTCCAATCCCAAAAACAAAGTTTCTGCGGTTTGTTTCAATGCTCATGGAATAGCCACTCACACAAAACCAGCTGTCAAGTGTCTTTTGCCTTAGAGAGGAACTCTTTTTCATAAATGTCTATTATTTTGTATTTTTATGTAAATTATTGTTGTTACGTGTGTTAATTCGTTCCGTTTATGTTAATTCTGGATAAATAAACGGTGATTTTAATGAGCCACGGTTGCCTACGTTTGCATTTATATATGTCGTTTAGATTGTCATGTTTTCCTCTTGTTGTTTTTGGATATTTACATTCTGAATGAGCAAAATTTCAACTAATTTCCAATCATAGCCGTTTATTTGAGGTTGATGTAAGGTTAATATGCGTTCTTATTTGAATATTGATCCAATCATAGCCGTTTAGTTTTATTTAGTTCTTAAATAAATAAATAGGATAGATGCAATATTGATCCTATTAAATTAAAAAAAAAAACTAAAAAAAATATGTAGTAAATGATTTCTCATAAATGATTGATTGGTGATTCTACATTTGAATGTCAAGCATGCATATGTGATTGTCTTTTAATGATTTCTAATTAAACTTGGATGCTATGCATGCATGTATAATTGATAATTTGATTTGCGATTAATTTATAAAATGGATGCTCAATTGCTTTCTCAAGGATGTATGGAAATATTGACGAATTCTAAAACAACATTTTATCTCGAGTTGCTGGAATTAAGTTTGATTGTCAGACCCCACACGAACACATTTACCCCAAGATGGTATGACAATTTACATTGTTTTCTACATTTCCAATTGAGTAACAAAGTAGTAACTGGTAAGCGATCGGGAATTATTATTATTTTTTTTGTTATTTCTTTTCGATTTCTTGTTTGCGTGTTTCTTTTTCTACTTTTTGGTTTATGGGTCCTATATATGCTCTTACATTTTTTTTTTGAACCGAATCTAAACGACAATATTAATTAGAAAGATCTTCCAAGAGAGCTTCCCTATGCCAAGTAGGAAAATCATCGGTCCAAACAGATGGCCGTGAACAACTACCGCAAATTGCACAAGAGAGTGTGTCACTCTATTGGTTTCTCGATACACATGAAACACACCAATAAGCAGCCAAGAACGTATGCTCTTACATTTTACTCGTTCATTTGTTTGTTCGTCTTTGATGCTAACAAACATTATTGTTTCAACTATCTTTCAACAAAAGCTCCTACACATCTCATAGAGAAAATCTTCATTAAGAAATTAGTTCGTATACTAACAAGTAACTATAGATGCAATAGGGATTAGGGACCCTATGTTTATATGACAAAAATCCAAGTTTCATGAATCAATGATGAAAGTATTTTTCCTATTAAACTACTTACAACTAAGTTCCAGTCCATGGAATTTTCTCGCAACTGCAGAAATTCAGAAACTGAAGCTCTTACCTTCCAAAGGCTCCAGTTTGCATTGCACAAATTGAGATAAGTACCTTCTCATTGGCTTCTCGTATGCACAAATGAATACCAAATATTAGGGCCATGCCTTTGAGCAAGAGCAATATTCTGCAGCTTCATTCCAGCAATAGAAAATGACTGCTCGATAATCATACGTTAACGTTTTAGTGAGGCATGACCAGTTTCTCCCAAATGTTTGTGAAGTTTATTCCTGTAGTAGGGGTGGGAGGATTAGTAGAGGTACTCAAGAGAAGCAAAAGGGGAGGAGTTTTGAAAGGAGGTCATTACTTGGATTCAAATTCTTCTCCACACTTCTCACATATGTTGTCAGGACCTCTTTTTGAAACCTGAATAACAACAAACTCACAGATGAAAAATTGTTGAAAAAAAATTCAGGAAAAATATGAAGTTAGGGGGCGTTTACTTTACATGATTGATAAGATGCATAATTGAATATTTTTATCCTTAAGAGTAGGATTTCTCCAATCCCACCATTTCAATGGGATAAAAATCAAGCAAAACTAGCTTAAATTATAAATAGTCAAGGGCCTTGGGATATCCCAAAGTTGCAATCTATCTAAGTAAACAAGGGATTAATCTTACTATCTATCAACGCTAATCTTTCAAAGTAAATGCTCCCTTAAAGAAAGCCCATTTAGTTAAGGGGGGTGAAGGGTGGGGCACATCTGCTAATAACCAAATTCTGAATCTCTTCTTTTCTTTTCTCCTGTAGATTGAATTATATTGATCACTCAATTCCTATGACTTTATACACAAGATCAATGAAAATACTGATTACACAACACGAACAATAGACATCCAGCAATGGAGTTGCACAACAAAGCACGTCAATTTCTCAACATATCTATATCAGAAGATATTAAAATGCTTCTTGACATATTCTAGAGCAATACAAGTTAGGACATAGTACCTTCTGTTTACTTCCTTTGGATGCAACCTTCGACTTGGAAGCATTTTCTTTCTTTGCTGTAAATTTCTTGTTTACAGCTTGCTCTGCATGCTTATGAACCTTTTCCCTTACATCATCTGTTGTCCTGATAGTCTCAGATTCTCGTAAAGGTTGGGAAACTGACTCCGCAGCATCATCATCACACTCTTCATCTTCCTCAGCCCTATCTTTTCTCTCCGCAGTGCTAGGTTTCGCTAGTTCTGCTTCTTCTTGTCTTCTACCTCTTCGCCTCCTGCGTCCCCTGTTACTTCGTGAACCCTTTGTGTCATTATACTCCATGAAATCCAATTCGTCACCATCAGACTCCATCTGAGTTTTGGTAGCCGGAGACCTAGGCTGATTTCTTGCTTTGTTCCTACTCCTACGCCCTGACAACATAGATTCAAAGATACTCGCCTCATCACCATCATCATTGTCGTCATCATCTTTTACCTCTGGTCCCATTCCTTCGGCCACTCCATTCCTTCCACTGAAGTCTTTAGGATCCTCGAACTCCACTGCTTCACTGAACTCATTCTGTCCATCATCACTATAGTCTTCTTGAATACCAAGCCCTCCCTCAAACTGCTCCTGTAATTTACTCATTCCATCATCTGCTGACAAGTAACCAATGTCACTTCCATCAGCCTCTTCCACTTTGCCCCCTTCTGCTTCATATTCCATATCCTCTTCACGGAATGCTTCCCGCAGTTCTGCCACCTTCTCTTTGTGCTTTTTGGACTGCTCGTGATTCTTCCATTGTTTGTCACTCCTGAACTTCTTGCTACATGCTACACAATAGAATTCGTTTTTCTTTTCCTCCAAGGCGTCTTCACTCTCATCCTCCTCAAAATCCTCTACTTTAGCCCACTCGGGTTCCTCATAATTCCTAGCCTTCTCTGCTTTCTGTCTCTCCAGTTCTTTCTTCCTCTGTTTCTCCTCCTCTCTCTTTCTCTCCATCTCCTCATTCCTCTTTATTTGCATATCGATTACTCTTTTATCCCTCTTCTTCACAAACTCAGCCAATCCCCGAACTGTTTCATTATACTCCCTTCTCGCTTTTTTCCTCAACTTCTTGTTCTCCTCTTCCATTAACCTCCTTGACTTCCTGTTTGGGCCAGCCATAGCATCATATTGATCCGCCCAAAAGAATTCCAGTACTGTTGTAAACCCTAACCAGTAACTATAAAATGCTGTGACCTGCATAATTAATTATTTTTTAATTCAATCATGATTCCTATCCAATCGAATCATAAAAATCCAATTTCACAAAGGAAAAGATAGAATTCCAACAGAAACGGTTACCTGAACATAGGGACTCTCCAAATTGCCCATGACCGGAGCTTCCCTGGGCAGCGGCATCCCCAATTTCTTCGCGAAATTCAACTCATTCGCGTAAATCTTCTCGAAGAGATCCCTATAAACCTTGTAAAACCCCCTCCCCGAGTCGGAGTAGCCGGAGTAGACCGAATTGGAGAAGAAGGAAAACAAATCGGGCACGAAGGCCGAGGAGCCGCCCGCGGCCGTGGAGGAGGAAGAGGAGGAGAAGAGGATCTGATTGCGGTGGGAATCGTACCAGGCGCGCTCGCGCTCGTCGGAGAGAACCTCGTAGGCGTTGACGAGCTCCTGGAAGGCCGCGGTGGCGTCAGCCTCGGGGAGGCCGCTCCTAACGAGCTTGTCCGGGTGACGCTGGAGGGCGAGGCGCCTGTAGGCGGAGCGGATTTCGTCGGTGGAGCAGTCGCGGCTGAGGCCGAGGACTTCGTATAAGCACCGCTTCTCCGACGACGCCATTTGGCGACGGTGTGGTGCGGGGTTTCTTTTTCTCTCGCCGTCTTTGCATTTGCGTATAAATACGTTAGGGTTGGAGTCGGTGTGCCGGAGATTTCAGCTCACCACGTGCCAAATGGAGTACAATTCACTAGTGTTATTTGAACAAAATATATCTAGATAAAAAAAAAAAAAAAAAAAAAAGTTAAATATTTTAAAAAATAATTTATTTAACATTTTTTATCCAAATTTAAAAAAGGATTTAATTAGATTTATTATTTTCTCCACATTGTAATTTTATTAATACTTTTTTTTAATTTTTATTAGTTTTTTATAATTTTTGTATTTAAAAAATAATAATAATTTTAAAATTGCGAAAAAAATTACTAATGTTGAGAAAACAATAAAACTAACTAAATATTTTTTTATTTTGAATCAAAAATTTTAAATAAATTGATTTTTAAAGTATTTATTAATTTTTTGTCCAAATAGCGTTATTGTAACTCCCTTCGTCCATAAAAAGTGGGGCAACTTTGATGGACACAAATTTTAATGCATTATTTGTTGATTTTTCTATAGTGGATAAATGGTCTCCTTATTGTATAAAAATAAGTTGTTAAGGTTGAATTAAGTTAGGTGGTAGTTCCTTTTTTCTTTTGTGTACACAAAAATATTTGTAAAGGTAAAAGATAAGAAAAAATATAGAATCATGTACTAAAAATGAAAGTGTCATGGTTTTTGTGGACGTCAAAATTGATAAAATTGCTCATTTTTCATGGACGGAGGGAATATTAAGCTGAAGATGTAGAATATAATTTCATGAGCAGGAAGCTGTCTAATGAGGAAAGGAAGTGGCTGATTCGCGAGTTCGAGAAAGACGAAATTAAGAAAGCAATTTGGGATTGTGATGGCAGCAAGAGTCCGGGACCGGACGGTTTCAATTTCACATTCTGGAAAACGGCGTGGGAAGTTGTGAAAGAGGATCTGTGGCAGGTGTTGAAGAAATTTCATGCGAATGGAAAAATTCCAAGAGGGAGCAACGCATCTTTTATCATTCTCATACCAAAGAAAGAAGATGTAGGTACTGTGGAAGATTTCAGACCGATATCACTGATCAGCAGCTTATACAAGATTGTCGCTAAGATTCTTGCAGGAATATTGAAATAGGTGATGGGGTCGATTATCTCTGACAACCAGAGCGCTTTTGTCAGTGGGCGTTTCATACTTGATGGGGTGGTTATCTTGAACGAGATGATCGCTGAGGCGAAGAATATGAAATTGGGGCGAGTTGTTTTCAAGATAGATTTTGCTAAAGCCTATGATTCAGTTCAGTGGGATTATCTAGATGCTATGCTCCAGCACCTCAATTTCGATCCTATATGGAGACATTGGATCTTGGGGTGTCTCTCTTCGGCGACGGCCAATGTGTTGGTTAATGGGTCTGCTACAGGGGAGTTCAAACTGGAGAAAGGGTTGCGGCAAGGTGATCCGCTTTCACCTTTTCTCTTCCTTATTGCAGCGGAAGGGCTCCACGCCTTAATCGCGAGAGTGACTACAAGGAAGATGCTTTATCCTGCGGTGATTGACAAAGACAAAATTCCTGTTTCTCATTTACAGTATGCTGACGATACCATCTTTTTGCTTGACGATAAGGAGAGCAACGCAGGGGTGTTGAAGAATACGCTGCTTCTGTTCCAGATTTTATCAGGTCTTGCGGTCAACTTCTCCAAAAGCAGTGTTGTTGGAATTGGAATGGATGCCGAGTCAGTGAGAAGGATGGCCTCGACTCTTAAGTGCAAGATGGGATCCCTTCCTTTTAAATATTTAGGGATCAAAATTGGTGGTCGAAGGAATAGTGTCGTCGATTGGAATTATCTCGTGGAAAAAGTTAAGAAGAAGATTGGGGGCTGGAAAAAGAGAAAACTCTCTCTGGCAGCGCGCATTACTTTGGTCAAAGCCGTCTTGCAGGCTGTACCGATCTTTCAGCTTTCTTTCTCTTTTATACCAAAAGCAATCGTGAGGAACCTTAATTCTTTGTTCGGGCAGTTCCTGTGGGGGGTAGAGTATTGTTCGCTATTTTATTTTAACACCCCGCAAGTGTACGGGTGCAATTGTGTATAGTAGCAAGCAAGGTCGTATTCCACAGAGACTGAGTTAACCAATTCCTATCCTAAATTATTCTACTATATCTGGACAAACGAAAATAAGAGTTTTGTTTTTAAAACTAAAAAATAAATAAATACTGGAAACAAAATAAATCAAGTTGTGAAACAGATAAATAGATAAGAGAAGATTTCCCAAGGTAAAGGTTTCAATAGATTCTCCTAACTAACATGTACAATTCAATTAATCAGATGATTCCTAAGGCAATCTCTAAACTAGTCCATACCCACTCCCGTGGCATACAAACCGTTGATTACATGCAAGGCTACCATCCCTGGATCGCACTTCTAACATGTAACTCCTAAAAGTTCCTAGGATTAACGCCCTCACAGTTATCAATTCCCTTTATAATTAAAATAAATATGTTCTATGTTCTTAGTTCAGGTAATAATCATCATCTCCCGATCTCAAATTAAAACCTATGATTATGCTAAATTGATGGCCAATCAATAAAACAAACAATAATAACAAGAACATAAAAAGGAATAACAATCTCAATTAATTGAATCAAACAGTCAGAAATTTGAATCATGCTTACTCCCTAAACCCTGGGAAAAAGGATTCTAGCCACACATAGACATATGACTAAAAATCAATATCTCAAAAATACAAATAAACATTCAACAATAAAACCGTAGTAGAGTTGAGAATCTTCAATCTTGCTCTTGCTCCGTTCTCCGTCTCTCACAGCTCTCAGGAAAAGTAAAATATGATGAAAGGTGATAAAAATGTGCAGAGAATAAGTTCTTGGGAAGTATTTATATGCCCTAGGTCTTGTAGCTCTCAAAAATACCCAAAATAGCTAAAAAAACGAATTTTGGGTGGAAAAACGGCGACTCGCGCGGCCACATGGCTGGCCCGCGTGACGAAACAGAACTCTTGACAGCTTTGCGCAGCGATTTTGTTTTGGCTCGTTATCCCTCGTCCGAACTCTTATTTATGATCCGTTTGCGCTCACGAACTCCTATCGAAATTAGCTACAACTTGTATTTCATCCAATTCTTCCAAATTCTGCTTCATTATTTCTGAAAATTCGTTCAAACACAAGCAAGTAACAAGTTCTTGACCATAAACCAATATAAGCTCAAATAAACCATCAAACACACAAAATCCTCATAACTAAACATCAAATATGACACACCAAGAGGTAAAAATGCATGTTTATCAAGTATGGTAATAAGGGAGCTATTACGTGGATCAAATGGAGCGATTTGTGTCACAACAAAGGGGAGGGAGGGTTGGGTTTTCGGGACCTTGGGGGATTTAATTATGCTCTGGTGGTTAAGTGGCTGTGGAGATATCTAGTGGGGGGCGAGGAACTTTGGGCTAGGATTGTGAAGTCGATATACGGAGAGGTGGAATGGGATGAAGATGGGGTGAGCTGTAAGGGCAGGAGAAGTAAGTGTGAGGGTTGGTGGCCGAAAATTCTGTCAATAGGTGGGAGGTCGGGTGTGGGATGGTTTCTGGAGAACTTAACACGACGTATTAGGAATGGGAGAGATACGAAATTCTGGGTCGATAGGTGGCTGGGAGATAAGCCGATCAGATTGGCCTTCCCGATACTTTTCTCTCTTTGTGTTAATAAAAATGCTTCCATTGAGGAGTCAGGGAGGCGGGTGGGAGGAACGTGGGTATGGGAATTTCAATGGAGGAGGGAGTTGTTTGAGTGGGAGAAGGAGATGTCTAACGCCTTAACTGATCTTATTTCTGAATGTGCTCCAAATGCAGGTGAGAAGGATGTATGGAGGTGGAAGAGATCCAAGGATGGAACGTTTTCAACCAAATCTGCTTACGAGACTTCTGTGGAGACTAGAAACGTGCCATCTTCGGATTCTGAGTCAAATGCTTTGCTTGCAAAAGTTTGGGATGCCCCGACTCCACACAAGGTACAAGTGACAGCCTGGAGATGCTTAAGAAATCGACTTGCAACTTGTGACAATCTTGTTAAAAGGAAGGTGGCGTTGGCGGATGGAGAGGAGTGGTGTACACTACTAGAAAAACGCTCATAGATAACGGATTTTATCCGTTATCTATGAGCAAAAAAACCGTTGTGTATAGTGGTGTTATCTATTATAGGTGTCATACACAACGGTTTAAAAACCGTTATCTATGAAGGGAAAAGATAACAGTACAACCACACATACATAACGGTTATAAAACCGTTATCTATATTGATTATACATAACGGTTTTCGACTGTTATGTATTATAATTTATCCGTTATCTATTCCATAATATATATTTTTTCATATTATAGTTAACAGTTTTTTATACTTTTTATAACGGTTTAAACCGTTATCTTTGTAAGAAAAAGATAACGGTTTTCAACTGTTATGTATTAGAATTAATCCGTTATGTATTATATAATATTTCTTTTTTCTCATAACATAGTTAACAGTTTTTTATACTTTTTATAACGGTTTAAACCGTTATCTTTGTAAGACATAGATAACGGTTTTTTGTACCTTTTATAACGATTTTAACCGTTATCTTTAATATTTAATATTTTTTTCTCAATTTTTATGTTATTTATATCAAGAAATAAATAAATAACTTTAAAACAACAAAATGATAAAATCAACAATAACAATATTATATATTATTCAAAATATTCGTACATTATCATCCGAATGAACCAAGTATCAAGTATCTAAGATCATTATATATTTCGATTCACTTCCTGGCTTATCCACTCCGACAAAGTCCTCATCGACCTCTCAAAGGCTTCCTTCGCGCTCATCTCCATCTTGATCTTCCTCCCTTTTTGAAAGTAACATCCCTTGATAACATACAAACATATACGCCACTTGTCAAATACTCAGTTATATGAAAGGAAAATAGTGTTAGAAAAAGATATTATGCATATACTAGCATTGATTGAGAAAATCCCCTTCTGAAGAAATGATAAAAAGGAAAGAGACATTGTTCTATCTAATTTTATATATAAATCAATACATCTTGCATTCTGTATTTTGCTACATAATGAAAAGCAAAGTATAAACTATATGTAACTTACTACATAAATCAATACATCATGCATTATGTAACTTACTACATCAATTAGTCAATCACAAAGAGAGAAGACTATATTTCCCACAGAAGTATATTTACAACTTCATTTTTCTTAACCAGTGAAGCCTCATGCAAGTTAGCCACTCATAATCATAAGGATCCTAAGGGTTCCTCCGCAGAATAATAGATGAAATGGATGAAATGCAAAACAATAGTAGATTACCCAGAATCGTATTCATGAGAGAAATCAGTGCCATACCCAAATCATCAGTTGAGAATACGATTTGTGGAGAGGGTGAAGTGAGGGAGATGATAGACGACGATTGTAGAATACACTGAATCGTATTCTTGAGAGAAGCCACCGCACACAAATAATCAGCTGAGAAGGAGCAAGCTAGCAAAATGAAAAACAGCCGTAGAACACGGTGAATCCTATTCATGTGAGGAGACGCTGCAAAAATAGTTAAAACATTGCAAACTTCTAATCCGTTAAACAAAATACCTCTTATTGCATAATTCTTCAATAAGAAATATCGTTAGATTATGGATAACATCTAAAACCGGTGAGGAGAACCTTGAGCTAAGGAGGTACATTCTCATAACTGAGGTGTTTGAACGGTGGCTCAATATCAGTAAACCAGTTCTTCCTTTCAATGGGATTTCCATTTTCCACAACCTATATCACAGAAAAAGAATGATAAGCAAGAAACAAATGCCAACTGCAATACCATCACTGTAATAATAAAAGCAATAAAATCAATTAGTATCCCACACACTTAACTTATTGAACAAATTAGGCAAAACAAAAAGAAAACCATTTCCCCTACAAATGTGAAGAAGCTCAATTTTAATCACGTGGTGTCCAAGAGATATTGAGAATATGATAAAAAACAAAAATATTACAATAAGAAACACAGCGTTCGGTCGATTCCTGAATTATGATGTGCACCATGATGTTAGGCCACACTCTCACGGTCTTCTGCCACACGAATGCGAGCGTGATGCTGAGGAGAGATGTATCTGTCCATTCATCTACTCAATAAAGAGTCATGTATTTTATTCATTGGTAATTAATTCATATTTAGAGGTATCTATAAATTAAATAACTTTGTGTAAGCTACGCCATTTGATGAAGTTATAAGATAGCTAGATATATATATGTTCATATCATATTTCTCTACATTTCTTGTTTTCATAACCAACAAATTATGGTATCAGAGCCATATTCTCAATCATGACATGAAGCATTTCAGTGTTTTCATGCATAGACTGCACTCTAAATCATGTTATGATCTTTGGAGGAAAGCATTTGGATTACCGGAGCAGTCAAATGAAGACTAAATTAGACATCTAACTGCTTAATTATATTACCTCAAAAAAAAAAAAAACTACTTAATATAGTGTTATCAAAGGATGGATTTCACGGCAATATAGTCAAGGATGGATTTCACGGCAACCACAAGATAACTTCTATAAATTAAGTTACAGAGAATTTGATTTATCAAAGAAAGATAGTGCATGAAGTTATGCAAATCTATCTTACTTGAGGTAGGAAATACTTCAACATGCGCTTCTCTCTCCGGCGAGTTCGGCCTTCCTCCAACAACCCTTTCACGCCCCTAAATATTAAGAACCCCACCAGCCCCACCGCTGCCACCATGTGCACTGTGAAGACGAACAGAGAGATCTTGTTTGTGTATTTCCTCGAATTCAACATCAGCACCGATTGGTGCTCAGTGAACACAAAATTAATAATCCTTAATTAATTTATTATCACAAGAGATTTCGATTTTCGACTCTTTTTTTTTTTTTTTTACCTGTGGGGCGGGTATGGAGCGAGTTTGCTACGGCGGCGGCTGCTCCATGGGAGGAGAAGGAGGAGGGGGCGAGGATGAGCCGCGCTGCGGCGGCGACGGCGGCTGAGCCGGGGACGGGTGCGGTGGGGGGCGAGCTGGAGAGGCGACTCGCGTCGCATTATCCATCACAAGCCTGAGAGGGTTTGTGGCGCTCAATCTCTGCCTTCTCGACATGTGAAACGTATTTGGGGATGTGTCTGCACTGATTCCCTATGAACATTGGCCTCCCCCATTTCCAAATCCTTCAACTCCACATTCTCTCTCTCCAATTTCTCGTTCCCTCCCTGCAACACTACCTGGAAAAAAACATCACAAAAAAAATTAGAGAGAGAGATTACTGGAGCTTAAAGGAAAAAGGTAAGACTGCGTTGACTCACGGGTTCTGCGGCGCCCATGGCGGCGTGTGGCGGTGGTGGGGTTCTAGCGACCTCAAATCGACGGTTAACTACGGAATCAGAGGAGAAATTTGGGGCTTTTTGTATAAATTTTTGGGATTTTTTCCAGTAGAAATTTGGGGCGGCACTATGTTTGTGTGGATGCAAGAGAGATGAGACAGAGAGGGGACCGAGATGGCGCTGTGACGGCGGCGAGCAGGTGGAGCAAACCGGTGAGGTCGCCGGAGAAGAAACTGTGATTATCGTGGTGTGTGAAAAGAAAATGAGAGAGAAGAAATTAGGAGAGATTTTGGGGGGAACCGCGATTTGGGTAGATTAGGATATCAAAATTTGTAATTTTTATTTATTAATTGAATTAAATTTAAAAATAAATATAAAAAATAATACATAACAATTTTTAGACGCTCATAGATAACAGTTAAATCAACCGTTATGTATGCAACTAATAGATAACGCTTATTTATAACGTATTACATCATACCGTTATCTATGCCTATGGATAACACTACATAGATAACGGAGTTCTGCAAAACCGTTATCTATTCTAAAAATGCGCTCATACATAACGGTTTTTTAAAAAAACCGTTATCTATGAAGTGTTATGTATGTGTAATTTTGTAGTAGTGGTACTGGATGCATTTGGAGAATCGAGACGGCGGACCACCTTTTTCTTCTATGCCCGAAAGCCCAGCAGGTGTGGGACGCTCTTGAGAGGTGGATGGGGTATAGCTCGACAAGACCTAGCAATATTACTCAGCATTTCACCCTGTTCATCAATCAAGGATGAGGTAAAAGGACTGAAAATCTTCTTAAAGCCTTATGGATGTGCACAATTTGGCTTTTGTGGAAACGAAGGAATGAAAGTCGTTTTGAATGGAAAGTTTGGGAGGTGCAAAATCTGATCGCGGAGATTAAAGGTACAGTGTGGAGCTGGCTTATCATGTTCAAGGTTCTTGAGACGGATGTTAGTTTCCCAGTGTGGTGCTCAAGCGAGTTCTCGCTCTCTTCTTGTATCAATTTGTAGGTACCTCTGGTACCTTTGACGTTTTTCAATAAAATTCTCTTTTCTTGATTAAAAAAAAAAGATGTAGAATATAATTTCCTCTAAAACCATAGTAATAAGTTTTACAACATGTTTTTTGCATAAGATTTATTAGATTAATTTCATAAAATATTACTATTAAACCATGTTACTTGTATCAAATTAATTACTAAATTTTAAATTGCATCAAACTAAATACACTGCAAAAAACACGTGTTTTACCGAAGGTAAAACGCCGTTGGTATACCCCTAACACCGTTGACAAGCTTCCTCGGCGATCTCCGGTGGTTTTCGAGCATCTCACCGGCGATAGATACCGAGGGAACCGGTGCGCCTTCGGTATTTTTTTCAGAAAATATTTATTTATTTATTTATTTATTCTTATACCCCATAAGTATTTTGGTATTTATACTGTATTTCGAACTTAATTGTATACGTTAAGACGAACTTCCCAGTGGGTTACCCATCTTAGTTGTGCTCTAAGTCAAACACGATTAACCTTGAAGTTCCTTTCGAGTGATCATCAGTACAGAACACGCGTATTAGTGGTATAACTAATACCTATTAATTCATTTAAATTCTATTTCATATGCAATATCATTCATTCATAACCTTAGAATATGTCGAGATGATAATAATAATAATAATAATAATAATAATAATAATAATAATAATAATAATAATAATAATAATAATAATAATAATAATAATAATAATAAGTTATTTGCATTTTATAAAATAATAGTACAAATAATATTACCGACGGCAGGGACTACTCTCGGTGATTACCGAGGGCAAGGTCTACCCTCAGTAATTATCGACGGCGTTTGCCCTCGGTATGACATTTGCCGTCGGTAATTACCGAGGATAGACCTTGCCCTCGGATTACCTAAGGCAAGTGTATTACAACCGACCCGCCTTTTTTACCCTCGGTAATTAAGTAGTAGGTAATTACTGAGAGCAAGCTTGCTCTTGATATTTTTTCTCGGTATTTGGCGTGTTTTTTGTATTGATACTTACTAATTTATGTTTTGTACTATTAAAATTTTAATTCAAAATTTCCAATAATTTTAATTAAAATACCAAGTATTTTATCCATTTAAATTAACTCATTAAAATTCTTATGGGTTAATATGCAAAAATACCCCTAACGTTACCACCCCAACTACACTTAAGCCCCTAACCTAATGTTGATAGCAACTAACACCCCAAAGTTCATTAAGTACTACAATTAAACCCATAAACAAAATTTCTTTCACAAAATTAAGAAATTCATTTATTTTTAATTTATATAATATATAAAAGGGGAGTTTTCTCCCTCCATTTTTTCTCTCTCTTCTCCCATCAATTTTTTCATATAAATAAATATTTTCATACACAGACATAAATAAAATAATTGTAAAATTTTAAGAAAGAGAAAGAAAATAGAATATTTTAAAATTTTAATAACTTATTTATTTTTAATAATTTTTATACCATATTAAATATTTTGTTACAAACTTCAACATTAGATGCTTATTAAATATTTCTTCATAAATTAAATTTGATATTATTTAGAAAAGTATTAAAATTGTAAAAGAAAAAAGAGATGAAAAATAATGAAAAAAATGATGGGAGAAGAGAGAAAAAATCGTGGGAAAAAATGGAGGGAGAAAACGCCTCTTTTATATATTATATAGATTAAAAAAATAAATTTCTTAATTTTGTGAAAGAAATTGTTTGTTTATGGGTGGTTTAATTGTAGTACTTAATGAACTTTGGGGTGTTAGTTGTTATCAACGTTAGGTTAGGGGCTTAAGTGTAGTTGGGATGATAACGTTAAGAATATTTTTGCATATTAACTCAATTCTTATCACTTGTCCAAATTTCACCTGTTTCACCTTCGGAAATCAATCAGGCTCCGATCGTGGTCATTCCCCACGAACAATCTGAATATATTAAATTAGCTATATATAGCTACACACGAACAAGAATTATCGAGAAAAAATGATACTCTCTTCGTTCCACGAATCTTAACATGTTTGGTTTCGGCATGAGAATTAAGAAATTATAGATTAGTGTTTTAAGTGTGTAATTAATAAAGTATAAAAGTGATAAAGTAGGAGAGAGAAAGTGATAAAAGTGATAAAATAGGAGAGAGAAAATAATAAAAGTAATAAAAGTGATAAAGTAGAAGAGAAAAGTTACCTTATTGAAAAATGTGTCAAGATTCGTGGGACGGCCCAAAAAGAAAAAACGTGTGAAGATTCGTGTGATGAAGGAAGTACCTTTCATTAGAATTTGTTATCTGTACTTTGTGACATATATAAACTTCAAATAAATAAATACAACCAACATACACGATATCGAGCATCGCGATGAAAAAATAATTTGTGATAGAGAAAAAATGCATGACTGAGGAAAGGTCCCCTGTCCCCATAAATTATTATTTCTTTATTTTATTGTAATTAATAGATCCTCGTACTTTTATATTTCACATTATCGAGTTTTTCTTTAACGGAATTAATAGTTTTGTTAACTTTTAATTATTTATATGATATATCAGCCCATTTTTATTTAACCAAATAGAACATTTTTATACTAGTACTTATTTTTTTTACTAGATCGATTCTAATTTCTAAGTCATCCGACCTAGGTGGAATCTTCTATGTTTAGGACCACCCCATCTCTGCATCCCAAATACTATTTACTAAAACAAAGGAAAAAACCCTTTACTAATTAATTTGCCGGAGCTGTAAAAATACAAGAAAATTAATTGT
This sequence comes from Salvia miltiorrhiza, assembly GCF_028751815.1. Taxonomy (NCBI): domain Eukaryota; kingdom Viridiplantae; phylum Streptophyta; class Magnoliopsida; order Lamiales; family Lamiaceae; genus Salvia; species Salvia miltiorrhiza. Next base: position 8,483,944 of record NC_080393.1, read on the forward strand.
GGGAATACTTAATTAATCACACTTTCAATTTAACATATATGATTTAATTGTTACTAGTGTATTACCCGTCGAAATTCGACGGGTACATATTTTCTTGTAATTTATATATTTTATGTTATTCTTATGATAATTATATAAAATAATTTTTTATGTAAATTATTTATATAATTAATTAAATTAAATTAAATTAGTAATACATTTTAAATTATATTAATCTCAACAACTTTTAGCAATTAAATTATTAATTTTGTTGAGATCATAAAAATACCCATTAGTTTTCATATGAAATTTTATAAAAAGTTGACGCGTAAGAAAAAAAAAAGAGTAGAAATACATATAAATTTGACATAGGTATGATGGAGGATTGATTTGTTGCATTTGTTGTTACAAGATTTATTAATTTTGTTCAATTTTTTTTATTTTGCCTTTTGACCATAATTTTATATGGAGCTCGAAAAATCATAATTGAATTGTGAGTATCATATAATTCCGAACTTCTAAAAGCATAACTAATTATAAAAATAATCTCGCCTGATATTTAAAAGACCATAACTGATTTATCGAACATTGTATCATTTGGAGTTTTAAGATCAACCAAGTTGTGGGCATCATCTCGTCGCGCAAACTTGACAGATCACCTCTAACTTCTGAACATCATCTTGTCTGAAACTTGAAAGAGAATCATCTCGTCTAAAACTTGAAAGAGCATCATCTCGTCTGGAGTTTTGAGCATCATCAAATATGAAATTATATTCAACCATGACTCCAATTGTCAACTATCTAACAAACATAACTCTAACAATTTAGATATTTTATTTATATATGTAATTTTATTAGTTCAAACTCTAGAGAGAAAGGAAAGAGAAGAGTTCTTAAAGCAGTAAAAGAGAGAGCGTGTGCTTTATTTCATCATCGTAGTTATTTATAGGCATTACAGTCGGGGTAAAGTAGTAAATTCGTTTGGTCATCTATTCCGCATGCTTGCCATTAAACTAATTAAGGCTATTATTAGATTATAACTTGTCAGGTCGTTGTCCCCTAATTACAGAGCTGGATTCTGTCCTCATCATCCCGCTCTGTCTAGTAGCTCTGGATTTCCTTCCTTGGGGCAGACTTCTACTCTTTGGCTCCGCTCTGCTAAGTAGCTCCGCCTTCTGGCGAATTGTCTCTGGCGTATGGCTCCGCGCTCTGGCTCCAATAGCTTAGCTCTGACTCTGGATCTGGTGATTTAGCTCTGGCTCTGACTCTAACAACTTAGCTCTGACTCTGGATCTGGCGACTTGGCTCTGGCTCTGACTTTAATGACTTAGCTCTGGCAGCTCTGCTCTGGCATCTCTACTCTGGCAACTTGGCTCTGGCCCTCTGCTCTGGAAGCTCTCTGGTTAGCTCTGGCTCTGGCAGCTCTGCTTTGGCAACTCTGCTCTGGAAGTTTTGCTCTGGCATCTCTGCTCTGGTTAGCTCTGGCTCTGGCATCTCTGCTGGCAGCTCTGCTCTGGCAACTTGGCTCTGGCCCTCTGCTCTGGAAGCTCTTCTCTGGTTAGCTCTGGCTCTGAAAGCTCTGCTCCGCCGACTCTGCTCTGCCAACTCTGCTCTGGTTAGCTCTGCTCTAGACTTTTCCCTCTGCCTATTTCTCACAGCTTCTTTGCTCCCTGCTGCTCATCTTTGGTATTCCACTTTGGTATTCCAAGCAAAGTCACGTGTCCTGATCTTAGGACCTTGCATATTTCACCCCTCATCAGAGTTGATAAATCATATTGCTTTCATGCAACAATCACAACACGCTTGATAGCAGATGCCAAAATTCTTTCCAAAATTTGTTCTTTCTAAAATAATAATCATTCTATATTTAAAATAGTGAAACGCGTTATTAAATTAGGAAACTAATTTAATACTTACCAAAGATGTGTAGGAAGAATCACGGCAGATCAGGAAATGGAGGTATCAAAACAGAGAAGTCGTCGGTGGGGTGGGGGTCGACGGCACGGTGGACGAACTCCAGGGCTCAACGGTGACTCGGCGGCAGACGAACCGCAAGCTCAGCGGCGACTATTTCGCCGGAGTCTAGAAGAAGAAACGACAACGGGTTATAGGAAAAAGAAATCTTAGGGCTCTTGTATTAATTGCTTCGAATGGAGAATTCTCATGGGTTTAAGAAGTGGAAACAGAATCGAACTAATTAAGGAATGGAAGAGGGAGTCAGAGATGAGGCGGAGCAACGCCGCCCTTAGGATGGCGGCGACGCCTGGATTTAGAGTGAGAGAGAGACGGGCAGTTTAATGGGGGAATTAGGGCTCGATTTGAGTGTGCAATCGACTTTAGAGAGAGAAAAGGATTGAGAGAAGAGAGACACAGTGAAATGGGAGACGACGCTGACCGAATTCAGGGACGGCGGCGATGGGGTGAGAAAGAGGGAGGCGTGAGTTTTGTTTTAAAAGTGACAATGAGAATATATAGATTGGATTCTCAAATGCCACGTTGGAGATTGAGATCGAAAAGAAAGAATTTGAGGCCTGCCACGTAGGCTAAGGCCTAATCGTATTATAGAATAGATATTATTATTATTATTATTATTATTATTATTATTATTATTATTATTATTATTATTATTATTATTATTATTATTATTATTATTATTATTATTATTATTATTATTGTAGTAATGGACGAACAGAAACAAATAAAGTTTGCAGAAATGAAAAATATATTTTTCTTCCCTATATAAATAAAATGTATGGATTTATTTTATAAAAAATAAAAATAAAATTTTAATTATTTTGATAGACATAAAATAAGATTTTGTTTTAAAGTAATCAGTTTATAGAATTTGTGCCTTATTATGCAAACATGTAAATCAATGACCGGACCCGTTTATAATTTACATATACGTGCATGCCTCAATTCAAACTTAATTTAAAATTAATTTTATTGAAAACTAAGAATATAAATATTATATATATATATATATATATATATATATATATATTCATACAATACAATATATTGCAACATATACATATAATATGTACGCTATTGAGAAATATAAAATTAATAACAAATATACATCTAATCACTAACATTCAATTAAAATAATTTATCGTATATAGATTATAATTTTTTTCTTATCAGACATGTAAATCTAATTTTTATCTAAAATAAATAAATAATAAAATTTATTAATTTAGATTATATGTAATGTTAATATTATATATATATATAGATGTTAATTATATTTATTATGATTAATGAATCTTTATATAGAATGTAATAGTTAATTAATTAATAAGTGATGAAGATTATATATGGTAAATTTTGAAATTGTGAGATTTTAGATATGCCACATAGGTTAAGGCTTAATCCTATTATATAATAGATATTATTATTATTATTATTATTATTATTATTATTATTATTATTATTATTATTATTATTATTATTATTATTATTATTATTATTATTATTATTATTATTATTATAGTAATGGACGAACAGAAACAAATAAAGTTTGCAGAAATGAAAAATATATTTTTCTTCCCTATATAAATAAAATGTATGGATTTATTTTATAAAAAATAAAAATAAAATTTTAATTATTTTGATAGACATAAAATAAGATTTTGTTTTAAAGTAATCAGTTTATAGAATTTGTGCCTTATTATGCAAACATGTAAATCAATGACCGGACCCGTTTATAATTTACATATACGTGCATGCCTCAATTCAAACTTAATTTAAAATTAATTTTATTGAAAACTAAGAATATAAATATTATATATATATATATATATTCATACAATACAATATATTGCAACATATACATATAATATGTACGCTATTGAGAAATATAAAATTAATAACAAATATACATCTAATCACTAACATTCAATTAAAATAATTTATCGTATATAGATTATAATTTTTTTCTTATCAGACATGTAAATCTAATTTTTATCTAAAATAAATAAATAATAAAATTTATTAATTTAGATTATATGTAATGTTAATATTATATATATATATATATAGATGTTAATTATATTTATTATGATTAATGAATCTTTATATAGAATGTAATAGTTAATTAATTAATAAGTGATGAAGATTATATATGGTAAATTTTGAAATTGTGAGATTTTAGATATGCCACATAGGTTAAGGCTTAATCCTATTATTATTATTATTATTATTATTATTATTATTATTATTATTATTATTATTATTATTATTATTATTATTATTATTATTATAGCTTCTCGGTTAGTGATTATTTTTATGATGGTGTTTGGCATTTCACGACATCCTTTGTTTCTCGTTTTCCTGATATTGTGGATGATATTCTGCGTATTCCGATGGGCGGCCAGAGGGATACGAGATATTGGAAACAGTCGGTTAAGGGTGAGGTTTCGGCCTCTTTGGCTTTTTCTAATATTTGCCATCGTTTTCCTGCTGTTAGCTGGGGCAAATGGATCTGGGAGGACTTTATTCCGATGAGGCGATCTATTCTCTGTTGGCGTGTCCTCCATGGGCGCTTGCCTACTTTTGATGTTCTGATCCGGCAAGGGTTAATTGCGCCCAATGCTTGTTCTTTGTGTCTCCAAGATAGTGAGACGATTTCGCATGTGCTTTGGGAGTGCTCGTGTGTTCGCCCTATTTGGACTGATTTTTTAGGTTGGTTTGGTAAAGAGAATCTCTTGGGGTGCATGGATATTCATTCCTTCTTAGTTCTGGCTTGGAATCTCTCTTGGAGTTCCCAAATTGGTTCCTTTTGGAAGGCGGGAATTATCACTCTGATGTGGCGTATCTGGTCGGGACGCAATGCGCTTATTTTTGAGGATTTGTGCTTTGATAGACGTGCGGTTTTGGCCTTTGTCAAGGCTTACTTTATGGAGATTGATGGGGTTTTCCGGAAGTTGGGTAATATTTCTAATTCTTGGGCTGACTATTCGATCACTCGTGCGATTGGGGTGAGGAGCCGTGCTGCTCCTCCCCCCTGTATGGTGGAGGTTCACTGGTGGCCTCCCGTTGGTCAATGGATTAAAGTTAATACAGATGGCTCGGCGGCGGGAGCTCCTGGAGTTATTGCTGCGGGTGGGGTTTTTCGAGACAAGTGGTCTCATGTCCGAGGTTGTTTTCATTTTAAAGGCGGCAACGGCTTTGCTTTCGAGGCGGAATTGTTGGCTGTGATCTATGCTATTCACATTGCTCATACCCGAGGCTGGCGGCATCTGTGGGTTGAGGCTGACTCTATGTATGTGGTTCACCTTTTGTACTCTCGCTCGAGTGATGTTCCTTGGAGATTTAGGGCGTTTTGGCAGCATACTCTTCGCCTGCTTCGGGATTTTTCTTTGATGGTCTCGCATATTTACCGTGAGGGTAATCAACCGGCAGATATTATGGCCAATGATGATCGGCAGGAAGGCTGGTGGCCTTTTGCGATTGAGGAGATTAGGATTGCGGTTGCAAGGGATATGTCGACGCATAGTCATATCCGTATGGTTATATAAGCAGGTTCGTTGGTTCCCTTAGGCTTTGGTTGGGTTGTTTTCTTTTGTTGTTGGTCTCCTGTTTTCTTTCTTGGTTCTTCTTCTTCCGGTTTTCTTGAGCCGAGCTTCTTAGGGGTGATGGTTAGGCCGGAACTCCTGAAGTTGTCTCTTCCCGCTCCTGAACCGAATGTGAGTCTTTCACGAGTACTCTTTTTCCTTCTAAGGTCTCTTCTTCTTAGAAGGTTTTAATGAGGCTCGGTCTTTTGTTTGCTCTCTTTTGCGCTTTCTTGGATGTTTTGTACTCTTTTACTTTTCCATTAATACAAGCCTTATTCTCATCATCATTATTATTATTATTATTATTATTATTATTATTATTATTATTATTATAGTAATGGACGAACAGAAACAAATAAAGTTTGCAGAAATGAAAAATATATTTTTCTTCCCTATATAAATAAAATGTATGGATTTATTTTATAAAAAATAAAAATAAAATTTTAATTATTTTGATAGACATAAAATAAGATTTTGTTTTAAAGTAATCAGTTTATAGAATTTGTGCCTTATTATGCAAACATGTAAATCAATGACCGGACCCGTTTATAATTTACATATACGTGCATGCCTCAATTCAAACTTAATTTAAAATTAATTTTATTGAAAACTAAGAATATAAATATTATATATATATATATATATATATATTCATACAATACAATATATTGCAACATATACATATAATATGTACGCTATTGAGAAATATAAAATTAATAACAAATATACATCTAATCACTAACATTCAATTAAAATAATTTATCGTATATAGATTATAATTTTTTTCTTATCAGACATGTAAATCTAATTTTTATCTAAAATAAATAAATAATAAAATTTATTAATTTAGATTATATGTAATGTTAATATTATATATATATATATAGATGTTAATTATATTTATTATGATTAATGAATCTTTATATAGAATGTAATAGTTAATTAATTAATAAGTGATGAAGATTATATATGGTAAATTTTGAAATTGTGAGATTTTAGATATGCCACATAGGTTAAGGCTTAATCCTATTATATAATAGATATTATTATTATTATTATTATTATTATTATTATTATTATTATTATTATTATTATTATTATTATTATTATTATTATTATTATTATTATTATTATTATTATTATTATTATTATTATTATTATTATTATTATTATTATTATTATTATTATTATTATAGTAATGGACGAACAGAAACAAATAAAGTTTGCAGAAATGAAAAATATATTTTTCTTCCCTATATAAATAAAATGTATGGATTTATTTTATAAAAAATAAAAATAAAATTTTAATTATTTTGATAGACATAAAATAAGATTTTGTTTTAAAGTAATCAGTTTATAGAATTTGTGCCTTATTATGCAAACATGTAAATCAATGACCGGACCCGTTTATAATTTACATATACGTGCATGCCTCAATTCAAACTTAATTTAAAATTAATTTTATTGAAAACTAAGAATATAAATATTATATATATATATATATATATTCATACAATACAATATATTGCAACATATACATATAATATGTACGCTATTGAGAAATATAAAATTAATAACAAATATACATCTAATCACTAACATTCAATTAAAATAATTTATCGTATATAGATTATAATTTTTTTCTTATCAGACATGTAAATCTAATTTTTATCTAAAATAAATAAATAATAAAATTTATTAATTTAGATTATATGTAATGTTAATATTATATATATATATATATAGATGTTAATTATATTTATTATGATTAATGAATCTTTATATAGAATGTAATAGTTAATTAATTAATAAGTGATGAAGATTATATATGGTAAATTTTGAAATTGTGAGATTTTAGATATGCCACATAGGTTAAGGCTTAATCCTATTATTATTATTATTATTATTATTATTATTATTATTATTATTATTATTATTATTATTATTATTATTATTATTATTATTATTATTATTATTATTATTATTATTATTATTATTATTATTATTATTATTATTATTATTATTATTATTATTATTATTATTATTATTATTATTATTATTATTATTATTATTATTATTATTATTATTATTATTATTATTATTATTATTATTATTATTATTATTATTATTATTATTATTATTATTATTATTATTATTATTATTATTATTATTATTATAGTAATGGACGAACAGAAACAAATAAAGTTTGCAGAAATGAAAAATATATTTTTCTTCCCTATATAAATAAAATGTATGGATTTATTTTATAAAAAATAAAAATAAAATTTTAATTATTTTGATAGACATAAAATAAGATTTTGTTTTAAAGTAATCAGTTTATAGAATTTGTGCCTTATTATGCAAACATGTAAATCAATGACCGGACCCGTTTATAATTTACATATACGTGCATGCCTCAATTCAAACTTAATTTAAAATTAATTTTATTGAAAACTAAGAATATAAATATTATATATATATATATATATATATATATTCATACAATACAATATATTGCAACATATACATATAATATGTACGCTATTGAGAAATATAAAATTAATAACAAATATACATCTAATCACTAACATTCAATTAAAATAATTTATCGTATATAGATTATAATTTTTTTCTTATCAGACATGTAAATCTAATTTTTATCTAAAATAAATAAATAATAAAATTTATTAATTTAGATTATATGTAATGTTAATATTATATATATATATAGATATTAATTATATTTATTATGATTAATGAATCTTTATATAGAATGTAATAGTTAATTAATTAATAAGTGATGAAGATTATATATGGTAAATTTTGAAATTGTGAGATTTTAGATATGCCACATAGGTTAAGGCTTAATCCTATTATATAATAGATATCAACATTACAAAAATGGTTCAATTATGGAAGTCAACACATGTTTCTACTATACAGATTTGCATGAGACGAAAATCCGTTAAAAATATATTGATGATAACTACTGGTTTGCCTTTTTGGTGATAATACGTGTTTTTTTTTTTTGAAGGCGGGTGATAATATGTGTTGGGTTTGACGCTTTGTATACATATTTGAAATAAATTTCGTTACTTCAATGTATATTAGTAAGTCAAAAAGGTCATATGATATTTATAAGGTAAATTAGTATAAGTAATTGGCAAGTTGTTATGAAGAACCAAACTGTATATGATAGCCAAATACTCTCTTATTTTATATATTAACACAAAACTCGACAATTAATTTGTCAAATAAGTAAATGAGAGTTTTATGTAAGACGTTCTAATAGATATGACACGGAACAAGACACTATATAACACTGATAAAATTACAAATATATACATTTAAATCGTGAATATATATATTAACACATCAAACCATCTTACACGACTTCAAAAACCACACTTATTTTGCGTTGGTGACCGACCGATCGAGTAAGATGGAATTAGACCTTTAATTCTCTTGTTATCTTTTCATGCATGATTATGTAAATCCCCATATCTATTCAAATATAATTTACAATGTCTTTAATTTCTATTGACCTTGAATGGGTCCTCACAATCTATATATTTGGTCTTGGATCATTGACATTAGCCCCACAATCCACACACACAACCAAAAATGGTAAGAAAAATTAACTAATCTATATATTTTGCACTGTAAGTACCTGCACACATTCACACCGTACCCAAACATGGTAAAAAAAATAGCTAGAGTGTTTTTCCAAGAATAATCATCCATCGGGAATTGTAATTTTCTATGTGTGTTAAATATTTGTCGATATGATGAAATACTAATAACAAACATTATTATTTCATTGTGTGCATGTAAAATAATTGATTGTCTTCTTGGATCGATTTACTTATTAATTCCACAAGGCCTTATTTTTGTATCTATTTTTGTTACAATATTTTTTTGCAGGAAATTTTGGCCTATTTTTCGATTTTGTTGTGGGCAATGCATTTCTCTAGTGCTCAAGAAACAATATTTGATGTTACAACGTTTGGGGCAGTGGGAGATGGAAAAACAGATGATTCTAACGTAATCTCCATTAACCTTTCTTCATGCCACAATTTTATTCTCGTCTTTTTTTGTTTTCAATTTTTCATTTTTTCAGACGTTGACTAGACAAGCATATTAATCGTTTTAAAAGGGAAAATTATCTTATTGGTACTCTATATTTGACATCTTATTAATTTTTGTAGTCTATTGTGTGTCGTAGAGTATATGGAGTAATTAATAGTATGGTATGAGCTATATATCGTATGCATGATGAAAGATCGCGCGTTGTGGATAGTTGTATAATATACGTAAAAACACTATTAATTAAATGAATTAATTAGACATATAAATGCAGGGTTTTAATAAGATGTGGGCAGCAGCTTGCCAGAAAGCAGCGGAAAGTGTTGAGATAAGTGTACCCAATGGGAAGACATTTTTGGTTTCTGCTTTAGAGTTTGGAGGTCCATGCAAATCTCGCCACCTTAAATTTGAGGTAATCAAAATATTCAAATATTATCTTTTCATAACAAAAGGTATAGAGTTTGGAGATATCACCACAGATATGGAAAAACATAACCTTACATGTGAGAACAATACATTGGATATATAAAGTTATTGTATTTACAAGTAAAATTTATTGCATTCAACAAAAAAAAATCCGCCACTTATGAGATTTAAACTTAAGTAATACATTTATTCAATAATGTGATGCATTAACGATAGATCTTGAGGATATCTAAAATAATTTTTCGTTTTCACGATAATTAAAAGTTTTTGTTTGAACCATTTCTTATATATGCATGCAAAGAATACAAAAGCTGCAAAGTTTGAGCATGTGTGTGTATGAGACAGATATTAGGAAGCATTGTTGCTCAACCAAAAAGAGCATGGACAAATAAAAATAAAAGTGCATGGTTGAAGTTTGAAGGAGTGGATGGCCTTGCTGTTGTGGGGAATGGTTTAGGGTTAATTGACGGTCAAGGAGATTCATGGTGGCACTCTGTAAGTTCATACTCTTCACTATTTTCATAAATTACTGTATGAACTAAATTCAACTATCTTTAACTTTTATAATTACTTACTATATTATAAACGATTTGGTCAATTTTTTATTTTTATTTTTCAAAGTTGTACCATTTCGAAATTTGAACAAAGATTTCTGACCATAAAATATAATGTGGCCGCCCTTTTAACATACTTGTCTTGTGTTTTATTTCAGGGTAACGGCTCTCGACCAATTGTAAGCCCGCATAGATTCACACACATATATATACATATATATGTTCCATTTTATTTTGGGTAGAGTAATTAGAAAATACAAGGCCTTGATATATGAAATTTTTGCAGGCAATGTCATTTGTTGGATGCAATAATCTCGAAATCATGGGATTGAAACATAAAAACAGCCAAAAATTCCATCTCTCAGTATCTGATTGTAAGAATGCAACGCTTTCTAAGCTTCACATGGTTGCCCCTGCAAATAGCCCCAACACTGATGGGATTGATATACTCTCTTCCACCAATATTAACATTCACGATTGTATAATGGAAACAGGTCGAATTCAACTATTTCATATATACATCTATAGTTAAAAAAATTAATATTTTTAATATCTCATGTAAATATCAACATAAAAATAGGAGACGATTGTATCGCGATTAAAGGAGGCACTTCAAATATGAATATATCTGAGATAGCATGTGGGCCCGGACATGGAATAAGGTTAGTAACAACAATTTCTCGTGCCTTTATCTATTTAATTAAGTTAATTATCGAATTATAATTCCAAACGAATAAATCATAATTAAATATTAGTATTAAATTATAAATATTATTAATAAATCTGAATTAATATTTATTTATTAACTATGTATCACATCATAATTCGCAGCATTGGGAGTCTTGGACAAGGTGGAAAACACGACGAAGTCGAAGCAATACACATATATAATTCCAATATTAGTAGAACTACGAATGGGGTCAGGATCAAGACATGGCAGGTAAAACTGAACAGATGTAATACAATAATGAGCAAATATATAATCCCTCGTCCATAAAAAATTATCACTATAATTTCTTTTTTGGTTCATTCATAAAAAAATTGTATTATTTTTATTTATATTAGTAAGATTCACACAATTCCACCCATATTTTATTAAAACTATGAAAAAAAGTCATAGTATGGGGCTAAATCAGTGCAGTTGATCAAATGTGAAACATCATCGTGTAACGTTCGTGTGTCATCTTTGATTGCAAGTTGTACTCTCCTATGTTGGATCATTTCCATGCTACAATTGTCTCAAAACGTATTTATTCTGCTTCAATAATATATTAATGATTTGGTAAGTTAAAATTGTAACAAAATGATGATATTATCAAGCTAAACCTATATTTCCAATATAATAATAGTAAAACAATATGAATATTCTTACATTGTTCATTTTTAAATGTAGGGAGGCTCTGGTTTTGCAAGGAATATCAGCTTCTCAAATATAACCTTCACAATGGTTAATAATCCTATAATCATCGACCAATTCTACTGCCCTCATAAGACATGTTCGATTCAAGTATGCAATTTCTATTAAAAGAAAGCTCGTTAATTTGAATTCGAATTCCTATTAACAATCTCGCGTTGTTGATTCAGAAATCGGCGGTCAAAGTGAGCGATGTGAGACTAACCGGGCTCTTGGGAACGTCGGAGCCCAAGAATCCGGCGATCAGCTTCCGTTGCAGCGACGTCGTTCCGTGCACAAACATTATAGTTGATGGAGTGGACATAAAGACAAGCGATGAGAGCAAAGCTACGGCCATTTGCTTGAATGCTTTTGGAATTGCTCGTAATGTTACTAGCCCACATCTTGATTGTCTACAATGAATTAGCCCTTAGATGATCATTAATCTGTAAGATTAATTGGATATAAGTTATTGAGCTTTCAACAAATTTTCATTTTGCACGCCAACTTTAAAATATGTATTAAGATTATTCTTTTTTTTTTGCATTTTGCATATTCGCCCATTTTCTGGCCAAATTTATGCCTGAAACAACGTCGTTTATATTCAACTATATGATACAATGTCGGCTCTATTTTATCACGTGATCATATTTATGACACCCGGGCATATTTATGCCATTTCATCACGCTGGAAAATGGAGGAGTGTGTAAAATGAGAAAAAATTAAGTAATAATTAAGTAATTTCAATACAAAATTTTAAAGTTGACGCGTAAGGATAAGAATTTGTAGCTAGTAATTTACCCTAATTTATAATATAAGTTGTTGCGAGGCACAATGTAGCATTTGAAAATGTACTATTTAAATTGTGCAATATAATCCAGTAATTTTTGGCTCGGTTACTTATGTGGTGGCAAAAATAGCCTTCATGAAAAACTTTATACTATTCTTTTTGCCCTTTACCCGGAATATACAAATTGGTGCTTCCGGCATTTCATCAAACATGGTTTCGGAATTGGAAACCAGTAGAAAAAGAAGAAAATCCTCACTTGGAAAACTTTCAAATTATTTGAATTTGGCACTCCTAAAACCTAAGAGAGGTTAATTGGTTAACCTTTAGGAATTTGATATCTCCCCCATACACTTTCGTCAAAAAAAAAAGATATCTCCCCCATACACACTTATTCCTTAAAAACAAATATAGGACTAGCTATTAATACTCTTTTTTTTTGCGTGGATTTTTTAACTAACTAGGTTAAATTAAAGGTTATTGGTTTGTAAATGCACAAATTTGTAGTAATGACTTCAATTAATTGCACATAAACTTTCAATTTGTTATAATTCTATCAAAAAATTGGAATCCACATATATATTTTAACTTTCAGATATTAGTAGACTCGAATAAATGACTAATCATTTTAAAATCATCCATTCCTTTCTTTGAATTAGATTTCTATAGTTGATAAAAAAAATGACTAAATTTCGTTTTCCCAACGTTGGAGAAACCTTAAACCTTTTGTTTAATTTTAAAATGGAAGAAGTTGTACGTCAAACACTTGAGGTTAGCTAGAAGTCAAGTTCATTTGCTTTTAAACATACTGTCACAAATAGATTACATTGGGAAGAACATGAAAATGTTATAATCTTTTATTTTTATTTTGTGTTAGTGTGTAAATTGTCTACATTTATTAATTACTTCTAATTAAAAATGCCCATTTCTATATAAAAAAAAAATTGATCTTATGCCCAACTTAAAGTGGATAGTCTAGATTGCCCTTGGATGTTGATGATTTTATATTTATTTTTTTGAATCAGGTTTTATATTGTTTTTTGAGTAAACTGTTACACTTTTTTTACACAAGTACAATTATATAAGAGCATCCACAGCAGATCTCTCAAAAGTAATCCTAACTTTAAATTTGAGCTAAAATAATAAAAAGTGAGATAAAATGATCATCCAACAGATCACCTATATTAAGTTGGGCCCACAAAAAAATTTACACCCCCTCAAATCTAATCTTAAATTTACACCCCCTTAAATCTAATCCTAAATTTATAAAATAGATAATGAAAAATAGGAGAGTTGTTGTGTGCAATTGTAAAATAGCCAAATAGGGGTTAAAAATAATTTAGGAAAGACTTTAGGAATATTTTTAGGAGTAAAATTTTGATAAATCTGCTATGGATGCTCTAAGAAAAGTGTAAGAAATTTATGCAATTATTGACTAAGTATGATGATATTGGTCAATTCAAAGTGATATTTAGGTTTTTTAATTATTAAACAATACATTAAAATCTTGAATTAAAATTATTAATTATGAAACAAAAATTAAAATTTCAGGCTTTTATCTTGCAAGTACATTTATAATTGAGACATTGAGGATAATTTAATCAATTTGAGCGTAAACACAATAATGTTATAAAAATGAGCAATTTTCATTACAATTTAAGAAAAGTGGGCATTTTTAATTTTCACTCTATATAAATTGAGTTCGGTATTTTTATTTATAAAAATAATTTTTCTGTAGAATTAGGTATGGGGATTTTAATTGCAAAAACTTGAAGCTAAAAAATTGTGGATTTCATTCCACTAACATCAATCTCTTTCAAACAACGTCCCACACAACTAAAATTGCGTAATGCGTGTGCGTGTGTTGGCCAAGCGGTAAGGGGTTATATGCCCAAGGCCAAAGGTCTTGGGTTCGAGTCCTCTGTGACGCGGCCTGTTTTTCTTTATTTAAAATTGTAAGTTCATAGAAAAAAAATAAAAAAAAAATTGCGTAATGCTATTTTGTTTCCTCTATTATTTCTACAATTAAATATGATAAGCGCTACCTCTAATTTCTTGTCCTATATACTGACAAGTGACAAATAGAGTAGTAATTTGTTTAATTACTACTTAATAGGCTTATTTATGCCAAACGGCTCCTTAATGAACTGATATATAGCTTCGTACATCATGGAGTAATGAAATTATTAAACACAAGGCCATGACTACCATCTAGGCAAACGGAAGTCGGCCTATTTTTGTGATGGGGTCATGTTTAAAATGGAATATGTATTCTTTTGTACAGACGTATCGATCGAAATAGCAACAATTGTATATTCCAAAACGAATTATCACTTAATGTTATTTTGGTGGATAAGTTGTTGATATATAAACAATATATTGAGGCACGAATCTCGCTCAATCCCTCGATTATTCGGCCTACGCAGTTATTTTGGTGTAGAAACATGGATATACAGTTGATGAAACACAACAATAATCTATTAGGCATCAATAGTATAAGGAATGATCATCAAGGAGCTAGCTAGCAATTCTAGATAAGCTGACTTTCAATCCATGCTTGGCTTGCAGAATGATGGAGTCGCGAGGATAAACTGGATGACCCTCAACTAGTTGGACATGGTAATGATAAATGATAGCCGCCGCCACCATCTTCATCTGTATGAAGGCCATCTCCTTCCCCAAGCAAGTCCTGGGCCCCGCGTTGAACGCCGGGAACTTGTACGACGCCTCGTGTTTGATCTTCCCACTGCGAGTGATCCACCTCTCCGGCTTGAACTCCAAGCAGTCTTTCCCCCACACGCTCTCCATTCTCCCCACCGAGTAGAACGATATTATGAGCTTCGCGTTCCTCCGCAGGTAATGCCCGCTCGGCAGAATATCCGGCTGCATCGGAGCCTTGTGCTCCATCGCCACCGGCGGAAACAGCCTCAGCGACTCACACAGCGCGCCGTGCAGGTATTTTAGCTTCTGTGACTCTTGTGCACTGAACCATCTCCATTTCTTTTCTTTCTTGAGATTCAACTCGGCCTCGATCTCTTCCCGGATCCTGGCCTCCGTGGACGGATTCTGAGCGATGAGCCAGAAAAGCCAGGTGAGGGAGGTGCTGGTGGTGTCCCTGCCGGCGAAGATCAAGCTCAGTGCCGTGTCCTTCAAGAAGTCTCTCAATCCAGAAGGCGGCCCCAGATTCTTGTCTGTATACATCTGCTCGAAAGCTCTCAGCATGTTGAATTCATTATTATCCTTTTCATATCCTAGCCGCGGATAGATGAAGTCGTGGATGGCACGCTCGGCCTCGGCGAGCATCCTCTCCCTGCCGATGTTCAGCCGTCTCTGCAGCTTCCAGATGAACTCCGGGATGACGTGTCGGTACATGAGCGGCTCCCCGACGGCGCTGAACGCCTTCTCGCAGGGGATGTGGGGCAGCTCGAGCGACAAGCTGCAGGGGTCGTGGTCCAGCACCAGCTTGCAGATGTTGTCAAACGTCAGCCGCTGGAAGACGTCCTGCAAATCGAACTCGTCACCCTGGTCGCAGAAGCGGCGGAGCAAGGGGAGGAGGCCGACCTCGACCTTGCGCCAGACGGTGGCCTGGAGGTGGGCGGCGAAGGAGGCGTGGGTGAGCTGCGAGAGCGTGGTCCTGCGGTGAATCTCCCAGAGGTCGAAATCGGCTCCGAAGATGCCGTCGCCCAGGATGTGGAAGATCTTGCGGAATTCGGGGCCCTTGGGGTAGTTGGAGAAGTTTCGGCTGAAGACGTGGTGGATGTTGGCGGGGTCGCAGGTGAGGAGCATGTTGATGTGGGAGTGGGAGGGGCCCTTGAAGTGGAGGGTGGTGCCGTGGTCGCGGAAGACTTGGGTGAGGTATTCAGTGGGGGCGGTGGAGATTGAGGAGGACGCCCGGCAGCATTCCCACCACCGGCCAGTTCGTGGGGAGCAGGATGCCTTTTCCCCTTCTCCTTACCATCACCATGTACGCCATCACTGAGATTACCACCAGAAGCTCCGGGTAGTATTCTAACACGCCCATCTTCTCTCCTCTCTCTCTCAGATTACTCTGTTTTTTTATAATTGCATGTGTTTCATGGTTTCTGCTTCCAAATTGCTCACCTTTGGGCTTGTTGGTTTCAACAACACCGCTCAATTTATGGAACCTATCTGTAGTGTGTAAAATATATATAGCATATACATATATATCATGCATGTAATTAATATCTACGTGGCATGCAAAGTACAAATTCTGTTATGTTAACGAGTAATATTAGTACAATATTGTGATCTTTATTTATTACAACACTAAATTTGAATATAATAATAAAATAAAAATGGCTTATATTTCTAACCTATGCCATTTCACTGCCTTTGTAGATGTTCAGAATAATGAAATTGTACTATTAACTCTAAACGGCAAGATTGGTCCCTTAAAACTAATCGATACCAATTAAGTAGATTTTTTTTTAAACAAACACCCGAACGATGAAGGGTTAGGCAGACCCCCAACCTGTAAATAAAACATTAAGTAGAGATTGCATGCAATAAAAATAATTAAATTACGAACAATAGCATAAAGATTTTCCTAGAAAATAAATTGATCAAAATGTTTCATTTTCTGTAAAGAAAACATATCTCAAACAGATAAATATTTAATTTCCTTTTTATCAATGTTTGCATTAATTAGCACCTTTTTAGGACCCCCCTACAAATTTACAAACTATGAAATCGGTGTTTCGCAGACTATGAAACTAGCATTTTTCTAATAGTATCATGCATCATTCAATATTCCTTAGGGTTCTTGTATTTAATTCAAATTCATATTTCAATTTCATTAAAGTCAGAACATACACTTCTTCAGAATTACATTAAGACACATAATTCTGCTAGATTAGTTGAAATGGATGTGACTATGCTATAAAATTGAATATCACGTCGTTCAATAAATTAATTTCCTGAACTAATTAAACTACCCCTATACATATCAATATCTGTGTATCTAGTCTTTTCCACGTACACTTCATTTACACAGACTAATGTACGTACATATTAATTGATTGTGCTCGATTATGATGAAAAACAAAATTGAGATTAAAAAAATAGGTGTAAATTACCATAATTGAGATTTAAAAAATAGGAGTAAATTGCCTATAAGTCAATTAATTAGCACATGCACGTGCAGTTATATATAGTGCTTAATTAGAAGCTAACTCTCAATATATATATAGTGGAGTTGTTGGCTAAGACGGCTCACTCCTTGGTATATATTTGTATTACCAATTAACTAAGATAAGCGCTACCTCTAATTAATTTATTTTCCTATATGCTAACAAATAGAGTAGTACTTAATTAGTTTATCAACTACTTGTTTAATTACTACCTGATAGGCTTATTTATATGCAAACGGCTCCTTAATGAACTGATAGAGCTACATCAATGGATCCAAGTAATTAAATTATTAAACACAAGGTCAAGAGTCAAGACTACCATCTATGCAAACGGAAGTCGGCCTATAAATGCGCTCTACCGCTGCACATCCATATCTAGCTTCACATATCGATTTTGTAGACTCGAATATGAGATATTGGGTATCGGGTATTAATTAACCATGGACTTTATTACTAGATCAACATACTCGCACCATTTCAATATATTAATTGATAACATTAAAACTCAATTACATACAATTATACTCCCCCGTCTCGGAATAATGTACACACCAAGTTACGAATTTTAATAAATGTTAGGTGATTGTGTTATATATAAATGGAGAAAGTGATCAACTTTTGTTGTAGTGTTATGATAATGAGAATAAACAATAAGGGGTTTGTACATGATTATTACAAATTATTCAATTTTCTCCATTTTCACTTCTCTTGATTTAAAATGGCAAAAAATAATCAATTAAAATTTAATTTGAATGTGATTTATAAAATTATACTCCTTCAATTTCATTAAAATAGTTCCCTTTTTATTTTTGTATAGATTCTAAATCAACGAATCCCAATAATTTAATCTTATTTCATTCTGGAAGAATTGGAAATCCGTTCATTTTGGAAGGAAACCTAGCAAACTATATGTTCCTAAAAAGAGTAGAAACATATCACTAACTCACATATTGCAACAAATACGTACTCTACTCCCTCAGTCCCAATATTCATGTAATCATGCCTTCTTTCTTTTGGGCACATGTATTTAGGAGACTAAAATTAAAAATTAAATTGTATATCCCATGTACTTAATTTAATGTTAATTTAATTAAGGGTCTCTCTCTGCCTCCCATAATCTCTCTCATTGCACACAACACCACCACTTGTAAATCACCACCACACCACCGCCTGTAAAAAGGAATACGAGACATGAATATTGGGATGGAGGGGCTAATTTTTTATTATCATACAAATCATTATCACATATGCACGTGCAATATTAGATAAAGCTGTTGGAATCATTTAAAATGTCTATTTTATTTTACTTTTATTTAATTTTTGTGATTTACATACGAGAATTTGCTTGTCGTCAATATATGATGAACATGATATATATATAACGATAAACTTAAGTACTAAGGGTGCGGTTATAGTGAGAACCACACTTATCGTGAGAACATAAGAACCATTAAAATCAATGCATCTACTATATAAATTAATGCATTCGCTATTAAATTTAATGCATCCGAAAATAATAAATTTTTTGCTCCCTTCAGGATTCGAACCCAGGATCTGCATTCATCCACCAAGATGATGCATCCACCGTAGATCTTGATGATCGAATGGTTTAAAATGGTTCTATGTTCTAATTTTATTTAGTGGTTCTTATTTGAACCTCTCCCTAAGTACTAAATATATATATATATATATATATATATATATATATATATATTTTCTTTGTTTTTAGGAAAAGAGATTATTTCATTTCATATATCAAAAACGAAACTTACACAAATTCAGCAACACATGGTGGAATTTCATCACAAAATATATATATATATATATATATATATATATATATATATATATATATATATATATACAATTTGAACATCTAGCCATGAGGTAGGACGAGATTGGATCCCAGTCAGAAAATTTGGGAATATAATTGCAAAATCATTCGAAGTGGTGTTGAAATTGCGAAGTTTAATGTTATGTTGCAATTGCAAAATGGTGTACTATTAAATTATGTTATTAAAGTAATTAATTAATTTTGAGAAAAGTTTAAATTACTAAAAATTAATTCTCACTTAGGTGCGTATACATTTTGTGTCAGACAGAGTATATATTAATGAAAGTTCTACTGGTATAAATGCTTCAAGTTTCATGTAAACGATATCAACGTGGAATATTGCTAGTTTAGTTTTGGGTCTATACTAGATAGGTTATTGTTTTAACTACATGAGTATATATATGTTTAAACTTCTACTTCTTTTCCCACCGGCTGCGCGCATTCAATATATTTTTTTTTTTTTGAGTTGGGGGAGTTGGAGAGGGGCAGCAGTGGGATTTGAAACCGGAACCTCACTGTTCACACACAGGAGGTCGCACCACTTGGTGTCCCATTGAAAACCATTCAATATTCTTCTGAAAAAACATCACTAGTACGTATAAACATTAAAATATTACTTCTATTTTTTTTTGTACCCCATTTTGCATGATTTTAGTTCTCCTTTGATGAAACTTGTCAAAGAGACAAAACAAATCTTTAGTGTTTTTATTTATCAAGTTGGTGTTAATTCCTATTGCAAATATTTTTCAAAATTACTTATATCAAGAATAAATTGTGAAATTGTAGCATGAGTGATCAATTTTTAAAGATTATTTGATCATTTTGATTGAGATAATTGTGTTTCTAATTCTAATATTCAATATTTTTTATATTTATATTTATATAATTGTTTATCGCACCCTTAAATATATATTTTTGGATCCGTCATGGTGATCCTTTTACAAACTCATTTCCCCCCATGTTCTGTTTGCCTTAATTAACTTTTTTCCCCTAAACTATTACCACTTTTTTTTTTCTTTTTCTCAAATGAAATTCTAATTAAATTGTGCAGTTTGAGAGTAGATGACGCAATGATACGAACAAGTATCGAACGTATCGAACCTTACGCCTTTCGAGCGGCGCCGTCTCCTTGTGAACAAAAGTTCAGTTTCTTGGTATTTCTTATGATAAGCAAAATACAAGTGCAGCGCATTTATACATATGTTCCGCAGAAACCCTAATAAACTATTACCAAATATAAATGAAGCCTAGATGGTAAGAATCCTAATAATGAAAGGATAGCAAATTATGGAAAATAATAAACTGACTCAAGAATAGATTATTCTAGCATCTTGTGATTCAAGCCTTGGTAACGTGGTAATCAGCATGCCACACTGGCGGAACTCTATTGCGCCTTGGTCGATCCACTTGCACTTCATCCAGTTTTGGTTCAGACATTTCATCGAACACCTCCTGCTCTGTCTGGTTTTCAAGCTCAACCTTCTTCGTATCATCCCCTACCCCTTGAAGAGGCACCTTGTCCTCAAGGTGCAACTGTGGATAAAGTTGTTGGATTTCACGAGCAAGCTCCCATGTTGCTTCTTCTGGAGGAAGCCCACTCCATTGCACCAACACCACATTCTCCAAACGACCGTGACGCAGAATTTGCTTGACCCCACAAATTGCCACAGGTTCTAACACGGGCTTGCCATCCACTGCATCTTGTGGTAAGGGAGATGAACTATTCTCTACATTTCCAAAATATGGTTTGAGTTGAGAGACGTGAAACACGGGATGAATTTTTGATCCCGTTGGTAACTCCAAGCGATAAGCAACAGCTCCGATGCGTGCCACCACCGGAAACGGACCATAATACCTCTTAGCCAGCTTAGCGGATGGTCGTCGTGCTACTGATATCTGGCGATATGGCTGCAACTTTAGTAGCACTAAATCTCCCACTTGAAACTCAACGTCTCTTCGCTTTCGATTGAATTTCTGTTGCATCCGATTTTGAGCTTGCAAAATATTAGCTTTAGGCTCACGAACCAATTCATCTCTTGTGGAAAGAAACTCATCAACGGCTTGAATTTTGGTACTTCCCGCTCATAAGGAATAAGAGATGGTGGGTCTCGGCCATACAACGCCCGAGGAGTCATCTGCGTGCTACTGTTAGTGCTGGTGTTGTGGCAATATTCAGCCCATGAGAGAAAATTACTCCATGCCGATGGGCGATCACCTGCAAAGGAGCGCAAGTATTGTTCAAGACTCCTGTTAACAACTTCTGTTTGCCCATCGGTTTGAGGGTGGTAGGCGCTGCTGCGTTGCAATGTCGTTCCACTGAGTTTAAACAAGGTGGTCCAAAACTTGCTCATGAAAATCGGATCGCGATCTGATACGATTGACTGAGGAAAACCATGTAACTTCACCACAACATTCACAAATACTTCGGCAACTTTAGCAGCTGTAAACTGAGTTGGTAAGCCTGCAAAATGAGCGAATTTAGTTAGCCGATCCACAACCACCATTACCGCTGTTTGGCCGCGTGAAGGGGGTAGTCCTACTACAAAATCCATGGTGATTTCATCCCACACCATCGAAGGCACCGGAAGCGGTTGGAGCAGCCCTGCCGGTGGTTGATTGGAAGATTTTACTTGTTGGCATTGCGGGCAAGTACGTATGAATTGAATCACATCCTTCCGAATCCCATTCCAATAAAAGTTGGCTGAAATTCGGGCTAACGTGCGGGCAATTCCTGTATGACCAGCCATAGGTGTAGAATGATATTCAAATAATATCTTGGCCTACAATTCAGACTCATCTCCTATGAAAACTCTTCCTCGATGAAATAATTTTCCATCTCTGACGACCCACTCTGCTGTCAACCTTCCCTCACGCCATTCCTCGTGCAAATGAATTAATGAAGGAAGCTCTTTATTTTCACGTGTCACAACTTCCATAAATTGGGTTATTGGTACCGATGCTAACATCCTCAGTTGCGTCGGTTCATCATGAGACCCAAGCTCTTCATCTCTTCTTGATAGGGCGTCTGCAGCTTTGTTTTCAACTCCAGCTTTGTATTCAATTTGAAAGTCAAATCCAAGGAGTTTGCGGACATGAACTTGTTGCTCTGGTGTATGTATAGTCTGCAACAATAACTCCTTAATGCTTCTATGGTCTGTTCGAATAATAAAAGAACGACCAAGCAAATATTGTCGCCATTTTTGCACTGCCTCTGCTATTGCATGCAACTCCTTATTATAGGTTGAAGTCATTCGCACTTTGGGAGCCAACTTCTTACTGAAATAAGCCACCGGATGTCCTTGTTGCATTAAAACAGCCCCAATTCCATATCCACATGCATCTGCCTCTATCACAAAAGGCACTTCAAAATCTGGAAGTCGAAGTACTGGGGCACAAGTCATGGCTAGCTTAAGTTGCGCAAAGGCTGACTCCGCCTCTTCACGCCATTGAAATTCATCTTTTTTTAACAAATCGGTGAGTGGAATGGCAATTTCTGCGTACCCTTTGATGAAGCGTCTGTAATACCCTGTTAGGCCTAAGAAGCCTCGTAATTGCTTCAGATTCTTAGGAGTTGGCCAATTCACCATTGCCTCTACTTTCTTCGGGTCTGCTCGAATTCCCCCTCCACCTACAATATGCCCCAAATACTCAATGTGAGTCCTGCAAAATTGGCATTTTGTTAGTTTGACAAAAAAATTATTTTTGCTCAAACATCGAAGGACCTCGGCCATTTGCTCCATGTGAGCCTCCTCTGTGTCACTATAAATTAGTATGTCATCAAAGAACACGACCACAAATTGGCGTAAATACGGGGGCAAGAGTAGTATTCATAATTGCCTGAAATGTGGAAGGAGCATTAGTGAGGCCAAATGGCATCACAAGGAACTCATAGTGACCTTCGTGAGTGCGAAATGCCGTCTTATAAATGTCCTTCTCATTGATTCTAATCTGATGATATCCTGCCCTTAGGTCCAATTTTGTGAAATGTCGAGCCTTTCCCAACTCATCGAACAATTCATCAGCGGTTGGAATTGGAAACTTGTCCTTAATTGTAATGGCATTGAGGGCCCTGTAGTCAACACAAAATCTATAAGTTCCATCTTTCTTTTTCACCAATAGAACGGGCGAGGAATAGGGACTGTGGCTGGGGCGAATCAAGCCCTGCTCAAGCATCTCTTTCATCATTTTCTCTATCTCATTTTTCTGAAAATGAGGGTAACGATAGGGCCTCACGTTAACAGGCTTGGACCCCGGTTGCAAATGAATTCGATGATCAAATGAGCGACGAGGTGGTAACTTTTGTGGCTCACGAAACACTTCCTCGAATTGTATTAATAATTGCTGACAACGCTCAGGAATATCCGTTGGGAATTCAATTGGTTGTGTAGAATCAGCTTTTATTTCATGATCATTCTCTGATAAAGCGATCACTTCGTAGAGCTCATGCACCTCGTCGGCGCCTAACATGGTGCTCAGCTGATTATAAGATACTCGCCTCGGCCCCATGCCAGCTACGCCCTGCAAAATAACTCGTTGTCCTTGCCAATCGAACTCCATAGTTAATTGTTTATAGTCATGGAGAACCTTTCCAAGTCCTTGCAACCACGGCATACCGAGAACTAATTCTGGGCCTTGTATTGGCAAAATAAACAAATCAGTGGTAAAATTCGTACCTTGGAGCTCCAATTCCAAGCTGTGGGATTTACTACGACAAACCAGAGAGTCGCCATTGCCCATGTAGACCCGGAATGGTGATATCATTTCCACCGCTAAGCCAAATTTCTCCACCACATCAGGCCGCACAAAGTTGTGAGTACTGCCGCTATCGATTAGTACATGCACTTGCTTGCTTCGAATTTTTCCCCACAGCCTCAACGATCGTGGTTTTTGGGGACCATTTAAGGCATTCAGACTGGAGAAGTCTCCTTGTATTGTTATCTCTGCATCTTCCTCGACTTCACAAATTTCCTCTTCTTCATCTGGTAGTCCTATAAGCAACAAGTATCTATTATTGCAGCGGTGAGATTTTGACCACTTCTCATCACAATTATAGCATTCTCCTCTAGCCCTCTTCTCCTCCAACTCAATTGGTGTGAGCTTTCGCACTGGAAGGTTAATCTTGGAGTTCTTTGCGAAAGTTTGACTCCCACTCATAGTGTTGTTGGGTGGTATAGTGGTCACCCGTTCCCCTGTACTCGGTGAGCCGGATGGAAGAGCTTGTGGTGTAGAATTGCCAAAAGCTGTATTTGTTTTTGCCTCCCATCGTCCTTGTACCCGTTGCCCTTGAGAAGTTGCTGTATATCGAGATTCGAACACCCTCGCCAAGGCAAAAGCCTCCACCAAGGAACCCGGCTTGGAAATGAGCAACTCATGCCGAATTTCTGTCTTCAATCCAGCCACAAACATAGAGATTAGTATTGGTTCTGTTACACCAGTAACCTTGTTCATGATGCTCTCAAATTCCGCTTGATAATCTGCCACCGTCGATTGTTGAGTGAGTTTGGATAATTTTCCCACATAATCCTCGAACTGCGAAGGTCCGAAGCGGATCTTGACCTGGTGTAAGAACTCTGCCCAAGACGTCAATATTCCACTCCCTTTTGCCCATTGGTACCAATCAGACGCCTTTCCCTCCATGGTGAATGCGACTATCCTGATTCGTTGGTCGTCTGGAGTTTCATGGTAATCAAAGTACTCTTGAACGCGAAAAATCCACCCGTGAGGATCAGTTCCATCAAATCGGGGTAAGTCTAATTTCATGGTGGGAAACCGTGGGGTGAATGTTGTATCATGATTTGTCATTACCTTTTCTGGAATCTTAGGATTCCTCCCAACTAATTGCATCGTAAGATTCTTCATCATCTCCTTCAGTTCCTCCATGGTGTTATGCATACTCTGGTTCTTCTGCTGCTGCACCACGGTTTGCCTATCAAATCGATCCTGCAACTGCTTGAGGGTAAGGTCAGTCTCCTTACTCTCAGATTTGCCTGCATTCTTGTCTGCCATCTCTCAATGAAAGCACCAATTGATACGAACAAGTATCGAACGTATCGAACCTTACGCCTTTCGAGCGGCGCCGTCTCCTTGTGAACAAAAGTTCAATTTCTTGGTATTTCTTATGATAAGCAAAATACAAGTGCAGCGCATTTATACATATGTTCCGCAGAAACCCTAATAAACTATTACCAAATATAAATGAAGCCTAGATGGTAAGAATCCTAATAATGAAAGGATAGCAAATTATGGAAAATAATAAACTGACTCAAGAATAGATTATTCTAGCATCTTGTGATTCAAGCCTTGGTAACGTGGTAATCAGCATGCCACACTGGCGGAACTCTATTGCGCCTTGGTCGATCCACTTGCACTTCATCCAGTTTTGGTTCAGACATTTCATCGAACACCTCCTGCTCTGTCTGGTTTTCAAGCTCAACCTTCTTCGTATCACGCAAGGTGCAGGCTTGAGTTGTTTTGTATTGTTTTGGCTACACAAACAATATTTTGAGAGGACGATGGTTGGCAGAGGAACTGGTAAAAGATGTTGCCCTCTGCGTGACCACCTTCATCTCGCAGATACAGGAGGAGGAGCAATGGCGGAGATAGGGGGTGGATAGGGAGGCACTGGGCCGGCCCCCTTGGAATTTTTAAAAAGAACAGGGCTATTTACATAATTTTATGAAATATATTATAAAAAAATAAAAAGTAAAATATTTATGATATTATTTCCATCATTATCGAATTGAGCTATTTTAAACTGTGATTGACATGCAAACTTTAGAGTTGAATCGACGTCTTAATGAAGTGAATACATAATTAATTTATGTATGTCATGCTTCGATTCCTAGCTAGAGCTTCATTTTTTTGAATTTGATATTAAAAGCTATTTCGAGTCACCAACGGGGAAAATGAGGAACTATCATTGTTCCTTCTATCCCACCTTAATATATATGTGTACATGAATTTTAAAATATGTATTCCCTCTGTCCCACATTCATAATCCCTTTTACTTTTTGACACATATCGGAAATGACACTTAGACTCTAAAATGACATTTGTCTAAAAAAAATGACACTTGAAAAATATTTAAAAAAAAAAAAAAATCCTCGCCCCTCCCCTATCAACACCATTCCCCTTCCCCCTCCCCCAAACCCTAATTGCGATCCCCACCTGCCGCCGCCACCACCACCACCGTCTTCCCACTAATTCCTCAACGAGCTCAAGAAATCACAAACTCAAGAAATCAGGAACCCTCCGCATACAACCCATCCAACCGTCGCTCCCTCCCCATACACCCTCTGATCTAATAGTGACGACCTTCATTGTTGTTCGCCGAAGTTGGAAGGGATGGTGGTTGTAGCTTGAGCTTTGGAGATTTACAGAGGGAGAAGAAAAGACCGTGCGTGTGTGATTTGTGTGTGCGTTCGTGTGTTTAAGTGGAGAGGGGGTGAAGAGAGTTCAATAGGGGTCAGGCGGTGGCCGTTGGCTGCTCTCGTCGGGAAGGGTCGTGACGGCACGATTTGGTGAGGGAGAAAGGGGGCTTGTGTGAGGCTGGTTTTGGGGGGGGGGGGGAATTTAATTAGGGTTTGGGGTGGGGGGAAGACGATGGGGGAGGGAGTTTTTTATTTTTCTTTTTAATATTTTCCAAGTGTTTTTTTCAAACAAATGTCATTTTAGAGTCCAAGTGTCATTTTCGATGATCACCATGTCATTTCCGGCCGTCTTTGTGTCAATTTTCGAAGTCCACGTAGAAAAAACCGACCACCGAACAAAATTTAGAAGAATATTAAAGGTTATGGATTCTGAGGTACATTTTGAAGAATAGGTGCAATTTCTAAATCCCGACATACGTTATAGATTTACAGGAAATTTCCCTTTTTGTTTATAAACTTTAAATAAGGTTATTTTAGTATAAAAAAAAACTTAATGCAAATTTAGTTTAGAAAGTGGATTATATATTAGGACTTCCAAAAAAGGAATAGAGGACTATAAAAATGGAACGGAGCATATTAAAACTATTCAACTATTAATTTTTTCTCATTTTGTTGTCTTGCCCATTTTTTGGCCAATTTTATTATTGAAGTGGCCGTTTGATGCCATCTCACATATTTGGCTATCTTTGCAAACCGACGTTGTTTTAGTAATTGATGTATTTGGATACCTAGAATTTCAAAAAGTCAATTCAGCTCAGAAAATGAACGAAGAGCGATATAGAAAAATAATTAAAAAAAATTAATAATTAAATATTTTTAATACAAATTTTAAAATTGCTGTGTAAAGTAAGAATTGTAAATTCAATTATTTATATGCAATTAACCATAATTTATAATATAAGCTGTCGCAAGGCACAAGTGTAGCATTTGAAATGTAAATTGTGCAATATATAAATATAGTCCAGTGATTTTTGGCTCTATATATTTTTTGTGGTGGCGAAAATAGTATTTCATGAAAACTTTTTTACTATGTGCAACTTTATTTATTTTTGCCTTAATTTATTTTTCCCGGAATCTACAAATTGGTGCTTCAGGCATTTCATCAAACTGGTTTTGGAATTGGAATGGCATTCTTTATAAAATCGAGTTCAAAATTTTTGTAGGCCACTAACTTAGGGCGCTTTGTAAAATTAGGCCACATTTTTTCGATCTTGCAAATTTGGACCATTTATTATTAATTTTGGTGTAAGTTAGCAACATTTGGGCCCGACCGGGCTATTTTGCACGTGTGACGTGCGTGACTTCACAGTTGGAGCCTGAACGCTGATGTGGAATTTTATTTTATTCTTTTAATTGGCATATTTATACACATGTAAAAAATAAATCATAAAATAATATAGATAATTAAAAAATACAATTAAAAAATATTTTAAAAATACACGAATAATTGCCTTTGCTCGACGACACATCGGAGGGTCGAAATTAAATTGTGGGAATATATATGTTCCTCAAGATATCCTAATGCACCGTGTAAAAAAATATAATAAAAAATATATATGCACCTCAATATAACAATAATTATTTATTTATTTATAAAAAGATATAAGGGTTAATTGCATCAAAATACCTGACCTTTTCCCAAAATTTGGTTTTTTGACAAACTTTTTAATTGTAGCAAAAAATTTAGCTACGTTTCAATTTATTGCAATGTTCGTACCGCGTATATTTTCGGCCAAATCCATTCATTTCTGGCCAATTTATTTTAGCTACGTTTCAATTTATTGCAATGGATTTGAGACGACAATGTTTCATTACCCGGCATGACATGCCACCTAAGCTTTACGGAGGTCCACGTCAGCATGGATTTGGCCGGAAATATACGCGGGACGGACATTGCAATAAATTGAAACGTAGCTAAAATTTTTGCTACAATTAAAAAGTTTGTCAAAAAACCAAATTTTGGGAAAAGGTCAGGTATTTTGATGCAATTAACCCAAGATATAATAGAAAAATATTACTAATTTTCTCTTCTACATGACAATCTAAAATGTCACTATTTGAATTTTTCTCAAATTTCTTTTATGTACATTTATTCTCATTATATACATTCTCAAATGTGTTAATGGTGCAAAATATGCAAAATGGATAGTGAAAATTAAATGTTAGCCACCAATTTAATTGAGTTCAAATTTTTTTTGTAGGCCACTAAGTTAGGGCGCTTTGCAAAATTAGGGCACATTTTTTCGGCTTGCGAATTTGGGCCATTTATTATTAATTTCGGCGTAAGTGAGCCACATTTGAGTCTAATCGGGGTATAATGTGGCTCACTTACGCTGGAATTAATAATAAATGACCCAAATTTACAAGCCCGAAAAAATGTGCCATAATTTTACAAAGCGCCCTAACTTAGTGGCCTACAAAAATTTTGCACTCTATAAAACCTAAATTCGAATAAAGAGGTTGGTTTAACCTTTAGGAATTTGATATCTCCTCTATACATACTATTTGCTTATTCCTTAAAAAACAAATGTACGACTGTTTAAACTTCTTTTTAGGTGGATTTTTTTTTAACTAGCTAGTTTAAATTAAGGGTTATTGTTATATAACAACATTTTAGTTAATTTATAAATTAATTACACATAAATTTTGAATATGTTACGATTTTACCAAGAAACTAAAATTCACACATAGTATGTTTTCTTTCTTAGTTACTTTACTTGCAGTTGCTACCTGTAGTTAACTTGTACGTGCAGGTAGAGTATTTTAACTTTCAGATATAGGTGGAGTCGAATAAATGACTACTCAATTTAAACTCGTTATTTGACATTTGACTTTTATCATAATTTTGCAACTCACTATTTGGTTTCATTCCACAAATATTTCTGTCGTCTGACATGTTGAAAAAAAATCATAGTTTTGGCGATAATCATGCGAACAATTCTTGTGGAAATTATGCATTCCTCAAATTAAGAAAAGTATTTATTTGTCCTCCTAAATTTGCCGGTTTGGAAAAATAAGAGTCAATTGCCAAACTATACCCAATTTGCAGTTTAACTGTCGTATCATTCATTCCCCTTTTTTCTTTGTATGTTTAGTTGATAAAAACATTGACTGACTTTCGTTTTCCGCACGTTGGAGAAACCTTGGTGCTACCACTAAATTAAATTCTAGTTTAATTTTAAAATGAAATAATTAGTTGTAGGTCAAACACTTGAGGTTAGAAGTCAAGTTCCTTTGCTCTTAAACATTCTGTCACAAATAGATTACATTGGGAAGGACAGGAGGTTTTTATTGTTGTTAATATGTTATAGGTGTAGAAATCCACCCTTAATTTTGTGGACATCGGCAAAATATGATACTAGACATCAATCAACCATAATATATTTTTGTTACGTATTAGTATTATATAATAAAAATTACGCGTGTAATAAATTTATAAATCGATAGTCATTATTCTTTATCTTTTTGAAATAAAAGAAATTTCCTTAATATTCAAGACAAAGTTAACATAAAAATCAATGTACAACTACCATAGTGGAAAATCATTTACAAAGGATACTAAACAAAATTAAATAACTTGGTATTGAATTGAGTTTCCAATAATTCACGAACCCTTTAACTGATCATTAGCAATTCTAAATATGAGGTAGGACGAGAACAAACTGGTTTGTGAAATAGTTTTTCATTTTCATATTGACTTGTATCGGAGTTATTTATTTATTCGTTTTCCGCTCGATCTATTTAGTATTTTTGACTCTGGAGGTGGGTTAGGCCAGATACATCCATTTCGTGGATTTTTTTTTTTTTTTGAGAATATTCATTTTCGAGGAAGTATTTAGGTCGTATTTTCAGGTTTAAGTTTTTATACTTGAAATTGCTCGAATGTATTGAATTTTCTATTGCAAAAAAAATACTATTTCATTTTCTGTTTTGTTTATACCGTGCATGTACTATTAATGTTAGTAATTAATAATCACCATATATACAAGTGGGAAAGTTTATATCTTATCCTCTAGATGTATATAAATGCATTGAGATAACCATAATATTAATGACTTTATTAATAGTTCTATATTGTTTAAGTAACGAATTTTCTATATCATAGGAAAATGAGAAAATAACAGATTTTACGAGATGGAATTGACAAGGTCTTTTAATTGTGGTTTACCACCAACTAACGATGCATTAGTCAAGTATATCATTACAAAGACCAAATACTTAGTTTCAGTGTCACAGTACCTAATGATGAGAAAGGCTAAGAAAATTAATTATTTCAGGGAGAGATTCACATAATTCTAACAAAGATTTTCCTATAAATAAGCCATTGCACACCCCTCCTAGTATAGTACATAGTAATTAGGAGTATTTTATAGGAAGAATTAAGCTGCT
This sequence comes from Salvia miltiorrhiza, assembly GCF_028751815.1. Lineage (NCBI taxonomy): Eukaryota > Viridiplantae > Streptophyta > Magnoliopsida > Lamiales > Lamiaceae > Salvia > Salvia miltiorrhiza. The sequence continues at coordinate 8,515,531 of NC_080393.1, forward strand.
CACCTTGCAAAGTTCATCAAATTATGGTACGAAATAAAATGATCTTCTATTTTCCTTCCAGTAGACAGCCTTGATCTTTTTTGGGCCACTCATATTTTTCATTGCCATAAATTATCATTTTTCCACCTTATAATTATTCAAATTCTCACATTCAAGTCCAAATAGAATAGGCCTCTTCGTCGAATCTTTATTTACAATTCTATTTTGCATTTGTTTATTTCACTTAATTAACATTTTTTTTTGTAGGACACTTTTGCCTCTGTGTTGATTTTGTGGTTGGCCTTTTGGGCGTCAAGCATGGTTATAAACGCCCGTCCAAATCTACAAGATGACAGTGTCAAAACCTACGACGTCGCCAAATTTGGAGCTGTCGGTGATGGAATAACAGATGATACAAAAGTAATTATTAAAAAGTTGAATTAAATTGCAAAATCCTAATAAATGTACCGTGCAACAGACGTACCCCTCAGGATTTATTAATACTAAAATATTACTCAATTCTCTTTCAATTATCAACTCTTTTCATTAAGATTACTCCCTCAAATTCGCTACTAGGCATTTAAATCGGCATGGGAAGCAGCTTGCAAAGAAAAGAGAGAAAAAGCAAAGATAGCAGTAGCCAGTGGAAAGACATTTTTGGTGTCTCAAATTGAATTTAAGGGCCCATGCAGTTCCACCTCAATCATATTTGAGGTATAACATCCTTTGCAACTCATCACAGAATTGGGATATTATATATTTCTTCTTGCTATCCTAATATTTAATAAAGTGCAATTCTAGCTCCTATTCTTTATCACTTGATTTACCAATTGAAACAAAACTTAACTACAGATACTAGGAAAGATTGTGGCACCACCAAGATCAGCATGGGAGAAGAAAGGCGCGGACGAATGGCTCTATTTTCACAGAGTCGACGGGCTTACCTTGGTAGGGGAAGGCCAAGGAGTGATCGATGGTCGTGGAGAGACATGGTGGAAAAATGTGAGTTACCCCTAAAACCATTCTTACTTTCCTTTCAAATTCCCACCACTACTACTGCTCACCATCTTTCTGCTTTATGTGTTGCAGGGCGATACAAAATCGCGACCCACTGTAAGTATTTTATCCCATTAATAGATAGCTATGTGCAGGATTTTCCAACATGTAAACAAACTTATGTTTCTGGTGGTTCCTTATCAAGGCCATGAGGTTTTCTCACTGCAACAAACTCCAAGTTCGAGGATTGAAACATAGAAACAGCCAAAAGAACCATGTTTCTATAAACGGATGCAACAGCACTACCATTTCAGACCTAGTCATAACCGCCCCTCAAAAGAGTCCTAATACAGATGGAATTGACATCAGCGGTTCAACAGATCTTCGCATCCTTGACTCTGTCATGGAAACTGGTACACATTACCTTATTCTTTCTATTTGTCAAGCAATTTTCTTGTGCTAATTGGCTCTCCGTGTTGGTTATCATAAAAGGGGATGACTGTATTGCCATTAATGGGGGTACTTCAAATGTCAGCATATCCAACATAAATTGTGGTCCTGGACATGGAATAAGGTCTCTCTTTCTTTCTCTCTTACCATATGATGTTCCTTTACAAAACTAAACATTATGCAACAGTAACAAACAGATTTTCCATTAAGTGCCACATCACAACATTCACCAAACCCGTAACAAACCAGACCTTAGAGGAGCTAAATATGTTGGTGATAGATCCTTTTCATCATGTCTTTGGCAGTATTGGGAGTTTAGGGAAGAAGGGGAAGCATGATGAAGTAGAAGCAATAAACATACGCAATTGCACTTTCAACAGAAGTGATAACGGAGTGAGGATCAAAACATGGCAGGTCACAACTCAAAAACTGAGGAGAATCTAATCAACGAGTTTATCAAGTATGAAAACGGACCCATGATTTTTCTGTTCTTCTGTAGGGAGGATCTGGATTTGCCAGGAACATCAAGTTCTCGCAAATAATCTTCATCGAGGCTAATAACCCTGTTATCATCGACCAGTATTACTGTCCACACAAGAAATGCGCTACCAAAGTAAGTAACTATAAAATTCTATATTGCATAATTATCAGTAATCATGAGATACATGTGTTTCTGTTGTCTACTGATTCATTGTTTATGTACAGAAATCTGCAGTGAAAGTGAGTGATGTGGGATATTATGGACTCCATGGCACAACCATCTCCAAGAATGCTACTATTAACTTCAGCTGCAGCAAGACAGTACCTTGTACAAACATCATCGTGGAAGATGTGGACATAGAATCGGCAAATCCAAATCATCCGGCAAAGTCCCACTGCACCAATGCTTATGGAACAGCTCATGCATTGAGGCCAATATTGGATTGCCTACTGAAGTAAAATTTGGAATTCTGATATAAGACATATAGATACTAGGCTGCAGAGGACTAACAGAACTGTGAAAGAAGTCGCCACAGGCTTCTGTCTAGTACATTTAGTATACCATAAATTTAAATATGAATGAACTGAAAGTAGCTAGAGTCACATAGCAACAGTTTCCAGAGTTTTTCAGTTAATTTTTTTTATTGATGTAAATCATTCATGAGAAGCTATTCATAAGTTCTTAATTATAGTTTTGAGAAGTTATTAGCAGGCGCATACAAGTTGTAACACCCTGAATATTGATAAATTTGTGGGAGTAGTTCGTCAGTATAATAAAAAGCTCTAGTCACAATCTCATTAGTATGATTTATGCAATGCAGATTTGCAGGACCAAACATAAAGAAGCCACTTGTAAGCAGTTACACGTCTCTGTATGAGGTCGTTTAGGGAGGAAGGAAGAAGATAGTAACAGATTAAAAAAAAAAAATCATATAGCACAATAATTAGTTCTTCCAACAAGACATAATATACTTGCTTCTCTTCTCCAAAGGAGTGCAGAACAAGAAATTCTATATGTCACAAGAATCTGAGCGACCAAAAATATTGTATCTATTATCTGCAATATTGTCATATACAAAATCCCGCACGAATCTGCAAAATGAATAACGAGAGTGGATTAAGACAAGATGGATCATTTCATATTTCATTTTATACATATGGGAGCAGCAAACTGATATTGGCTTACAATGGTACAAATTGGAGAAACAAGGCCAGCTGAGGAAAGGGCATATCAATGTATTCCATGATCTTTAGTACAGCCTCTGATTTGATATAAGACCTGAACCCCCAAAAAATTGAGCCAAACAGTTAAAAAGATGTAGGTCATTTTCTAAGTCCAACATTTACACTGAAAATGTTACCTATCTTTTTCAACAAGAACAACACTTGAAATATCATCAGGAGCTCTTCCTGATCTCTGCAATAATTTTTTGCCTGATTCACTTTGTAGAGCTTCATATCTTATATTCCTGGAAAACAATGAATCTCATATTTTTAAAGTCGGAAAAAACCTTAAGCGAAATGATGGTATATGTCAAACACAAGGAAATCCAACCTTCGGCGATCACTATCTCGTACAAACTTCACGCCTCCATTACACAGGTTGCAGACACCTACCACACAAGCCAAAGATATTTTATGAAAAAGAGGCACATGTCGTCAACTTAGAATTAAAAGACTATTTTCAGAAATTGTTTATTCCTAAACCGCAGACGCACATAAATCAAATAAATTGCTTATTGTTTGCAATTCGAAACAGTAGAATATGTAAATAAAAATCAAATAAATAAGAGGAAGGGTACCGTCGAAGAGCATGATTGGTCGCGAATCTTGCTCGAAGAAGCTGTCAGTCTCCTTCACCCAGTCCACCGCCGGTGTGTTGCTCCGAGGCGGCGTTGATAAAGCGGCGGCAACATGAAACTGACGGCGGCAGCTAACGCGCGCTGGGAGAGGCGCAGGCGCGAACTTTACAGGAACGATTAGCGCCATTGAAATAACGGAATCGTTTCTTTAACTGCAGCCAAACAAAAATAAATACTCAGATATTTGTCGGAGCAGGGAGAATGACTAATCCATAAAAAAATGTAAAATAATTATTTATAAGTATTAACACTAATTTTATAAGTTCCTGAAAAAACACTAATTTTACTAGTATCATTCATCTTTTAAAAAGTAAAATAATTACTATTTATAAGGATTAACACTAATTTTATTTTTTAAAAATATACCACGATTTCTGTGAAAATTTTACATATTTTGAATTATGGTCTCCGAAAAGATTAACCTATTTAAACTTTTGTATATGGATAACAACTCAACCTCAAGATCAAGTTTTCAAATTTAAAAATATGAATAAAATCTTTATTTTTAGTTATTGCCACACTGGACAAACAAATATTCAGTCAATATTCGATTGATGAAAGTTAGATTTAACTAAACATTCGACAAACAACAATTAGTTTGAAACATTTATATTATATTTTCTCCTTTTTATTCATATTCTATCACAGTATAATGTATTACCACCCAGGACCAAGAAATCTTCAGTCAATATCCCATTATTATGAAAATTAGATTTGACTAAATATTTGACACTTGACAGTGAATGTATTATTCAACTATTATTGATTACTAGTGTATAACCCGTCGAAATTCGACGGGACTTTAAATTATAATTTAAATTAATATTATTTTATATAATATAATTATTTTTTAATTAATTTAATTAGATGTAATAAATTTTACATTATATTCGCTTCGACCACGAAAAGTATGATACTTTTGCTATTTTGGGTGTCCACAAAAATTATGGCACTTTTCATTTTAAGGCATGACCGTATTATTTTTTTCTATTTTTTTTATCTTACAAACACTCTTTATTTATAAAAAAAATCACTTTTAATTCAATCTCAACCACTCATTTCAATTTTGGTAGGACCATTTGTCCACCTGGTGGTTCTTCAGTCTCCGCTTTTGAAAAATCACCACCAATTTTCTTAAAACGTATGCCCACCAAAGTGTCATACTTTTGGTGGACGGAGGTAGTACTAATTTCAACTATATTCGTCAATTAAATATTAACTTTTTGCTAGAATAATAAAAATATACTTCGGTTCGTCCGCGATATCGTTTTCACATTTGTCATTTCGCGATATCGCGGACGGACCGAAATAGCAAATGTGGAAACGATATTGCGGACGGAGGGAGTATAAATTTTGTACAATTTTTCTATATTGACGGATAAAAATTAATTTAAGATCTCATTTGTCATCTAAACATCATCTCATCTGAAGTCTGTAAGACCAGATGATCATCAAGAACTCGAAGACGATATCTGACTTTTGAACGCCAAATTTTTTAGCATTATCTCGTCTGGACCCTAAAATACTATATCTGATTTAATGCGTCAGTCATCTCAACAACACTACCTGATGCTTTAAATATCATAACTCACTTCTAAACATCATTTTTAGTAGGAGTTAGAAACACCAAGGCTGACTTGTGAGATTATGCAATCTGAAGCTTGTGAGATCATAACTAACTTCTAACCATCATCTTGTATGGAGCTTGAAAAATCATAACAGGCTTTTGTGCATCGTCTCATTTAGAGCTTAAAATACCATAACTGAGTTTCAAGCATCATTTCGTTTGGAGTTTGAAATAATAAAACTGGCTCGTGAGCATCATTTTGTTTAATGTTTGAAAGACCATAACTAAGTTGTGAGAATCATCTCGTCTAAGGCTTGAGAAAATTGATGTGATATTCAAATTATATCATATCAATTTATTTACTATTTCAATTGGTAAATTTTCATAAAAAAATCAAAGAGTGATAAAAAAAAAAATTATACAAAATATCTTATTTTATGACCAAATTAAAATGAAGAATTTAATCACAAGTATTTATTTTTAAAAATAAAATTAAATGATTTTTTATTTAACTAAATAAATTTGATCAACTTTTATTGATAAATCAATTCAAATGTTTTAATCTGAATCACTCCACCAATTAAATGTGGGTTTTTGGTTTGGAGAGTAAGAGCATCTTTTTATATAGATTTTATTTTGGTGAAATCTCATAAAAAAACAATGTGGGATGAGAAGATTTAGATAAATAAGAATGAATAAATATAAAAATGTTTGGAGAATTAGGATAAATAAAAATACAAAAATATGGTGATGCCACATAGGAGTATTTCATTTTCCTATTAGATATGTGATGATTTAAATACTTATTCTTGTCCTAAACCCATATAATAATACCAACTAATTTTTCGAATTTGTTTAAATTTATAAAACATGTATATAAACAAATAAAATATCAAATAATAATTGGTTAATCTCGAAATTCGATGGATGAATTATTTTAAATTGTAATTTAAACTATATTAATATTATTTTATAATATAATTATTTATATATAAATTAATTTTGAATTTATTTAATTTGAGGCAATAGAGTATTACTTTCAACCGCATTCCTCAATTAAATGTTAACTTGTCGCTAGAGTAATATATACCTTTATATAAATTTTCATTCAATAAATTTTTTAAAAAGGTCGAAGTGAGAATGCAGATTTTAGAAAAAAAATAAAAGAAAAAAAATATGTAAATTTGATGGAATGTCTCACATTTGTGTCAATTGTATATAAACATTATTTTTATTAATTCTGTACAAATTGTTTACATTGACAAATAAGAATTAAGTTAAGACTTCATCTGTCATATGAGCATTATCTCATCTAAACCCTGTAAGAATCATAATCTAAAGCTCGACAGACGACATTCGACTTTTGAACACCAAACTTTTGAGCATCATCTCGTTTAGATCTTAAAATACTATATCTAACTTTTATGTGTCAATTTTTTGAACATCACTCTCCGAAGCTTGAAAGATCAAAGTTGACTTATGAGATTATATCATCTGTAACTTGTAAGATCATAACTAACTTTTAAACATCATCTTGTATGAAACTTGAAAAATCATGACAAACTTTTGTGCATTATTTCATTTGGATCTTGAAATATCATAAATGGGTTCTGAGCATCATCCCAATAGAGTTTGAAAAAATAAAATTAACTTATGAACATCATCTTATTTGAAGTTTGAAAGACCATAATTAATTTTTGAGTATCATCTCGTGTGAAGCTTGAGAAAAATGATTTGAGATTCAAATTATATTAATTTATTTAGTATTTCAATTGATCAACTTTCTTTAAAAAAAAAAATCAATGTTGAATTCAAATTTTATTTTGAAAAAAATTGTACAAAATATTTTATTTTATGGCCAAATTAAATTAAAGAAATAATTTATTTAATCACAATAATTTATTTTTAAAAATAAATTAACTAAATTATTTATATAGCTAAATAAATTTGATCAAATTAAGTTGACAAAGCAATTCAAATTGTATTAATTAATCTCAATCAATCCACCAATGTAGATTTTTAGTTTGGAGAGTAAGAGCTTCCTCTTATATGTATGTTTTATATTAGTGAAATTAGTAATGGTTTATTGCGATTTCTGGACATGATTTCACACCTTCTTTATATAGCAACGCACATGCGACTATGATTTTATCGAAATCTTTAAAAAGGCGACAATAAGTTATTTTGTTATAATTACTAATACTTTTTTTTTTCTACCGATATGTTATAATGTGACTTAAAAAAATGTTAGCTTCTGTTTTTATGATGGTGGATAGGGGCCCATTTTTATCGTTTCACTTTGAGCCCATTTTTTTTATCAAACATGTAACTCTAATTTTTATCGAGATAAAATAAATAATAAAAATTTATTAATTTAGATTATGTGTAAAATTAATATTATATATATATATATGTGTGTGTGTGTGTGTATATATATGATTAATGAATCTTTATATGGAATGTAATAGTTAATTAATTTATAAATAATGGAGAATATATATATGGTAAATCATTGCAAATGAATGAGATTTGAGAGATTTTGAAATGATGAAATTTGAGAATGCCACGTAGAATAAGTCACTTTCCTATTATATATAAGATACATAGATGGCTGATTATTTTAGTAAAATGGTTGAGTGTATTATGAGTGAAGAAGTAGTCTCACCTAAAGGGTAATATTAATAATTTCAACAAAAAAATTGAATTGTTAGTGAAGCCCATTATATGATAGAATAGATAAATAAATTGATATATTAAGGATGATATGTCGCGGAATAGTGTTTAAATAAACTTTTTTTGTTGATCAAAAAAGGTAAAAAAAAAATGACTATTTTCATGAACAAAGATAGTATTATTTATTTGCTTACATTATAATGTTATTCGCTATGCAGGATTTCATTGTTTATACAAATAAAATAAGCTATCTAAATCTTTGTAGAAAGGATATAATAATAAGTTACATAATTAAAATGGCTAAAAATCTTCGGATACCTAGTACACATACATGAGTACTGTCAAAACTATAAAAAATACTTCTACTATTTGAGTTTCACTTGCAATGCCTATATTAACTTGACATAGTTAAGTATTTCCCATGATTAAGGGCAGTCAGATCTCAAAGGGTAAGGTAGAGGAAGTTCATATGTTAAGTTCTTTTGGTGGAAAGCAATAACATCACATATTATATTTTTATAAATCCTTGACTGCACAAATAATTAGAGGTTAAACTACATGTCAATATACTATTGTACTCCCTCCGTCCACGAAATGAGTACTCATATTTCCTTTTTCGTCCGTCCACGAAATGAGTACCCATTTCCCTTTTTGGCAAGTGTACCCCACACAACCCTTTAATTAATACTCTCAAAAAGTGGGACCCTTAAACTATTCACACTACACTCCATACATTTCTTAAAACCCGTGCCGTCCACAAATGGGTACTCATTTCGTGGACGGAGGGAGTAATTGGTTTCAAAAGCATCTTCCAGATCGCTAACAGCAGCCATTGGCTTGTTGGTATTAAGCAAAGAAGAGATAGATTACAAACATATATCATTCTCTACTATATATGATCAATGTTAAATAATACAGATAAACAAGATTGAGAAGTGCTTCAAATTAATGGACAACATACACTTGATTTGTACAAAATGACTGAAGTGAGTCTGCAGTGGGAGCATTAGTCAACCATTGTGTAAGAGCACAATATAAGGGTATCACGAGAATACCAGTTGGCCAGAGCATACAATTGATAAAGTGGCTGCAGTGGAAGCTTTCCATGTATTGCCAGGAAAAACTCAATGAAGCATAGCACAATCAGAAAGCACCTTCATGTGCCTTTTAACATAAATAAATATTCCTAAGCGATAATTTGACAAGTTTAGGCACCAACTGACAAGTATCAAGCATTTAAATATAACACATAGTACAGGATATAAAATTCTTGTGGACAAAAGCAACTGAAAGATAAAAAACTGCAAGTGTAACTATCCAAAGAAACAGATCTGAGGCAGTATAATAAGCAAATCAGGTACATGACTCTTAACATCTGCATAGAGTTCATTTTATAAAAAGTAACACAAAACAAAGTTGTACACTTCTCTAAAGGCAGGCACAATAAATCGTAAGTTGAGCTATCACCATCTGAAAAATTAAAACTAAAGAGAGTGTCTAATCAGAAAATATAATTTTTTGTGAATACAAGATATATTGATTGCTAGAAATCATATTTAACCACGTGACATGGACAGAAGATAAATCCTCATTGAGGGCCACATACACCTAAGATAAACCTAGTTTAGATCCAATTGCATCAGCTATGAATATAAATCCAAGTCGTCCATTTACAATCTAACTCCATGAAAGCACTCCTAAGAAGATTTCCACCGGCAAATTGCCCATGAACTAATAATTAAACGACATTCATCTTTTTCTTTCCCAAGATAAAAGTATGATCACATAATGCTTCAATTTTCTGATAACCGCAATATTCGAAGTTTTTCCTAGCCTCTGCCACATCAATGAGGATCCAGCCTCTGCCACATCACTATATCTTTAGATAGTTTGTTATACAGCTGTTATGCAGATAGTTAATGTAATCAGCTTAGTTTTTTTCAATATTGAAATGAATTCAAGCTCTTTAGCTTCTCTCTCTAAAGTTCAGTACCTTTAACAATATGAAATGCCAAAAAAATCTTATCTTTAAGCACAGATCCAATCTAATAAGGCTTTCAAAAATAACAGAGTATATAAGTTTTAAAGAATGGTTTATCACATACCTGTTGATTGAGGGCTGCAATAGGAGTCACAACCTATAAATGAGATGAGCAAATGAGATTGTCAAACAGATAATCTTTTATAAGAGCAGACTTATATTCTTAGACATTTCATAGAACAGTTGGTGAGCAATAATGGTTAGTTCTTTAAATAAATCGAAAACTGAAGACCAAAAACACGACACACATCACATATATGATATATGCGACCAAATTGACAAAATCGAAACAAACACAACATTCTCCAAAAACGAAAAAAACCAAAACCATGATCGAAATAAAATAACATTAAACCACACATGGCACTGAAGTTCAATGAGCCAATAAGTTCGAATGAGAAAACAAAACTCAAAACCTCAAAGTTGAAAGAATTACCTGTTGTTGCTCCAAGGACGAAGAATGACCTGCAACTTTTCCCTTTCCTTGCAATTTCTAAAGCCCACTTGTAGAGGAATAGCCTGTAAAGAATTTATATAAAAAATCAAGGTGTATGGGTAGGATTAAATCCGCTTATTTGCCTTTCCAAATCTATCACTCCTAATCACTTACCTTGAATCATGTATCTGTAGTGTGGGGTGCAGCCATGGATGAAGCACCTCCCAAATTTGGACCATCGAAATTGAAGAGAGAGAGAGACTGAATCTCTCAAATACAGTGCCCATTGTTTGAGATTGAAAGAGAGAGACTGAATCTCTCTAATCTCACAGCCGATTGTGCCATCGAAAAGCCAAAACCATGAAATTGAAAGAGAGAGTTTCCATGGATGAAGCACATCCCTAATTTGTGCCATCGAAATTGAAAGAGAGAGCTTGAATCTCTCAATTACTGCGCCGATTGTATGAGATTGAAAGAGAGAGACTGAATCTCTGAATTAAACAGCCGATTGTTTGAGATTTGTGGGAGGATTGATTGAATAATTTGGAAACTTCAGAAAAGAAACAGTTTTTTTAACATGTGTAATAATTGTGAGAGAAATCTGGGTACCGTAACGGCTGTAATATTACACCACGGCAAGGCTTTGAAAAATTGTGAGGCAGGCATAAGGCTTTCAAAAATAGATGAGAAAAAAGGCTTTGAGATAGTATAAAATAAAGCACTGTGAGTGTGTCATGTAGGAGAGAGAAACAATATAGGGGCTGGAATATGTATTGCTTTATAGAATTGATAGATTGAGAAGCGTAAATGAAATACCGTTTGATATGTAGGAAAGACCCAATGCCACGTAAGCGTCAAAAACTCGTCCGTGGGAGTCATACGTGTATTATGCAACCAATCAGAATTCGCCTCTGCTGTCACACTTTAAACACAGTTAATTCTCCGCAAATGCAGAAAAATTAGCAATTTCAGTTGTAGAATCAAGTGAAGAAAAAATGGGGTGGATTGAAGACGCCGTGACTTCTGTCAAATCTATCCAACTGCGGCAGGCCCTCCATCAGACAATCAGCATCGGTTTCTCTTTCTTTCAAACTCCTTCTTTTCCCACTTCCTTTTCAGCTTCATGATTCCTCATGTCAGAATCTAGTTTTTGCTTAAATTGTGTTGTGAAAAGTGTAATTTTTTTTCGTATTGATAGATGCTTCAATGCTTGCGGTTAATTTGTATCTCCTTATGCATTTCAATAATGACGATTTGGGATGGCCAGAGAGTTGAATAATGAATTTTTCGTCAATATATTTCGTTAACTCCATGGGATGGCCAGAGACTTTAAGGATTTTAATTATTAGGTAAATGCACAGTTGAGTGGCTATGATTACCGAAAGATTATTCTTGGATTTGTCAACTAGTTGATGTTGGCTGAAAAATTGAGCTTGCTAGAGAACGTTGGCCTTAAATTTCTATCTAATTCATGGTGGTATATATAATTCCGGATACCTAAGGGTCTAAGATGTGTTTAAGAACCCTAAATCTAGATTACTACATTTGTATGTATAATAAAGCTCTTATGATGCTTAATGGCAGTACTTCTTAAATAAATTATGATGAAGATTTGTTCTAAACTCACTGTTGCTAATGCTTTATTCTTTGTATATGTTTCTTATATTTCTGGGGCAGTGAGTTTAAGTTAACTGATCGAAGCCTTTTCAAAATATTTGGCTAGGAATAAAAATGATTTTCTCTGTACATGCACTTCAAAGGTGAATCAAGAAGTGATTTTGGTTTATCTCTTCTTCTTTTATGACTTCAGGTTTAATTGTCACATCCGCGTTGATGATATGGAAGGCGTTGATGTGTATAACTGGAAGTGAATCCCCCGTTGTTGTTGTTCTTTCCGAAAGTATGGAACCTGGATTTGCTAGGGTAAGAATAAATCATATGTCGCTTTTATTTAAAAACAAAAAAACAAAACAAAAACAAAAACAAAAAACCTTTTTTTTTATCTTTCCTTTTCATTTTCCAAGACTAAAATCTTGAATCCAAAAACTATGTCTGAGTAACTTAATCTTTTTACTTGAATTCATGTACATCCAAATTGTTTGTGCTAGGTGTCATCTTTTCTCTCTTCTGCACCCCTTTTACATGTTTTTTTTAGTAACATTTTTTTTCATGGAAGCACTGAATAGTTACTGATGTGTAGAACACATATTGGCAAATTTTATCTACAGGGAGACATTCTGTTCTTACGTATGAGCAAAGAACCAATTCGAGCAGGCGAGATTGTTGTGTATAATATTAATGTAAGAATTTATTTTGTTTACTGTTGCAATTTTCAGAGTTCCGTATCAGTTACTTTCTTGTATCTTTCCTATGTGCTGTATGAATCAAGGAAACAGAATGCTAGTGTGCCTTATTTTGGGGGCAGGTTTGTTGTATTATTAAAATGAAGTGCACCGTTCTTTTTTCAATTATGTTTGAGTTTATTCGAGCAGGGCATGAATAGTTTTGTTACACACGACTTCTAAAACTTAATCTTGTTAGTTTAATTTAAGGGGTTTTCAATAGAAACTACCTGGCTAACAACTTTATACAGAATCAATTGAATAGCTTGCTTAGATTAACATGGGTGTGTCAGTATAAACTCAAAATTAGTGATTAGAAACCTTTCGTACATTTTTGAAACCAAATAGGTTGGCATATTTATGCCTCCAAAATTGTGTTCAGATGGATAATTCATAGACCAGTAAGTGTTGGTACTTTCAACGTGAAAATCTTACTTTATCCGTAAGAAGAGCAGCACATTCATTTACATATATGGTTGATGAAACTGTAAGCAACTTGCGTAGTATCAAGTAGCTAGTTCTTTCCTATTCTTGTTGCTTTCTAATTGACATCCTGTGGTTTTCTTATTTCAGGGTCGTGACATTCCAATTGTTCATCGTGTGATCAAGGTAGGTATCACTACATCATGTCATTTTTTTGATAAATTATACGAGTAAATAAAGAAATCTAAATACCGCACCACGGTGGACTCGAACCCAAGACCTCAGGCCTTGAGCATTAACCACCTACCGCTAGGCCAACACACACACACTACATCGTGTCATTTTGTTTCTGGAGATGCTGGATTGTTGCTTTCTGGTGTTTTATTTTTGGTAGGGTGCTTCCTGACTCCTGCTAGGCGATACACTTGCCGTTTGCTGTGTTGCTAAATCTTCTCCTCACCAAACACCGATTCTAATTAATCGCTTATCTAAAAATACACGAACATCATTCATTCATTCCAACACAATTCAATTCGCTTATCTAACTAATGCATTTTGGTCAAAATCCATATATGTTTGTGTTTTGTCATCGTAGGCATTTGGATGTTACATTTTTGCTATAACTAACGTTTTCAATATTCCCTGTTATTAGGTCCATGAAAGGTCAGATACCGGAGAAGTTGCTGTCCTCACTAAAGGTACCAAACTTTGGTCTGAGGCTAAATAGATCTCCTTTAACTTGCTTAATTATGTTATCTTTTACTCTTTTTAAGGATTTCAGCTGCTTGACATGTTTAAAAATAAGAATGACAAGGTCTCGTTATTTTCACCAGTTATTAATATGCTTCTTCCTAGACTGCAAAATCAGTCACTTTAATTTTGATGCTAACGTTGCAATCTTAACTTGTTTTCCTCTCAGGGGATAACAATGATGAAGACGACATATCTTTATATGCTCCCGGTCAGCGCTGGCTGCAGCGAAAACACATCATAGGAAGAGCCGTTGGGTAAGTGTTGAATCCAATATTCTCAACTACAACTCTAATGCTTCTGCACCAAAGCAGTCTTTCTTTGTATTCTATTCTATTCATCAAAAAATGATTTCAATTTACTTATAGCTCGCATAGCAAATGAATCACGAAGTGGATGAATCTCTTGGTTGCTTGTTGCAATTGCTTTGAATGAAAATCTTGAATCATCATCGTCAATTGTTTAATCATTCTGGATTAGTAAAGACTAACACATTCATCATCGTCATTGCAGCTTCTTACCTCACGTTGGGTGGGCGACCATCATTATGACAGAAAAGCCATTGATAAAGGTCGATTCATCTTCTTATGTTTTTTGCTACCTTCCAATCTCATTAGCTGTGCTGGAGAATGATGTTAATTTAGTTTTCTCCCCTTGCTCTTGCAGTACATTCTTATTGGGGGACTCGGCTTGCTCGTCATTACATCCAAGGACTAACAAAACCAAGCTCGATCGAAGGATTCATCAGCTACTTTCATCGAATTGAGATTCAAGATTATTCCATATGCTCAATAGTCTCAATATAACATGGTTCATTGCTTGTATATGTCGGAGTTGTATGCAATTTTTTTAATTTTAAACGACTCTGATTCTTACTAGAAAATCCTGCATAAGAACAGGTTTTGCCCAATTTTAGATAAATCATAGAAGATATCATCAATTTACTATTTAAAATCACCCCGCACAACATTAACATATACTCCTACTTGAGATATATGTTTTTTGGGAGTAGTTTTGGAGATAAACAATCACTACATATACTTAACCTTTTCTTCAATTTTACAAAATCACAAGAGCGTTATTTTGATCACATCATTTACTATTTTTCTTTAATTTTATACAAACAAAGTTAAATTTCAAATTATTTTCCAACTCTTTTTGGCGTCCCATGCTACCTCCAATATAATCTCCAACAAATTTAACTTAAAAAACGACTATCATTGGGTAAGATTCATACTGTTCAACTTGAAAAATACATTGATACAAATATAACTTAGAATAGATGAATACAACAAATGTGACTACAAATTCTTTTTCAACAAATTTCACCGCTATTAAGATACTGATCAAAACTCATCTTGAAAGAATAACTTCAACTAGGGTGAAAACGATAACAAAATCTGTACCTCATAATTTGAATTCGCAGAAGCAATCAGGCAAAGCAGATCCTACACCCATTACATAATCATTTCTATGAACCTTCCACAGGGCATCCATTAACGAGTTCCCCTCAAGCCCCTGTGAAGTGAGAACTGCAAACGCCCTCCGGCTCAAGAAAAGCGTTCTGTATAATCCCTTGAAAGCACGCATAGCTGCAACCATTTTATCCATATTGCCGAAATACGTTGCCATATATGAATCACTATTTATAGAGACGTAGTAATCCAGTGCAGCTTTGGTGTTCCCATGCATGTTTCTGAAGTCATCACCATCTAAAAGGCTGGATTTGGTATATACATTTGCATACACCGAAGTTAGGCCTTCAAGTTCCATTAGACCATCCCCAGCTGCCAAGTATATATTTGTGTCTGTTGGTATAGAAAGAGCTTGAAGGATTATTGTCGTTTCGTTTGGTGTAAGCGGACACTTCCCCCTGCTTCTCCAAAGACGAGCTTGTTCTCCAGTCCAGGGCTTCCTATCTCCTCGTGCAGCCTCTATTGCTTGGACAGATGCAGGAGAAAGGCTGGAGTACTCACATTGGCTATAAGCTACCATGTCCGGTTCAAACCGCAGATGAAGTGCAAGGAAGGGTTTGGGTATAGCTCCTAGAAGCTCGAAACCTTTCTTCTCCAATTTTTCGGTTAATTGCAGAGCACTATAGCAAGCCTGACAAAGAGCAGCTTTAGCAGACAATGGATACCTGCAAATGGAGAGTTTGCATTAATCCATCGAAATCAAAATAGATTGAGATAACCACCAGTCAGAAAGTGGAGAATGACGAAGAATGGCATCAATTGAAACAAGAATGGCAAACAAAAAGATCGAGATGACAAAATGACAAAAGAGAGTAAAGTGAAAACACAACTAAGGATAGCATCATCTGAAACAATACAAGTTAAATAACCTAAGATACTTCTGCTTAGGCAAACAAGATGATGACAAAGAAGAGCTTCAAATGCATGTTACCTGTCCCTTCTTTGACTCATTGCAGGAGTGATTGAAATGTAGTGGTGCTCCAAGAGCGATGGAAGTACAGTTTCTACATAATCAAATAAGCCTTTACGCTTGCTACAATCAACTCGAAAAGGCTCTTTTGATACAAGTTCCACAGGCAACTCTTTTACTACCTGAACAAATCCGTTCATTTTTTGGATGAAGTAATCCACATCAAATACATCTCCGAATCCACTGCATTGTAAAATTATAAGTCAGGAAAGGTTCTTGATGGGTTGGGGTAATCAATTTATTAGATTATAACTTATAAGATCCGGTTCTATCACAGCATCTATCCATAATAATTTATCATAAAGAGCAGTATTTCAATAATTGCAGCCCACAATAGCCGATTAAATTATCTTTTGAAGTTTAATGCTTAGGGCCAATTAGTATATATCAAGTTGAGATTGAAATGCCGATGTTATACAAGATTATCTGACATTATACAGAAACATAATAAACGAAACAATAAAGGCATGATCATAGAAGTTATCCGACTAAAAGGGATTCCATATCATACCTAGATTCATTCCAATATGCAGCAACCTCAAATTTTGGTAAAACAAGAGTGGCATTCAGCAAGCGAGCAATACCAACACCATCACAGAACTGCAATCATCTCCGTCAACACAATTTTCACACAACAATCCAAAACGATAATTGGTGAATAATACACAGATATGAAGTGAAGTACTCACATCCCTCCTCATCTGATTGAGCCCACCATAGCAATCAATGCGAATATACCCATTGCTCTTTTCTGGCAGAGCTGCAGCAAAAACCAATGCAAATGTCTGCATTTTGATGCCAGCCAATGTTGACTTAGAAAAAGTAAACTGAATCATAATCTAAACATATGATAGATTATGAGCTTGTGAACCCATGATGTCAAGTTTGTTCAAGTTCTAAATCAAATTCCCCAATCCACCCCCAAGTGTTTATAGTTCAAGCTATCCTAGAAGCTATCTTTTTCACCTTCAGAAAAATAGTACTAATATTTATTCATAGCTTGATAAAGCACTCGAACTGTCAATTTAGCATCCAGAACACAATCATGATTCATGTGAACAATAAAAAAAATCTCATAACTGAAACAGAAAGATCCATAAACTGAAAAAAAAAATCCACGTATGAATTGAAATAGAAATCTAACCCGCAAGATGGCCTTGAAGCCACCAATTACAAGGCCGCCATTCGATTAATCTCCTCAAACTCCAAATCTCAGCTCGTTCTGACCTGTTCCACAATCAGATCAGAATTTGTACACATTTGGGGGAACACCAAAGAAAAATGCAGCATTTGAATGATTTCCCGAGCAGAAATGAAACTTACGGCGGAGAAATGGGCAACGTTTGAGAAAATTGGAAGGAAGGCGAGAACAAAATTAGGGCTAGAGCAACAGAGACAAAAATAACTGCTGATGCGAGTAGGGTTTTCCCTACCGTCGGAGCAATCATTGAAGCCACCGTCTTAATTCGTGTTTGAGAGAAGAAGAACGGATCTGTAAACTTCTTTTTTTTTAGAATCGATCTATAAACTTCTTCACTGTGGAATGAAACCACAAATTTCAGATCGCATTCTGTTCTTTAATTTTATTTTTTTCTTTTTATCCTTATAGTAGTAATAAAGTTACTATTAGCAATGTTCAAATAAAACTAATCAAATGTTTACAATTTTATCTTTTTTTCCCCCAAACAAATTTAGAACTAGTTAAGCTACTTAGAGCATCCGCATTGGGGGTTCCTTGATAGCTTACTTGATAGCCTACTTGATAGTGTTTGTGTTATTGAGTAGGTAGTGCTGCATTGGGGTTCCTTGATAGCCTACTTGATTTTTTTAGTTTTTAAAGAGGAGAGAGAAATTTTTAAAGAAGAGAAGAGAATTAAAAAAAATAAGAAAAAAAAAAAGAAAATCACTCGAGCATACTCGAAAACTCGAGTAGCACTCGAGTAGCTCCTCCCTGCAACGCCTACTCGAGTTCGAGTAAGGCATCGAGGATGCCGTTGCCAATGCTCTTATGAATTATATGGATCGCGACTTCAAAAAACTAATGAAAATGTTTACAATTCTATCTCGTTTAATCATATGACTTAATCACCCCTAAAAAAATTAATGACTTAATCAGACTCTATATAGTCTTATCGGGACACCAAGCGGTGCAACTTCCTGTGTGTGAACAGTGAGATCTCTGTTTCAAACCTCACTGCTCCCCCTCCCAACTCCCCCAAGTAAAAAAAAAAATCCGACTTTATATAAGAGTATAAATTGATCACCGACATAAGCTATGGACACTTTAATCATGGTAACAATTATAAATAAAATTGACAATTATTATAAATCAAACAAGGCTAAAATTAGAGCATCCACATCGGCTTACTCATTCGAGAGGACTCGAGTCGTTTCTCGGATGAGTAAGCTGATGTAGGTGGTTGTTGCTTACTTGAGTCTTACTCATCCGGATGAGTAAGGTTCACCCGCCTTTATGTAAGGGCCGTGCAAGCGCGCGCCATTTTTAAGTGGACTCGAGTCTTACTTAACAGATGTAGAGGTTCGACTCATAGCTTACTCATCCACTTTTTATATGGATGAGTCGATTTATGGGTGCGTCAACTAATATAGGATACTGATTCATAAATGGTCCCTCTTTGGATTAAGTAAGTTACTTATTCAATAGATGTGGATGCTCTTAGCAGAAACAAAATCTTTTATGCATCTCGATTCATATCCCTATTCCCAATAAGAGCACTAGCAACGGGATTCACGGAATGGGCGCGCATTCGGCTCACGCAAGCCCGCTGCCACTTTTGAGCCCACAGCGTGAGGTACGTGGTTTGACGCATCAAACGTGAAGAGGAGAGACGAAGACGCATGATATATACGGTTTAATAGGAAAATTGCATACATTAAAAAAAATTCTAGTAAAAAATTTGAGACCGCATATTTTCAGTGTTCAACAGCATTTTTATTTATTTTGTGGAAGAGCAGTTGATCCAACGGCATTCTTTTTTTTCTTTTTATTTTTATTTTTCTTTTATAAATAGTACTCTTCAACCTTTAATTTTATTTTTATTTTCATATTATTTTAATTTTTAATTAATGTAGAATTTTATTTTTATTTTAATGTAATTTTATTTGTTAATTCGTGTAATGTTGAATTTGAATTTTAATGAAATTTATGTTGTTAATTTAATATTTAACTTAATTTTAAAATACATTTAAAATAAAATAAAATAAAAATTTAAAAGTCCCAGTGTAAATAGTCCTATTGTGAGGAAGGGCGGAGGAGGCTCACAAATGGTGGAGACCGCTAAACAGCCCCTTAAGCAGGGACAGAGCCAGGGGGCTAGGGGGGGGCTAGAGCCCCCTCCCAAATTTTGAGTTTTTTTTTTTTTTTAATTTTATATTTTAATATATATATATATATATATATATATATATAGATATATGTTTATACTATAAAATAATTTTGTTTTATAAAAGAGTATTTGGTTATTATATTCTCTCATATATACTTAATTTAAAGATAATTTTGTTATTTAAAACTATATAATCTATGAAATATTGTTTGTTATTATTACTATTATACTTGTCTTTTGATAAAAAAATGCCTATTATGTATGAAATGCTAAAAAAAATTATAATGTATTGAAACTAATTTGTAATATATAGAAAATATATAATCTATGAACATGTTGTTTGTTATTATTATTATTATGCTTGCCTTTTAATAAAAAAAGGGTAAATATCATGAAAACCCCTGAACTATACCTATTTTTATCAAAAATACCCCAAAACTTTCGAAATGTTCTCTAAACCCTCAAACTATCAGGTTTTTATCAAATATATCCTGCATTTATTTTTCGGTTACCAAAAACGTGATGTGGCTCGACGGATGTCACAATGTAATTTATATTATATTTTGTTTAAATGACATGAAAAAAACGACTTCGTTTCATACCATATTCTACCGCGTTTATCCCTAATTCTAGGTTATTAGCATGAATTTCAAACACGATAGGAGTCAATTTTAAATTTCAGAGCGAATTTTTTTAAAAAAAATAATACGGTACGAAATGACGTCGTTTTTGTCATTGCATTTTAAAAAAACTAAATATAAATTACATTGTGGCATCCGGCGAGCCACATCACGTTTTTGGTGATCGGAAAATAAATGCGAGATATATGTGATAAAAATCTGATAGTTTGAGGGTTTAGAGAACATTTTGAAAGTTTCAGGGTATTTTTGATAAAGTGGATATACTTCAGGGGTTTTTATGATATTTACCCATAAAAAAATGTCTTAAATATACGAAATGTCCAAAAAAAAATTGTGATATATTGAAAATATATAATCTATGAAAATATTGTTCGTTATTATTAGTATTATGCTCCTAATTTAATAAAAAAAAATACCTTAAATATACAGAATGCCCAAAAAAAATTTCTCGTGGGTTGCCGCCCCCGAACCCCGTGCAAGTTCAGCCCCCCCGAACTTAATTCCTGGCTCCGTCACTGCCCTTAAGGGCTCTCGGCTGCGGGTGCTCCAACCCACCCCTGTTTAGAGAGAGTGACCTCTTAAACACTTGATCCATGAAGGCAATGGATGACGAAACAGCAGTATCGGATATCTCTTAACCACCCTCACTTTCATCCGAGTACACTTCCTCATTTCTCAACCTCACACTAGCACGCGCTCTATTCCCTCTCATCACCTTCGCCGCCTCTTGAATCGAAGCACAAGTGCTCCGTTCCATCTTCTCCGCGAGTATATCCGTCTTCTCTGCGAATCTAAACCCGATCAGCTTGTTCCTCAACACTTGAATCGTCGTGTCAGCAGGCGGTATCCCTTCATCAATCATCATCTCAAAATACCTGCAAGCCTCTTCCAGCTTCCCTCTCTTCTTGCACAGCCCATGAATCATCACACTATACGTCGACACAGCAGGATGGAATCCCCTCTTCTCCATCGACGCCCACACTTTCTCTACTCGATCGAACCTCCCTATCCTGATCAGCATCTTCAGCACCATGTTGTACGTGTGCCTATCCGGATCGCACCCGTTTTTATCCATCCTTGTAATCAAATTGAGGGCCATGTTCACCTCATTGTGATCACAGTGAACAGCTAGGATAGTGTTGTAGCTCCACGTGTCGGGCTTCGCCCCTCTCTCGATCATCTCGTTCAGAAGCTCGTACGCCTCGTCCATCTTCCGGTTCTTGCAGAGCCTCTTGATTATGCAGTTGTAGGTGAACACATTCGCCACCAGATTGTACCTCTTCATCGTGTCAAGAACCCTAAAAACCGAATGAACATCATCTGCATCGCAATAAGCGCGGATGAATATCGAATACGAGTAAGCATCGGGCTCGAGCCCTTTGCTCCTCATGCTGCGAAACACCTCGTAGGCTTCATCTGCTTTCCCCCCTTTGCACAGAGCATCGAGAACGCTGTTCCAAGCGAGCAAATCCGCCGCACAACCTCGTTCAAGCATTTCGTCGAACAGTTTCTGTACATGACCGCACTCGCCAATTTCGCCCCAGCCCCTCATCAAAATGCTGTAGGTCTTAACACTCGGATTCAATTCATCATCGCCTTTAACGTGATCGAAGAGCTCCTGCGCGTATTTCACATGCTTCCTTTTACACAATGCAAACAGCAGCTGATCGAGATCATCCAAACAAGGCCTAATTCCAAAATCCAGCATCTTGTTAAAAGCCCTAATTGCATCTCTCGGTAAATTAGCCCTACTGTAAGCCCTGAAAACAATCCAGAAAATTTCTCGGGTTATTTCACAAGATTCGGTGCTTTTCATCTCGGTCAGGAAATCCCACAGGAACGGGAACTCTCTGCTGCTGCCTAGGATATCGACGAGGATGTGGTAGCTATCTTTACTGTGTTGGAAACCCGGGATCTCCTGAGCCCAACGAAAGAGTCTTTGAGCTGAGAAACCGAGATTGCTGCAGCGTTTCAAGACTTGTTCGACTAAATAAGTGGAAATCTGCGGTGTGAAGGGAGCGAGCGCTGATTCGAGGTCGTGCTGCGGCTCTCTGTAGTCGCTGAGAATGCGCGAGAGATCGTTGACGAGGGATGGATGTGTTTGGTGGGATTGAAGGGCGATTGAGTGAAGTGAGAAATGCTCGACTGTTGTGGGATTGTAGAGAGAGGAGAGACAGCGGGTGAGTGATCTGAGCGCCATTGATGCGATGCAGAGCGTGATAGTGAGATGAAACAAGCAGGCAGAGAGGTAAGATTTTCCAAGCTAACGATTGTGATTTGTAAATTGAAGTTGGGTTCCATTCATCTCACTTTTGCTTTAGCAGTTTATACATCTAGGGCTGTAAACGAGCCGAGCCGAGCCGAATACAAGCAGGCTCGAGCTCGGCTCGTTTAAATATTCGGGTGTTCGAGCTCGGTTCGAGCTCGATTCGAGCTTTTATCTTGATGATCGAGCTCGGCTCGTCATCCACATACTAAGCTCGAGCTCGGTTCGAGTTCGGCTCGGGTGATGCTCGATAATGTCGAATTCGAGCCTGAGCTCGAGCTCGGCTCGTTAGATGTTCGTATATATGATGTTCAAGCTCGAATTTGTTATAAATTTAAGAAAATCTTCTTAATTAATATGTTATTCGAGTTCGAGTTCGACTCGTTTAAGGTTCGTGTACTAACTCGATTGAAGGCTCGATTGAAGGTTCGTGAACAGGCTCGCGAACATGTTCGCGAACAATCGAATTCGAACATGTTCGCGAGCTCAACGAGCCGAGTACTGTCAGGCTCGAGCTCGGCTCGATAAAAATTTCGAGCTCGAAATCAGGCTCGAGCTCGGCTCGTTTATTATCGAATCGAGCTCCGAACGAGCTTTTTTCGAGCCGAATCTCGAATAGCTCGCGAGTAGCTCTGTTCATTTACAGCCCTATATACATCGGTTATAGTCAATTTTTAGGGGTGTATTAGTTCAAGATTTATGTAGATTTTAAAAGTTTATGGATTTTAAAAGTCTATAGAATTCTCACGGATTAGTATAGTTTTGAGGAACTTGTACACTTAAAGCATTCATAGCAGATCTCTCAAAAGTAATCATAATTTTAAATTTGAGCTAAAATAATAAAAAGTGACATAAAATAATCATTCAACAGATCATCTATATTAAGTTGGGCCTATAAAAAAATTTACACCTGCTCAAATGTAATCTTAAATTTACACCCCCTTAAATCTAATCCTAAATTTATAAAATAAATAATGAAAACTAAGAGAGCTGCTGTGTGCAATTGTAAAATAGAGGTTATAAAAAATTTAGGAAAGACTTTAGGAGTATTTTTAGGAGTAAAATTTTGAGAGATCTGTTGTGGATGCTCTTATTTCATGCACGACAAACATCAAAATTAAGTGTTATTTTTAGTAAGTAAATATAAATATTAAATATTTAAATTACCAATAGAAAGAAAAATAAATAGATAATAATTAATATAGAATATTTTCTTATATATAACATTTGCATTTTTTTTCTTTTTTTTTAAACAAAACACCCAAAGAGTGATGGGTTAGGTAGACCCCTAACCAATAAATAAACAATCAATTAGTATCTCATACACGACGCTGTTCAAAAGTGACAACGTTCAGCAGAAATACCAAGGGAAAACAGAAAACAAACATAACAAAGACATACATAGATGTAGCACAAAAGTGACTACATACAAAGAACAAAGGAAACAAAATCAAAACAGAAACAAACCAAAACAAACTAACTATCAACATGAACATTGAATCTAAAGTTAGAATAACCAAACTGATCTATCCTAACCAGACCAAGAAAATGGTGGGAAGCATAAAAGTAATCAAAAGTAGTCAACGTCGGAGTCTGAAGTCCTCTCCTCGCCATAAAATCATAAGGCCGGTTTCCCTCACGGTAGATGTGAGTGAAACAGACTCGCCGATGCTGAGTAAGCAATTGGATCCAGGATACATTATGGCGGATGTTAGCATGTCTGTGATGCCCAGTAGACATGAGCGAAACGATCGCCGCCGCATTCATCTTAACCTAGATATGAGAAGAAAATGTGATAGTCAACCTAAGACCCTCTAACAGGTTAACTAACTCAGCATCAAAATTGAAAGTAGCATCACACGGGGTGCAGAAGGCAACTAGAAGGGCTCCAGTATGATCACGAACCACTCCTCCACCAACAATATTGTCATAAATTAAAATATTTTATCAATTACAATTTCATGATTTTATTTTTATTTTTATTTTTATTTTTTTTTTGCGGAAGAGGTGTTTTATTCATGCATTAGGTTGAGCTAACGCCAGCAAAAATTGGGCAAGACAATAAGCGACCCTATTAGCCTATCTATATGCATGAAAAACACTTGCTAGCAACATACAATTTGTCAGAATAAAGAAAATATTATTTATAATAAAATAGTTATAACAAAATATGACATCAAACATATTGCAAAAAATATGCAATATAAATTTACAAATTTATATACGATCATTTGTAAATATTGAAATTATTTAATCATTGAAAATAATATTATACATTATAATTATAGATTAAGGCACCACAAGATAAAATAATAAATAAATTCAAATCGTTATTTAAAATTCTACTTTTAATATATAAATGTAAATCTAATATTACATTTAATTGAAAAAATATAATAACAAAGATATTAATACAAATAAATAATTTTTTTCTACACAATATCAATAAAAATTAAATAATCTAAATCATATCTGACATTTTAATTTTAATATATATAACTAATTATTCAATATAATATTAAAGAGTTCTAAAAAGAATCAATATAATTTACTACACTTTAATTGCATTAAAAATTATTATAATTTAAAAATAAACACAAATAAAAATATTTAAAGTTTTTATTATTATTATTATTAAACACAAATAAAAATATTGAAAGTTTTTATTATTATTATTATTATTGATTTCAATTTTCAACCTTGAAATGTTCATAACTTATTGTTTTTTAAAATTTATATATTTATCCAATTAAAGTTATTGTCGTGATTTTAATTTAAGATGCATATAAGATATTTTTCATGAATGAGATGTAATGATATTTAGAAAAAATAAGAAAAAAGAAGAAGAAGAGAGAAATCCAATTAAATCAATTAAATATGCAATTAGGTTTCATAAATTTTGAATTAGTGTTTCATCATTCTCACCGAATCAAGAAAATTAATTATTCATACTATTGAAATAAAATATAAAGAAATCATAATTAAATATAAGCAATAATAAAATCAATTGATACTAGTTACCGAATCGACAATTGTTTAATTTTAGAACTTCATTGAGCACCGAAATATAAATAAACCAAAAATCACAAATTCTCATCGAAAAGCTTTCAACCAGCCACACGTTCTCAGTGTCAGAATCCAAGTCTCCCAGTGTCAAGATTATATTTAGGGTAAATATCACTTTATGTCCCATCGTTTGACCGAATTATCGATTATGTCTCAACTTATCGATAATATCTAATCGGTACCCAACCTAACAACATTTTTTCAATTGTGTCCCCTAAAAATTTTCCGGCGCCCGGAAGATGATGTGGAACGCCGGAAACTGTGACGTGGATTTATTAAAACAGTGGAATTTGCCAGCTATAATAAACTTTAAAATATATATATATATATCTATGTGGCATTAAAACAAAACTAACGATTTTGAGAAGAAAGTAACCAAAATCTAACACTCAAAATTGAAAAAGTTTGGGAAAATTGAAGAACTCCCGTAGGGCAAGGGCACCTACGCTGGCTGCCGATCCAAGCTCGTTGCCGCCACCTGCGATCTTCGCCGCCCCCTCTCAGGTATTCCTCCGCCGCCTTTGTATTAGCAACCATGTTTGAGATTGAAGAAATCTCGCAATTCAGCGTGTTTGCCCTAATACTATCTCAGGAAAGAATGGAGAATTCATACAGTGATGAGTCTCTCAATTCAGGTCACAAAGTACATTGCATTCATGGAGAATGTAACCTTATTAGATCCTTTAGTGTAGCTAATCCTGGTAGAAGATTTTGGAGGTGTCCTCTTGCAAGCTTGGTGAGTTTTGTTCCACATGTAATTGAGTTTAATTGAGTTTTTATGAAATTTTTCCTAAAATTCAGTTTTTTGGTAATTAGCCTGGTGACTGCAAATTTTTTCAATGGTATGATGATCAATTTGATGGTAGAGCGAGATCGGCTCTTCTTCATTGCATACGAAAAAGTAATGTAATGATACAAAGAGAGCAAAACCTTGCTGCCCAAAAGCTTCAAGATTTGAAGGGGGATCTTGAGATGAAGATGCAAGCATACTGTGTTTAGAATAGGTCGTTGAAGAAATCTTTGAAGGCAACGAAGGGTAGACTTCAAGCGCTGTTCTTTATTCTCATTGTTACATATGTCATATTGTTCTTTTGGATATTCGTAGGTCATGTAGAGTTTGTCTCGTCACCGAGACTTCGTCTTCCTAAGTAAAACTATGCATCATCCGAATTGTGTTTATTGGTGTATCATGTATGAGACTCAATGTTGTGGTATCCCTTTATGAAGATCAAATTGTAGCAAATGTTGTTAAAAATGGTCATTTTGATGTATATGTTCTCGGCTCCCTCCCTCTTAGTATAAGTAACTTGTTTATGTTAAAAATTGAAGTAAAAATGGTCTCCTGACCCTCATAAAATGCACTCAAATTCATTGACTTAAAATGGCTTCCATTCATTAAGTTAAAATCCACAGCAAATCATGTCTTCAAATATACTCATAAATCATCATATCTAGTATTTCATGAGCATCACAAAAGGAAAGTTATCAAAAGAAAAGATAGAGCTCGATAGAGTGCATTCTCAACAAACGAGCATTACAAAAACCAACTACTCAAAAGACATAGCTATCGGTCTAGAGCTCTATGGAGGGGTCGGATTCTCCACTTGGCAGCCGCCGTCTGACCCTTGCGATCTCGGAGTGCTTGTCGTCGTCGTGTTTTTCTTCCTTTTTGAAGGTCTAGTCGACAATCGAGAATCACTAACCAAATGCACACGTCGTGTTCCCGGATCCTAAAAAGAAGACAACTTGCATCAATATCCACATCAACAAATGAATATATGCTTACAATATTGAATTTTACACATACATGAAGATAGATGTTGCCCGTCTCGGTCGAAACTAGCGCTCCATAACCCTTTCGTGCCTATGAAAGGGTGATTGTTAGACCATTGATATGATATGCATTTCGTGCATAAACAATATACAATGATAACTTACTTGGTGCATCTCTCGTTGCAAAACTACATTGGTAATGTTAGTAGATTTGGGTGCGGTCATCATCGACGTCGGGGGTGCTCTAGGCTGTCCTCCTCGAGGAACAGTCTCTTGGGGCTCATTTTCAGCTTCCTAACAAGGTAAAACATCAACAAGTTAGTAAGAATGAACATAACACAATGGAGAAATCAAATTAAAACTATATGACAACACTTACACTTGCACTTGGTGCTCGAAGAGGCTCTTTACAAGTTCTCTTGTTGTGATCAAACTTACCACAATCAGATTGCAACAACTCAGCCACAAATGAATCCTCCCATACAAATACATCGTAATCGGGAACATCCATATAATCTTGCCCCCTACATACTCCTTGTCATTAGCCACAAAAGAACCACCATGCCACATTCTGAAAAGAACAATAAGAGCCATTTCTGTATGGAAAAAAAAAAACTTCTATCAACTTGGGAAATCATTAAGCTCTTGACACTCAAAACACGCAAATAATGGCTGTTCACTTCAACTTTCAAACTTTTTTTTTTGAACGAAAACTTTACAAACTTGTTCCAACAAGATTTAGTCAAGCCAACCAACAAAAAAACAAATTAAAGGATGCTCTGTAACTAACTAATACTCAGCGCAAGAAAATAGACAAAAAAAAGAAGAAGCAAAGTTTAAGAAATCATGAAGAAATCTGGTTTAAGGAATCGAAGAACTAGGGTTCAAAATCAACCTACCGATTGGAGCATTCACCGTCGCTCAAAATCACCCTACCGATTAGGAATGTCGCGTCGTCGATCAACCCTTGCAATTTCTTCGAATTTCACAGAGGTTCTTCAATTTCCTCTCTTCTTTTGACTGTGGTGAGAAAAATTGAGGAAGAATGCAATTTTTTCATTGATTTCATACTTTTGTTAAAACGCCACATAAGTATTTGTATTTTTGTTTTTTAAAAGTTTAATAATGTTTGAAATTCCAACTGTTTTAATAAATCCACGTCACAGTTTCCGGCGTTCCACATCATCTTCCGGGCGCCGAAAAATTTTTAGGGGACACAATTGAAAAAATGTTGTTAGGTTGGGTACCGATTAGATATTATCGATAAGTTGGGACATAATCGATAATTCGGCCAAACGATGGGACATAAAGTGATATTTACCCTTATATTTACAAATAAAACTCTCCCACATCCCTTTACCTAGCCGCCACTTTTCTTAAAAAAAAATCAAAAATCAAAAATCAAACTAATATAAAGGCCAAACACCTAATTAAACCTCTAATCCGATAATGGGCCATAAGGTAAAACTAATCAAATTTCTAGCCCAAAACAATAAGCTCGCCATTCCTAGTATCTTTCGGACTTCTTTAATATTTGCATCAAAAATTCATCTTTTTCTAATTTCTTTTACTCGACTCCATCAACATCAATCTATTTTGTCAAACACTTTAAATAAATTTATAAATTTTATATATTTTAAATT
The DNA here is from genome assembly GCF_028751815.1 of Salvia miltiorrhiza. Classification (NCBI taxonomy): domain Eukaryota; kingdom Viridiplantae; phylum Streptophyta; class Magnoliopsida; order Lamiales; family Lamiaceae; genus Salvia; species Salvia miltiorrhiza. Next base: position 8,544,711 of record NC_080393.1, read on the forward strand.
ATTTAAAGAGCTTATAAGTTCAATCAAACTCCCCATGCCTTTTAATTTGTTACCACTTAATTGATAATGTATGTTGCCTCTAGGGAAGGTGAAACATGAAAATGACATGAATAAGTTATATAATTTGCAACAAGATCCAATATTCCTGCACGAAAATTCTTTATTTAAGAAGTGGAAATGAAACTATATATATAATTTAAGAAGAGGAATTTCTACTTCTTTTGCGTAGTCATTTGATCAAATTGACTTTCACGGACTCATAGGAAACCACGTGTAGTAGAGAAAATTTTCGATTAGTAATGTTGTTGATCCAAAATTCAGCAAGTTGTTTTAGTTTTTGGAGATAAATTATCGTGATTGAAAAATCGTAAAATCGAATTTAATTAATTAAAAGAAACTGGCTGAATATTTAAAATTGGACCTATTAGCTTTTCATTAAAATGCTTTGTATGTGGAGAGAATAGCCCAACTTTATATATCGAAGTCTATCATTACCAAATTCAAGTGATATATAACGGATAATAATTGTTGTGATGTACACACTTACGTAATAATTACTGTAGATAGTCAAAAAAAATTGTAACATGATGAGATGATAAAGGGAAAAAACTTGTATGTATTTAGATGGTTAAATTATACTTAGAAAATTCACGTTATTAGACATTATTTTCGATATATATAAGTATATGGTAAACCCACTTTTATATACAGTAGCCTTAAATTGTATAGGACGATTAAACCACACTTGAAAAATCAGGTGTGACTGAAACATCTATAGAGATTAGAGGCTATTAATGACGGACACAAGTGAAGGGAAAGGGGGCTTGAGCCCTCGCCTCAAATCGTTTTATTATTAATTCTTGTAAAACATCAAATCATTGAATTTTTGTGTAAAATCCCCATCATTGTATTAAATTATAGAAAATTTATTTTCTAAAAATCTTCTATAAAGAAAAGTTGTGTATGCCTCTAGAGGGAGTTCGATGATATTTTAGGACAATAACTTAGATTGATTTTAAATTAGGATAAAAAAATTTGGACTTGCATAAGTATAATGCACACAGGATAATTATCGGCCCATTTTAATTAGAGTCCTACTTTTGCAAGCTCGAAAATTTAATTTTCTGACTATTTTAGTTTTGAATAAGCCCGAAGCTCTTAAAATGGGCCGAAAATTGTCATATGGTTGCATTACTTATTAATTTGTGTCCTATTTTTATAAGTCCGAAATATTTTTGTCATAATTTCTAAATTAGTCTAAATTAACTCCCTATAGAGGTAATAATGGGTTTCGAACATGCCATAAAAAAATGTCCACTTTACTATTAGAGCATCTCAATAGGACAAATAAAAAAGTTGATTGATCTTTTCCAAGTATAAATTTTATGTAAGTCCATGACAGCCAGTCAGCCACAGGCCGGCGTTCCTCATGCATAATTTAGGTATTTTTGGCCTAAGTATCGTTCATCCGCCTAATTCATTCATTAATAAATCATATCGTCTATAACAATATTACTCAAGAATTATTGTAGTTTTTATATGGAGTATTTTTTAGACGAAATCAAATTAAACTTGAGAAAGAGGTGAAACCATCATTTACAGTGCAGAGAGTTTCTATTACCAAAAACAGAAGATGCCAAATTGTGAGCAACAGTTTCAGGCAATCAGTTTCAATCAGAATGCGTTTAATTTGAAGCACTTTTGTGATGAAAAATACTCGTCGAAATTCGGCTCGCAATATTTCGTGAAAATTTTAGAAACGTTCCTAATTAACCTTATCATTTTTGGGATCGAATGGATTTTCCCACTTTTCCGAACAATGTCGGAAAGCATGTGGTTGGGTTGAATTCAAATTTCATGGAATTCAAAGATCGAAGTAATTAACGTTGGTAATAATTTTTTTTTTAACAATAACAATGCTTTCAAGATTTATTCAATTGAATGTCATATAGAAATATTTTAGAGTGTGTATATATATAGGGTGTATTAATTCTAAATGAAAACTACAATCATTTTACACGTTCAGTAATTCTAATTCATAAGTTCGCATTCTCAACAGAAATCGCGACATACAACACAAAATTAATTTATTGCATGACGTATGTAATTTAATACACCGAAACGTGTAAGTTGTTGCAATACTAGCTCACAATAAAAAGATTCACAACCCTTACCTTTTATAAAAAGAAAACAATTAAAGACGATCTTCCAAAAACTTTGAGATATAATCGTAAAGAAAAGAAAGGGAAAGAAAATTAAATATTATGAGATGGTGGCAATTTTTGTTTGGTTTGTTTGTTGTGGCAAGTTTTACTGGTGATGATGACATATATTTCACTAGGTTAAATGCATAGTGACGAGGCAACACCGCCACAATTTGCATCAAATTAGTTAAAAATCTTTGCCCCAAATTTTTCCACTGCACGGAGTGGTAACAGACGTATCAAAATCACACTGTAGAGTAGAGTGCGTGACAACTCCCAAATTCTTAACAAATTAATATTATTCACAAATTTTTAACATAACTAACCTAATTAATTATTTAAGCATTTAAAGTGATCGACGAGAACATGCGAGAAGCCTACAGAGATCACCCAAATCTGTGATCTTTTAAGTTTCCTTTTCTTTGCTTGCATCAGTGCAATGTGAAAGGTTAATTAATTATGATTTTAATTAGTTAAAGTGTTAAACAAGTGGCTACCGCATCATTTGTCTTTGTTATAATAATATGACTTTTTTGTTTGCTGCTTCTGTGTTTTACTTCACCGGAAGTCACTTTCCAGCCGCCAACCTCTACTATGTTTTTCATGTGCATAAAGGTTACTATGCCTCTTATAATATTAATTAATTAATTAATATTTCAGCGTCCTGTCCGAACAAAATAAATACTAGTACAAAGATTGTATAATTGCACTTACGTGCAAAACACATGCAGCAGTTGGTGTTTTGTTATTATGACTATTTTTAGTTTTCTACTCTACAAAAATTGTATGGATCGGTATTAGGTAAAAACAGTATTTTTTTAAATGATAAATAATGCATTTTGTTTACTAAAATAATGAATATGGAAAAATAAGAACAATAATATAATAATGGACAATTAGAAAAATACACCATTAAAATATTTAATATTTGCATCGTGAGTAATAATTTTGAAATGTAACCCAATATAATTATATATAAATATAGTATATTAAAAAATTTAAACTAACTCCGCTAAAAATTAAAAAATTAATGTTAACTAACTTATGTAGCTGTCGTCAATTAGTCGAACCAATAGTTTTTTAATTAATTCTAATAACTTAAGATACAACAGAAACTATGCATCATATAAACTAGATAAAATATCCGTCTAAAATGGAAAACAAGTCACACCGTAGGTGAAATTTGAAACTAATGATTATCTGTCGTAAAAAGAAATTTTTAGTGTCTTAATTTTATCACTTGAACGGATCTTTATAATATATAGTGATATTTTAATTATATCCACATGAGTTCATATTCATAAATTCTTTCTTCATTAATTCAACCCCAAAAACTGCTTTATCTACACATGATATAATTAAATAGTAGTACTCATTACAGTAAAGCAAAATATGCTTGTTAAAGAAAGTATGTGGCACACCAGAAGGTGACATGGAATTATAGTTACAAAAATAAAATAAAATGACATGAAAGGGCAACAATGTCGTTTTTTCTATTTTTTGAGAATTGAGGAAACGACGACGTTCTCGGTAAAAAAAAAAATGAAGAAAGAGATCTAGGTGGATGACACGTGAGCTTTGGAGAGTGTGGAGGAGAGAGCAGACTCGCAGGCAGAAACGAGGTGGGAATGTTTTCTCCAGTCCACATCACATTCCACCATTCCAGTATCATGAACGACGTCGTTGGACACTACATACTTCCCCCAATTTTTCACTCTTTAATTCTCACGAATCATATATAAATACTACTCCCTTCGTCCCACGAAGCAAGACCATATTTTCTTTTTGGTCTGTCCCACGAAGCAAGACCAGTTTCTAAAAATAACAAAAAATTTATTTTTTATTCACATTTTCACCTACCACACTTAACACATAAAATATCAATTTCTTAATTCTCGTGCCGAAATGAACTAAGTCTTGCTTCATGGGACGGAGAGAGTATCTTCAATTTTTTTATTATGATTTGTTTGCTATTTACATAGCGTATTTGGGGAATTGAGGGCATTCAAAGTCTTCTTAATTCTTCTTTTAAAAAGGGTTATCGGGCCAAAAATATATGAATTTAAAAAAATTGTAATTTTCACCTGAATTTTTAATTAAGCTAAAAATATATAAATTTATATTTTTGTTGCAATTTTCACCTGAATTTTAACTTTTAACGAGTTTCACTTGATGTTGGTCTAATTTTTGTTGATGATGAGTATTTAGAAGCTCGGAAGTTTAAGAATGCAAAAATCAATATATTTGACTTAATTTTAACTATCAATTAAGCTCTAATTTCGTTAAAAGTCAAACCTAGGTGAAAATTGCAACAAAAATATAAATTTATGTATTTTTTGGGTTAATCTCACCCTAACAATAAAATATGATTTTTGCGTTTATCAATGGCTCCGTGTGTCTGTATATAAGCACACATCATCGTATTGATGGATGACATGCATTTGAATTGAACCTAGATTTGGGTTGCCAACTGTTCACTTTTTTCTATAATCGACCTTCTACGTTCACCATATTCTAAATTTTGGAGTAAATCCAAATGATACCAACAACTCCTCAAAAACAAAATAAAATAAAAGTAGTTAAAATTTTCTAAATTACAACTGAGAATTTGATCTTCACGCTTTCGCGCGCACACGCTAGAGCCTAGAACTGACCAAGAACACGTGCATTTTCTCCCTTATTCCACTAAACAATTCATCTACAAATGTATGCATCTATTACTTGAGACATTATCAAAATGTGCAATTGGGATTCAAAATGAAGAAATATCAAGGCAATAACGTGACATGATAAGACTTATAAGTTTCGTGTCTGGAAGAGTTATCTTTCTCATTTATTCAACTATCAAGATAAGCATCATAAACATAAAGTCAACAAACATTTGCAAGAAATTTGAAACTAATTCATTAATTAAACGAAAGTTAATTTGTAATTAAGCTCTGAGTCTTTACTAAGAAACACATGTACAATTATATATAATCTACAAATGCTGATACCTTTTTATTTTCTTGCATTTTGATATCCTCCCAAATCTCTTTAATTAAATAATTGAGTCGTGGTTCTATGTTAACAAAATAAAAGGTTACGTTGGAGAGTTTAAATTATACATTCGTATATAACTAGAACATATCAAATCTTTCATACAGTAATTCTCGTGTGAGATCATATATTTATTTTGATATGTATCAATATCACATTCAATTATTCACAACAATAATGTAATGTTCCCAAATAGTATATATTATTTTCATTATATATTTTTTAATTTCATAACTCTACTAATTTTTTTCTCTTTCAACTCACAATTATCTTTTAATTTAATAGTTCAATTATTAAATACTTTAATAACTTATAAAAAATTTAATACATTATATTTTATAAACGTATAAAGTCTCTAAAACAAATTTAACCAATTCACCCGCGAATCGAAACTAGCAACAACTAATGCACAAAAAAATAAACGATCATTAACTTTGTTGGTTCTATCGCTTTCCAAAACCAAAATGTGTTTCTGTTTCTATTTATTTCTTTCAAATATTCGTGACCCACAGGCCGACAAATAACCATGAGGAGGAACCGACGTGTCGGTGGGTCCAACAATTTGATAGGATTAAGCTGTAATTTGCAATACATTTTAACAATTTTACAATAGTTTGATTTAAATCCAAGTTGGCAAAACAAAAAACTATCCATTAATGCACAACCTCAGTCAGCAACGTGGAATCTACGTGTCAAATGTGAGAAACACCCGACACCTGCACAAACCAAACACCTCAAGAAGCAAAACTGCTCTATAAATTTCGTTGCATTCCTCCATTTCTGCCGATCCATCGCCTCTCTCTTCTCTTTCTCAATCTTATCTATCTATTTCTCTCCCTCTCTCTACACACACACAACACGTAGTAGGCGGCTTGTCGCCCACCTTTCTCGATTGTTTCTTACCGTTATCCCAAAATCTTCTCGAGTTCATTTGATTTCACAAGATTTTGGGTTCAAACAACTTGAATTTTTCTTTTTTGTTGTAAAAATCCGGATTTTGTTAAAACAAAAAAATTTATTATTTTTTATTTATCGAAGATGAAGGATAACAAGGGAAACCCATTGCGTCTCTCTTCCTTAAATCACATCTCGCTTGTTTGCAATTCAGTTGAGGAATCTACTGATTTTTATCAGAACGTTCTTGGCTTTGTGCCTGTTAGGAGGCCCGGTTCATTTGATTTTGATGGAGCCTGGTAATTTCATCCATATATTCATTTGCTATCATCTTTTATTTTCCTTTTGTTAGATTTAATATTTAATTATTATTTTTTGCAGGCTGTTCGGTCATGGGATTGGGATACATCTGCTGCAATCAGATGGTAAAGAAAAAATGCCTAAGAAAACTGTGATTAATCCCAAAGATAATCATATTTCTTTTCAGGTAGCTCTTCAAATTTGAGATATTTTAATTATTAATCACATACGTGTTTTTGCACGTAACTTTGTGCTAATAGAGCATTGATTGAGGTTAGAGAATTACAATTTACACCCTAATGACTGATGATGATGAGTTTCCTCTTCTGAAAATATATTAATTAATTAATTGCGGCAGTGACTGCAAGCATGTGGATCCAAAAAGAAAAAGAAATACACAAAAAGAGATGAACAGAGCAATGTCTATTTTGATCAGTATCAATCACAATCATAACTCATAAGTAGAATTTAGCAATAATAGATTATTAAATGACATCGAACTTCAATAATCACACTGCATACGACAAGAAATGCAACATTATGTCAGGCATTTGTTGTTTGTATGAGTAATGAGAAATTTGACGACAGTGCGAGAACATGGCGATGGTGGAGAAGAAGCTGGCGGAGATGGGGATTAATCTGGTGCGGCAGAGAGTAGAGGAAGGTGGGGTGTACGTGGACCAGCTGTTCTTCCACGACCCTGATGGGTTCATGATCGAGATATGCAACTGCGACAACATCCCGATTGTACCATTGGCTGGGGAAATTGTACGCTCGTGCTCGAGGTCAAGGCTCAATCTGCAGATGGCGCAGCAGCAGCCGCAGCCGCAGCAGATCCATCTCCCCGTGGTACAACCTTAGTGTTAGGTGGGGTTGTACGTCATCAACACCAGTAGAAATCCGATCTGCCCAACCTTTTCTTTTGTCTGCTAGCAACCTTCTTCTCTTTTTGTTCTTGTCTTTTTTCCGGTACTTGGCTGTAATAAGATGCTTTAATATTACCCCTCTTTTCCAGTTGGGAATTCCACTTTTACTTCTTAATTTTCTTTTACTCGGTTCTTTTTTTCTTTTGTTGGGCACAATTAATTAATTAATTAGTTTTGCTAGGAACAAAAATCCACTACATGCATATAAAGTACCATCATGCCATATTGTTCTACTCAATCTTTCATCTATTTGTGATGAGTTTTGAACATATATATATTGAAAGTAAACAAAAATAACAATATATCGAATATACGTACTACATGTGAAGGGTGTGTCATGTAAGATAGAAATAGTATTACACCATCATACCAAATATATTTTTCTAGTCACAAGTTAAATCTTTTTCATCAAATATTTGTGCCTAGTTTTGATTACATATAATTAATGAAAATCATGTCAAATATGCTATGAGTATTTACGAAGTGCGATGTAAGGTAGAAAATAGAATAATCATTTCAAATACATATGTTGTTTTAGTCACGAGTTAATCTTTCGTTTGTGATGAGTTCTGATTATACATGTAGGCTGATGGATAAATTTATTCATAAAAAATGATGGATAATAAAAATTTATGCCTTTAAATGTCTCATTTCTTTTCTAATATTTGACACAAAAAGATATGTTCACCATATTTCTTTCTTATTTTCACTTCAAGGATGGATAATATTATCACACCAAAATGGAGGGATAATATTATCCATTCTTGAAGTGAAAATAAGGAAGGAAAAATGGTGAGCATATCTTTTTGTGTCAAATGTTGGAAAATGAAGAAAACATTTAAAGACATAAATTTATGTTATCCATCTTTTTCCATAGATAAATTTTTCCATCAAAGTAAACGCAGCCGTAGAAAGTAAAAAAAATGACATTAGGTCAAATATGCTATTTCTATGGGATGTGAAAAGAATCTTGTCATCATATCAAATATATTGTAATTCTAGACTTGTAGTCACCAGTTTCTTTCATCTATCTGTGATGAATTATAAATTTATAATTATACATGTTAAAGGTAAAGAAATGACATTATATGGAGGCTTAATGTAAGTGAGAAAATAACAAGGAGTATGTTGTTTAGGGTGGTACTAAATAATGAGACAAAAAAACGACAAGAGCATATGATCTTGAATGAAATTCAGTCGGTCCAAAAATTAGGTATAATCAGATTGGGTTTACTTGATTACATCCTTTTTAATGATTTATCTTAATCATATAGCATTGTATGTCCATACGTATTAGGAAGGTGATAATGAGTATGGTTATAATTTTTTCCCAAGGTGGTGACTAGTGACAATGCATGCAGTGATAGATAATATATTTGCTTATTTAATATCTTTGTGGAAATGGAAGGGCCTCATATTCACATGTAAGGTATCTATATTCAAAAAATTATAAATATATTAATTAAGTTTCATCAATATATTAGGTGCACTGAAACCGTCATTAATCCATTTCTTCCCTCCCAAGTCCCAACCAATCTACCACCACCCCTGCAACCCGATTTTTCTTTTACCTACGCCGAAAATTTTTAGTCCTATAAAATTCAATTCAGCAATGTTTATATATGTGAATTAGAAACCAATTTGAATAATTGATTTTATACGATTTATTATTGTTATAAAAAGTATTACTCCAGGCTCTGATTGCTAAGAGCATAGCATCACTTTTGTTATTTTTGACATCCATAAAAACTAAAAAGTATGTCACTTTCCTTTTTAAAATATGATCACACACTTTTTTTTATCATTCATTCTTACAAATATCTCTTATTTAGTTATTTTTCTAACCTCTTATTCAATGTCAATTACTCATTTCATATAATGGTGGATACTTTCTCCACTAAATAAAAATACTAACCACTGAGATCTAGGGTTCAAACCCACCGCTCCCCCTCTCTCAAAAAAAAAAAATCACTAACCATTTATTAAAACTTGTGCTCAGCCAGTGACATAAATTTGATAAAGTGCATGATAACCTCTTCGATGTGTGTGTGTGTGTGTTTTTTTTTTTTTCTTTTCAGGATTACATTAAATGGAAGTAAAATAAATAAATTATTAATTGTTTCCAAATTCGATAACTAGTAATGTCTATATTTTAATTCAATCATTTTACATGTCATATTATAGATAAAGTAGTAACTAGTAAGTACTGTACTAAATATCCCCCTAAAAAATGTATATACTAAATAATATAATTCTATATGATTTTCTAAACTAAACTTTTATCTTGTAGTTAGTTAAAATAGAAATTCAAAAATCAAAATATTTTGTATTAATTCTTATATACGTGCTTATGGTACCGAGTTTCGTACGTATAACTGTAAAACATCAAAAATAATTTTAATTTGGACATACAGACACTTGAAAAAAAAAATCTAGCTAATTGTAATTTATTTGATAAATTCATTTATTTTATGTATGATGTGTCCTTTATACTCCTTTATTCCTTTTTCTTTTGAGTTATTATGCTAAGAATGTAATACTAGAATATCTTACTAACTGATCACTAATTAAACTATAATTAATTGATCTTATGTATCATAAATATTATCCATTCCTTATAGATTTATAAAATAATTTTATTTGATAAACTATGTACTTATTGTTATCATAGTACTTTTTACCATTAAAATAAAATTTTATTATATATAATTAATTAACTCTTTTTTAAGAATACTTAATGAACTCTAATTATTATTTATTAAATAATTAATTGCAGTTTTTGTTGTCATTATCTGTGAAATAATTTGTCTGTCGTCATGCTCATTTTTAGAGTAGGTAGCGTTAGGACCTAAAAAAACGTGTAAATAGCGGTAGGGTTATTTGCTTTTATAATTTCCCCAACTTTGTTCCCTTTCTTTGGTACTACTGGTACCTGGTTTTTTATAAAATTTTCTTGCCTGATCAAAAAAAAAAATGATATATTCCCAAATTCTAAGTTCAAACGCTAACTTTAATCTTGATGACTTAATAATATATCATGAACCCAAACTAATACTCCCTTCGTCTGTGATATCGTTTTGACATTTGTCATTTCGGTTCGTCCGCGATATCGTTTCCACTTCTATAAAATTTATAGAAATAGGGTCCACAAGCTTCCACTCACAACAATAATGAGACTCAAACTCCACTCACTATAATATCCACTACTATTCACTACTTTTCTTAAAACTCGCGCCGTCCACAATGCGAAAACGATATTGCGAACGGAGGGAGTATAATATATAGTACTCCCTCTGTCCCGGTCCAATAGCCCCATTTCTTTTGGGCACGGAGATTAAGAAACTTGTTTTCTGAGTGTAAAAGTGTGTAAAGGTGTGTAGAACCACATTGTTTGTAGTGTAATATCATTACCAAAAATAGAAATGGGATTATTGGAGTAAGACATCCCGAAAAGGGAAATGAGACTATTAGAGTGGGACGGAGGGGGTATATAAAAGGGAGTTTTTTCTCTTAATTTTTTCCCTTTCTTTTTTTTTCTCCCATTATTTTTTCTTTTTTAAAAAAATTCTTCTCTAAACATCGTTAAATTTGATTCATGAAAAAAATATTCAATATGCAAATTAAATTTAAGTTCATGATAAGATCTTTAACACGGTATAAAAATTATCAAAAATGAATTTAAAACGAATAAGTTATGAAAATGTAATAGTATTTAAAATATTTTATTTTCTCTTTCTTCTTCATTTATTACAATTTTTTTATTTAAGTTTGTATATAAAAATATTTATTTATTTATTAAAATATATTTTACGTTTGTGTATATTTTGATTATGCTTATTTGCTTAATATTTATATTTATTTATTTATTTAAACATGCTGATTAATTTCAATGTTCATAGTGCATTACACGGATGAAAATACTTCCATTTTAGACTTTATAGTATATGAAAATAGAGTTGCAACAGTTAATTTTATTGTCAAATTTCCTCTCTCCTCTCTTTTTGTCCATCAAATTTCTCTCTCTTTTCTTCTATTTTCTTATTTTATTTTATTATTAATATCCCCAAATTCAATTTTAATTTTTGGACTTCGTACAAACATCAAACTGTACAGCATCTGATCATTACAAAATCTTGCATTCTATAATAACAAGGAATTTACAAAGGAAAGCAGCAGCAAAATGAATCACAATTCTTGAATATTATCATCAAGATTTTAAAAGATTATCTTCCTATAACTGAATTTGGAAGTAAAGGAAATGAGTAATATAGCAACAAATAAACCCGAAACTCAAAAACATGCAAACATGCATTTGCTTATTATGTTGAAATCTAGAAAGCAGATGCAGAGAGAGGTATGCATACCTGCCCTTTGCTATCTTTATGGATTCGAAGCTTCTTCTTCATCCCCTTTGCTATCTCTAATGTTCACCAAACTCTCTATCTATATTCTATATTCCATAAAGACGGTTGAAATTAATCAATATTTACTCTCTATCTATCTAGCTTCTAGACTAAAAAAATTCAGATGAAGAATTAATTCTGAAGATAACAGAATTCAATAGAATTAACAAAGAAGATCATTTGAACCAAACAGGGGAAGGAAAGCTTACTTTAGGAATTCGATTTTTCAACGGGGAATCAGATTCAAACTTATTCCAATTATAGCATCACAAACATAAATTTAGAGAGCACAATAACAAAATCAAGGACATCATCAGACAAGATCTAGTAACTAAATTTAGTTTCTGAAATTTTACTATATGCATATGTACATACAAATCAATCACTTGTGTAGTAGCATCATAATGCAAATCAAACTGGTTTTGCAATGGAACCAATATGATACACATCTATCTATATGTTATACAGCATTTATATCTCCTAGTTTTGCAATGCCCAACTCTTTCAAGAACCCTACAGCCTCCGGAAACATCACCTTTCCCGGTCTCTCCGTCCACATCCATCTCCGTTCAACACCATATTCTCGTTCGTGAGAACCAAAACCGAGGCAACCGATCTATGATCACCTCATCGTCAGCCTCTGCAATAACCTAGATTCCTCATCCTTCGAAACCAGAGGATTCAATTGGCGAATATTACTCACAAACATCATGGCCTCCTCGCTCCTGTTGAGCTTACAGTACCAATCCACAACCGAATTATACGTGCTCTCATTCGGCTTGCAGCCATTCCTGATCATATACCGAATCACATTGATAGCATCCACAAACATCGCATCAGCAGCATAGCTAGCAACAAAGGTATTGTATGTGATGACATCCGGGACAACCCCGGACTCAGTCATCTCTTCAAATATCCGCGATGCATCCTTCATCCGGCCACTCCTGCAATACCCGTAGATCACAGTATTGTACGAGATGATATCGGGCTTCACTCCTTTAGACAGAAGATACCTCAGTATCTCTTCGGCCTTCTCAAAGTTTCCAGACCGGCTGTGCATGTACATCAAGCTATTGTATGTCGTCAAACTAGGCGTGATGCCACTCTCCTTCATCAAGTTCAGGATCTCGTTTGCCTTGTCGAGCATCTGCCTCCGGCCATATATTGAAACCATTGCATTCAGAGTAGGCACGTCGGGGGAGAAGCCTTTCCTTCTTAGCTCAAGGAAGGCTTGCTCTGTTTCATCTACGAGATCACTTTTGCTGTAGACCAGAACAAGGGTTTTCAGTAACACTGGATGTGGTTCAATTTTAGCATCGTATATATCTCTAGCAAGATCGTGCATCTTCTCGATCTGCTTCCCATTAGCGTACGCATGAAGCAAGGAGCTATAGGTCATCTGATTAGGCTTACACCTCCCGTTCATCATCTCAGAAAATACCTTCTCTGACTGCTCCCACAGTCCCCCTCGTGCCAACGCTGCCAAAACAGCGTTGTAAGTGGATAAATCAGGAGTGACCCCCGCCTTCAACATGAGCTTATATATAGCCATTGCCTGGTCGAAAGCTCCACACCTACTGTAAGCACTGATCAACGTGTTAAATGTGTCCCTCTCAGCCACAAAGCCCGATCTCTTCATCTCCTTGAACACCCCTGACACCTCCGTGTCCATCCCGTTCTGCCCAAACACAGCCAAAAGAGTGTTCCAAGTAACAACATCCGCCCTGCATCCAGAAGCCTTCATATCATCAAAAATCTTCATCATCTCCGTAAACTTCCCACGATTCCCAAACATCTTGATCAGAGCATTGAAAGTGCAGATATTCGAACTGCAACCCACACCTTGCATCTCCTCAAACACCTTCATCGCAGAATCATCCTTCCCAGCCTTCTCAAAGCCTGACAACAACGTAGTATAAGTGAACACATCCGGCTTTATCCCCTTCTCCATCATCTTATCTTTCAGCTCCATCGCCTCCTCCAACAAACCATCCCTTGCACAAGCAGATATCAATGAATTGTAAGTCACAATGCTCGGGGAGAAATCATTAACCTCCATCTCTCTCAAAACCTCATGGCCTCCTCAGGTCTCCTCGACTTTCCATAAACATCCAGCAGCGCGTTGTAGGTGACATTATCCGGTACATACCCCGCCATTTTCATCTCCTCAAACATGGCTTTAGCTTCCTCATACAAAGACCCCCTCCGGCAACAACTTATCACGGTGTTATACGTGTAAGCATCAGGAACAACACCCGAGCTCTTCATACCATCAAAAACCGCCATGATTTTATGCCAAGGCATCCCCATTTTACCATAAACATTCAAAATCACATTATACGTTATCAAAGTAGGCTTGCAACCCTCCTCCTCCATCTTCTTGAACACCATTACAGCTTCCCTATATCTCCCATTTCGCACGAAAACAGTTATCAACGAAGTGTAAGCATACACATCAATCCCATATCCATCTTTCTGCAAATTATGCAGCAAGGAGGCTGCAGCAGAAATCCGACCATCCTTCCCCAACATACTAATTACCACCGCCACAACAGACCCATTAATCAGTTTGTGAGAATCCGTACGGCTCTTTATCCATTCGAAAACACTCAGAGCCAAGTCGCATTTTTTATGATACCCTAAACCCTTAATTATGCCCAATAAATCAGAGAAAACAGCATCTACATAATCCCCTGAAAGTTGAGATTCTTCAATTCTGTACCTAAGCAAAGCAGATAGCTCTTGGTCGAGCTTGTCGGCATCGAATTGAGGATGAAGGAGGGAGAGGAGAGTGCGCTCACCTAGAGAAGAGAGGCGGCGGTTGAGCCAGGGCTTGCCCTTGTTGGGGTCACGGTGTTTGCCGATACGACGCCGTGGTTGCTGGAGGGAGGAGGTGGTGGCGGGGTTTTGTTGGGTGAGGAAATCGTGGAGGAGAGGGGATAAGTTGGGCGGGGGGAGAGGAGGTCCGGCGGCGGAAGGGGACTGGTCTTGGAAGAAAGGTTTAGAGGGAGGGGGGTTTGGGAGGATAAGAGGGAGACCTAAGTTTTTCGCCATTGAAATTTCCAATTTCACTTTCGATTACTTAATTTGGAATTGGATATGGATTAGATTACACTACTAGTTGCATGGCATCCAGCTTATCCCCCATTGATTCCCCAAAGAAAGGCCTGCATCTACATCAACATGAAAAAAAAATACTCCCTCCGTCCCTAAAATAAGTTCCTCTTTTTCCTTTTTGGGACGTCCCTCAATAAGTTCCTCTTTCTTTCTTTCTATTTTTGGACAACTACCCCACCACTAATAATACTTTATTTATTCTTACTTTTCACTTTTTCACCACTCTCAATACTAATTATAACACTTTTTCACCTTTTCACCATTTTCAATACTAATTATAACATATTTTTCTCCACTATCAATACACTTTATCACTTTTCCTTAAAACCCGTGCCGTCCCCAAAGAGGAACTTATTTTGGGGACGGAGGGAGTACTAAGATATTTATTAGTTGCTCGATGAGAGACGGAGGGTGGCGCTTCTTTTTCAGGTCATGGTCATCATCCTCAACCAGCAACAACTTAACTGCACAAATAGATTTGTATCTATAATTTGCAAGTCAAATTGTATGACTGCAGCAATGCACCCCTTTCATCTATCGATGATTTCACAAATATCAACAGATTTATGGGTTCATGCACAACACTACTATTGAACCTTACCTTATTACTCTCTTTGGCTTTTGTACCGTTGCATCTAAAATCAGCATTATATGCTTGATAATTAAAGATAAATGCTTGATAATTAAAGATAAAGGGTGGTTTGTAATATATTATTTTTTCAAAAGAATACAAATTGAATAAAGTAATTTTTTGCATTTAAAAATTAATTATATATTAGTAATACATGAGTACTGAAAACTTTAGGTTATGTATACGAGTAAAAGCGTCTATTGCTTGTTGTTTGAAATAAGAATTAGTAACATGGACGTTGTTTGAGTAGAAATGAGTAAGTATTTCAAACGATGTCTTTTATTAATTTTTCAAATGATTTAAGCAATACATCATCAAGGATGATAGCTAAATGCATGATCATTATTATGGTCACCATTTATTTCATCTCCAACACCTGCAATGCACTTGAAAATTACTTCAACTAATCGAATTCTTTACTCGATGTCATATTTTGAAGTCACGTGTTCTTAGTCAACTATAGCATTGTGCAATTGAGTCATAAATATGTTGACCAAATGTTTCATCTCCAATACTCGCAATCTACTAATAAAATTCTTATAACTCATTGGATTTCATGTTTGATGCTAAAGTCTCATGTTCTTAGTCAATCGTAACAGTGTGCAATTGAGTCATAAATATACGGACTAAATACTCCCTTTGTTTTGCTTATAATGTACCAAATAAATGAAACATGCAAATTTAAAAAAAAAAATGATGAGAGAGATAGATAGAGTAGTGAAAAAGTAAATGAGGAGTGATCGAGCTAAAAGATTTGACCTCCAATCAAGTTATATAGGGATCAATTAATTATTAATTCTAAATGTTGGATAACTCGAGAAATTGAATGCAAATACTCTTTGATCTTTTGATACTTAGAGCATCCACAGTGGGGCTAGCGGAGCGAGCGCACATCCGGTTCGCGCGAGCCCTACACCAATGCCATGGGCAAGCTCTCGGCTCCCATCCGTGCACCGAGCTCAAGAGAAGAGAAAATTGGGCGCGTGCAATACACGGTCCAATTGAAAAATAGTGTGTATTAGGAAAAAAAAAGGAAAAATTGAAACAGCTTAATTTTGAAGAAAAATGTTTTTTTTTTTGGGTTCATGTGGACTCTCCAGTGTGAATGCTCTTAATTGAGCAATAATTTTCTCAAAACAAAAATTGAGCAATAAAATATATTGATTTTTGACCTTTCAGTATTATTGGTCGTTGTTCATCAACAAATAGGTCAGCTTTTCCTTTGTCAAGAAAAATAAATACTAAGAGATTAATTAGCTTTTCATATAATGATGTCCACTAAAAAAAAAAGGCTTTTTAATTAGGATATGGCTATATTATAACATCGATCTATTCGAATCTATTACCATGATACAATTACACATGCAATTAAGCATTACAACACATGCAATTACATTACATAGTAGAATATATAACAAATAAAAATTGAAGCAAATCTCATGATGAAGCAACAAATAGAGAAGATTAGAAATTAATTTAATTCTAAGTTCCCCTCTTGAGCATTTGCTCAAAGTTTTCCATAGACTCGAGCCTCTGAAGATGCAGCTGTTGCTTGAATTTCCTAATGAAGGCTTCTGCGCTTGCGTTGATATCTTCCGTCGGCTTCCTCTCCAGCGGCGCCGCCACATTTTTTCACCCCCTCCGCCCGTGCGCCGCCGCCTCTAAACGCCACTCTTCTGCCATCATTTTTGTCTCCATTTTCATTGATTTTTGGGCAGGAAAATGATGATTTAATGGAGCTACTCATTTCAGCTATGTTTGTGTGATGGTTTTTGTAATTTTTTACCTTAATTGGGATGGGCTGTCTGTATTTATAGAGGAGAAATGGAAGTTGCGTAGGAGAGAAGAACTGAATGTGATTCTTTTTTTTTAAAAAAATTTATTGTCACCAAAACTTAAAAAGAGTTTTAATTTTTTTTCTTGCCTTTTCTATGTATTTATACAGGAAATCACTTATTCAACAAAATCATGTATATACGCATTAATTAATGCCACACGATCGATCATTTGAAGTTTTATTTATTTATACAATCTGGAGTCTATGTCACGTAGCATCAACTTGGGTTTAATCCCGCATGCGTGCATGCGGTGATGTTTTTTCACTTTTAAGTAGTGTTGTACTTTTGTCTGCGTGCGGTGTAGTTTTTCATAGCTGTGTAGTGTTGAGGTTCTATCTACTTTTGGGGGGTTGCATAATTAATTATCTTCAGATATACCTCTTGTAATTCTAATATTATAAAAAATTGACATTTATTCAACTCTAAAATAATCGACATTTAGTTCCCAAGAGAACACCAAGCGGTGCGACCTCCTGTGTGTGAACAGTGAGGTCCCGGATTCAAACCCCACTCCTCCCCCTCCCCAACTCCCCTAAGTCAAAAAAATAATCGACATTTATTGCACCAGTCCTTGATAATTAAGGTGCCCATGCTTAATTGGTGCCAGAGCAAAACCAATTCCCATCATTTATTATAAATTAATTGGTGCATGCTTCGTTGCAAATGGTTCGCATTAAAATCAATGCCCATCTTTCAAAGAAAAATAAAAATAAAGACAAGCGTTTAGCCCATCTATTTTATTGTGTACGATTGTAATATATGCGCGTTTAATAAAATAAAATAAAATAAAGTCTGGTATATCAATATGTTATCGTATACTACTCATTCATCTAACGAACACATAATATATAGTTTCAGATCTTTGAAAAGTTTTTGTTTCCAAATTTAATAGTAGTACTATATATAAATTGATTGATGACAACATTAATGATCAGTTAGTGCAAAATAAATAATTATGGGTTTATTGTAAAAAAAAAAAAAATGGAAGGATGTGGCAACAAAGTTACAAAATTATATACTCTGATAAGGAGATTCAAACCGATCACTAACCACGTTGGCAAAATATGCCCCCATTGAGTGGAATTAATAGAGAAGAAATTTACATAAAAGATTTATATTATTCCGAATTACATGTCACATAAGTGGGGGCAGTTTCTTGCCACGTAGGTCACGTTCTGAAGGAGTTAACAAGAAAATATAGACGATTGGGTTTTGTAAAGTCAAAGAATGGTTTGAAAGATAAAATACAAAATTGGAATTTATAGTAAGAAATTAATAGTCAGACGAATGTGATTAGTGATTAGAACAAGTAAGATGAAAAGTAAAAGCTTGCGGCTTAAGCCATGTTACGCTAATTAATAGCCGAAAGCTGCAAACTTATCACCACATTTTGCGTTGTTTGTCGACTCAACTGCACGTTGGATTATGTAGTTTTTAGGTTTACGCTTGCAATTGTTTCTACCCTTTTTTATTACTATTTTTTTAAAGGGCTTCTACCCATTTTTAACTTAGATGTTGTTATGAATTAATTAATTAAGTTCCTTTGGCGTTGATTATTTCTTAAGTTGAGTCTGGACTAAATTAAATAACCAATAAATTCAGAACTAATCCTATTAGTATTTGGTACACTTGCATTGCTCTTGACAATTTTTTTGAGGTTTATGGTGCTCTTTATTTGAGAAACGGTTCAACCAAGAAAATAAATAAATATATACTATCATGGTTAAAAACTTAAAATTAAGAGCATCAACAATTTATGGTGAAACATTATCATACGTTATATATACATATAATTTTGTGCAAGCAACAAGTTAATTAAAATATTATGTGTCAATTCACGAGAAATATCATTTCTTCTCAAAACAGACAACTAACATATTTTATTATACGTAAAAGATTCTTGATGGATTACCAATTTAATGATTATCGATACTTTTGAATAATATGAGTCAGGAACATATGTGTATCATTAGATAAAATTTGGGAAGGTCTGCCTAAAAAATAGAGAAAAAGAGGTAAAGAGTGGCTTTTTGGGTACATGAATGTTCCCACCCAGACGGATATGGGCATGTACATTGCACGTTAACTGACTTTGCTATTAATTGATGATGCCATATAAATGTGTCAAAATTAATTGAGCGTACGGGTCTGGTATTTTTAGTATGAAAATAAACTAATTATATTTTTTTATATTAAATTATTTAAATGGAGATTGAGTCTCACATATTTTATAAATAGTGAGAGGAGAAGTTTGTGGGGTCATTTCTAAATATGAAAAGACTATAATTTTCAGGGACGTACCGATGTAATTATAAATTGCAATTTTGAGGGAGAGAGGGAAAACCAACATAGCAAAACTATTTACCCATAAAACTAGTGTATGATAAAGAGCCAAACATTTTGTTTTATTTTGCAAAATTATTTTTACAATAACACCATTGAAGTGTACATTGATTTTACGATGATTAGTTTTTTATATTGAGTGGGCTTTTACTTTACTCCATCCGTCACAATAAAAAATGGCTCATTTCTTTTGGGCACGTAGATTAAGAAATTGATTGTTATGTTTTAATTGAATGTGGTCCACCAAAATTAAGGAATTAATTAAGGGAAAAAAAAGTAATCTTCTGCGTTTCTTCTTCTAACTGGTTGGGCGCTTTTTCTTCTTCTTCTTCTCACATTCTTCTCCGGCGACAGAGACGACCCCAAAACCAGACACCCACAAGGCGCAGCCATCACCTCTCTCTCCCTCCGAATCTCTCAACCCCAAAACCAGACACCAATTTCAATAGGGCGTCGATTTTGGCCAACATTTTGTTATACAAATCCCCCATCTCCACCGTGTACGCCGCCTCGGAGCCCATCAATTTACCCAGCCGCCCAATTTAAAACACTACCGCGCACAGATCCAGCTACTTCTGATTTCTCAATTGATCTCCCTTTTCGGCCAAGCTCTCGTCGATAGGGCTGAAGGAATCGTATTGCGATCGAAATGAGGGCCCGATGTTGACAATTGACAAGCTCTTGGGCTCAAAGGAGCTGCCTCTGTACCGAAACGCCTTGTATTCGTGCGTGTGGATTAGCTGATCCTGAAGCGGCGTGGTGACGAGGAAGAGGAGAGAGGGTGGAGTTTTGGGGGTGATGGCGAGGGAGGGGGAGGAGGAGAGAGAGAAAAAGCATGGGGGTGGCGAGAGGGAGATAGCAGATGCCGATGCTGCTATCGTTCGGGAGGTCAGGCGGGGGTGGGTGGGGAGGGGGCTGAGTATGTGGTTTGTGTGTTTTTTTTTTGTGCGCGTTTATTTAGTTAGGGTTTAGGTTTAGTTAGAAATTTTAATTAAATTAATTAATTAGGCTTAATTAAAGTAAATATTTTTATTTTAAGAAAGTGACCATTTTTAGTAGGACAAACCAAAATGGAAAGGTAGCCACTTTTATTGGGGCGGAGGGAGTGCATGATTGATCAAATGCAAGATTAAGTATTTTTATTCTAAAGAGTAAGATTCTCCAATCTCACTCTTTCAATGTGATTGAAATCAAACAAAACTAACTTAAATGATAGAAATAATCAAGACCTTTGAAATATCTCAAAGTTTCAATCAATAAAATAAATAAGAGATTAATCTTACTATTTTTATCTATAAAGATTAATTCTCCAAAGTAAACACGTAACTGAGGAATATAAATGGATCAAGTTCTACTTATTCGAAAAAATTGGACCAAGTTCTACAAACTATCAAAAAAAAAAAAATTGGAATGAAAAGATTTTCAATATATTTGATCCAATTTGGAATGAAAATAATTTGATAAAAACTGGACCAAGTTCAATAATTTTTTATCCAACTTCTACAAACTATCAAAAAAATTGGAATGAAAAGAAGTTCAAAATATAATTGAACTTTTAATATCTAGCAATATCTTGCCACGTGAAGAGTGATCAAATTTGTGCACTTGAAAAAATCAAATAAAGATAATGGTGACAAAATAAGTTAACGAACCTTTTAAATTCGTTGAATAAAGATTCAATGAAATAAAAAATAAAAGTATAAGAATTTATTAGCATAAAATTTTTGTATAAATTTCTAATAAAATAAAATACTCCTACTAAGTACACGAACGAAAGCAAATCGAAAGTACAAAAACACAAGACTGCTTATAGTAAAAGCCCACCAAAAATGGGGTCAATTTCAATTTCAATTTCAATTTCAATTTCAGTTTCGAAGCCCAATCTTTTAATTTTCAGCAATAAAAAGCATTTCCTTAAATAAATAAAAGTGCAAATCAAAAGAGCTACAAATTTGGCAATGGCAACCATTCAAAGATTCAGTCACCGCATCCTTCTTCCCTTAACTTACTTCAACTTCAGACCCATTTCGCGAACGCCCATTCTGACCCGACCCGTGAGCGGGCCCGGAAGACCCGCATTCGGACCCGTGGCCGTAGCGCCGAGAAGAAACCGCAGCTCCGGTTCGGCAGCCCGGGCCGGGTGGTTCCTGGGCAAGCGCGAGAAGAAGGATGAGCTGCCGGAGATAGTGAAAGCCGGCGACCCGGTTCTCCACGAACCAGCTCAGGAGGTCCGACCCGAAGAAATCGGGTCAGAGCGGATCCAGAAGATTATAGATGATATGGTGAAGGTGATGAGAGGTGCGCCTGGGGTTGGACTCGCTGCTCCGCAAATTGGCATCCCCTTGAAGGTTGGTATCAGTAATTTTATCTTCTTCTTCTGTGAATGCTGCCTCATGTCATTTGGTTTCAGTTTAATCATTTCTTTTATGAATTTGACTGGTATTTAATTGACCTTGTAGTTGGAAACTATCAGATGTTCGAGTGAATTTGCTGGATATTTTCTCGATGTAGTGATGATTTTAGTAAATGCTTAGAATTATCAAGTCGTACGTAGTCAATATGGAATTATAGGTTTCATTCATTTCTAAAGAATTAATTTTGCTTGTTTTAGAAATGCATATAGAGATGATGATGAACAATTGGATAACATGTTATATACTAATGTGGATATGAAGGTGCAAAAACATATGCGGAAACTGAGTTTTGATTCTATTGCAAGTTTAATGTGGTGGATGAAATTATCAATAAGAAAAAATATTAATTGCGTTTGTGTTTGCTTTTGTAACTTACTAACTTTTAAGAGACAGTCGAGGTTCTTTGGTTGCAAATCGTTCTTCACTTATTTAACTTAAGTTTTTGCCAGCAATTTGTACCAATTCGGGTATTCATGAAACTCTGATTGATCATTTTTGTGGGTTTCATTTACAATTGCAGCATTAAGTTCACCAAACTTCATCCATGTCACTTATGTCATGAATAAATGAGTGTGAAGTGCAATTTTTTGTGCAAACTAGTACTATATGATAGATACAGATTAATGAATAAACCTTGTTTATGAGGAGTTCCAGTTCCCAAAGTTGGACTGAATTCTATCATTTGAAGAATAATTAAGTGGAGATCTTTCGGGGCTATTGTTCTTTTTCTGTACTTGGGAAAGGTCGTTGGGCACTTTAGAGATGCTCGTGTACTAAGCATGAGGCACAAACAAAAGGGGTGTGAATTGACTAAAATGTGCGAGTAGGTTTGGCAGAGATTCATCTTGTTGAGTGCAAACTTGTGTGTGAAACTTGCAGATTCAGTATGAACCATTAGATTGTACTAAGATTGAACAACTCCAATTTAACTGGAACAGAAATTAGCTACTTTTAAAAATTTGAACTGTCAGAATTCATCAATTACATTCACTTCTCTTCTCATCTTTCTCTTATATGGTAAAAGAAATCTAAAAACATCTTTTCTACATTCTTTAGATTTTGTACAATTTGGATGAAGAATGTCGTATAATATAAGCACCAAGCTCTTGTTTTGACTATAAAGTTTTTACTGACAGATGAATTTACACTTACAAGGTAGTCCTGTTCACAAATTAAGATTCTACTAATTGTGTTGGCAATTGTTGAATTGAGCTGATGGTCCTTTTCTGTTTGTTTGTATTTGTGACACTAAACAGATAATTGTTCTGGAAGATACAATAGAGTACATGAGATATACGACGAAGGAAGAGATTAAGGCACAAAACAGGCGACCTTTTGATCTTTTGGTATGTAGTTTGTAAATATCAAAATGAGCATCTAATATGATTATGAGACTCGGTTTTAGGGTGAAGTCCATGCTCTTTTAGTGCAGGTTGTGATAAACCCAAAGTTAAAAAAGAAGGGTGACAAAAGTGCCTTCTTCTTCGAAGGGTGTTTGAGGTAAGACAAAGGGAACATCTTAACCTGCAACCAGTTATACATCATTTGTCTATTTGCGACTTTCTTGTTAAACGCCATCATGTTCTGTTAGTTTGTTAGGGAGTCTTGTTTTTAAAAACATGCTGGAGCTCAACAATTCTATTTAGCTTGAACCTTGAATTGGTTATCCTTGATAGACAGTCCACACTACATATTCTTGAAGCATGCTGATGAATTCATTTTTGCAGTGTTAATGGGTTTAGAGCGATAGTGGAACGACACTCAGAGGTCGAGGTTACAGGTTTCGACCGATCTGGCCAAGCAATCAAAGTCGATGCTTCAGGCTGGCAAGCTAGAATTTTTCAACACGAATGCGATCATCTTGATGGAACGCTCTATGTTGACAAGATGGTCCCAAGAACATTTCGAACTGTAGAAAATTTGGATTTACCACTCCCTGCTGGTTGCCCTAAATTGGGTGCTCGCTAACCATTTGCTTGAAGAAACTCATCAGAATTATATTGGAAATTCTTCTTTACGTTTTGTTGTTTGCGGCAATGATATCTGCTGAAGAGTATAAGTAAGCACAATGTGACTCTGACAAACATGTTTTCATTAGTAATATTTTTGAAAATTGTATGATGTGAATTAGATGTTTCTTTTCAGTTTGTTGTTTCCTCAAATTTTGTCTAGCATTGGTAATAACATAATTATTTGTGAACCTGAAATGGACTCTAGCAATTGAATTTGAATTGCAGGTGGTGTACAGTTCAACTGAAATCTTTATCATTAGTATTAATATTGCACTGTAAAAAAAAAAAATCCACAACATCATAAACTGTAATTTCATACCTCAATACCAATTTGAGTTGGAAAACAACCAAAGAATTTATCATCCACCAACACAATAATCGAAAATTTCTATGAACAAGTTAATCTTCTCTCTTTTTCAAGAGCCCTAACTGCCAAAACATCAATATATCGACACAAAAGTAGATCAAATGCCATTGGTGCCCAGTTTCTTGGCTCAATAAAGAGAGAATAATCGTACACCCTCGAGCTAGTTGAGTTGGACTTAACAAGATGTCGGATGATCATATCTCCGGACTGAAATGCAGGGCGTAGGATATACCAGACCGGAGCTTGTGCCGTATGCTTCCCAGCAGAATGACCTAGCAGTTCCAGACGATGTCGTGAGCTGAATATCTTTTAGATATAACCTTTTACATGGATAGCTATCGCTGCAGGCCAGTACTATAGCATCCTCAGTTGCTGAAGTCCCACTGATGCCGCGGAACGTCACACTCTCGATTTTGACAGCTGAAGTCTGCAACAAATGTAAACCAATGTGCTTCTCAACAGAGGATATACATTTCTGGTATTAGAATATTTTTGATTTCATTGTAACATTTATATGATTTTCTACTATGGAAATAACCATAATATATCAAACTTTTCTTGCTTATTCTCATCTCAGTAGAAATTTTGAAGCTGAAGCACAAGAGTACCTGGTTTGTACAAGTCACAGGAGAGTCACAGTAATATTGGTTGATAATAATAGGATTCGAGACATTGTTCATCCATATGTTCTCGAATTTAATCTTCCTTGCGAAACCGCTGCCCCCCTGTGCATTTAAACAAGATAAAAGATGCCTGAGAGAGAGAGAGAGAGAGAGAGAGAGAGAGAGCGGTAGTAGGAACAAGGTTAAGATATGAATGCAATCAGAAACGAATTGGAAATAAAAAACACGACGTCTGCAGTGTATTAAAGGTTTAAGGAGGTGTGATGAAGATGCCAAAAAGACAGAAAGATATCGAGAAGAAAGATGACCTGCCATGTTTTGATCCTCACTCCATTCTCCGTATTAAAGAGAACTACTCCATCAACAACTACATCCTGAACCCAAGCATATGAATTGTTTTTTCCCAAACTTCCAATGCTGTCAAAACATCCACATTAGCTACTGATTTTGTAGGACAAAATTTTCAAGGTTGCTGGAGAATTATTATTACCTTATACCATGACCTGCTGTGCAGAAAATATTTTTCAGCTTAATCCGAGAAGAATTGCTGACTATCGATATGCAGTCATCTCCTGCAACCGTTGTATGAGAATTATTCAAGAAGTTTTGCAGACCAGAGTTGAAGTGCCATGTTAATGAATACTCCCTCCGTCCACCAAATGAGTACTCATTTGGGGATGACACGAGTTTTATGAAATTGATTAAGTGTGTGTGAGTGGAATAAGGGTCCCACTTTTATCGTGAGTGAGTTGTGTGGGGTCTACTTATCAAAGAAGGAAATGGGTACTAATTTGGTGGACGTACCAAAAAGAAAATATGGGTACTCATTTGGTAGACGGAGGGAGTATGATTTAAGCTCAAAACAGTGCTCAGATAAAAAGGTATACATGCAGGCATCTTCTACGGGAGAAAATTTCATTTTGTATGGAAACGCTAATCAAAATAAGAAAAACACTTAATTTCATATTTAACAAGCCAATGGACCTGTTCTAATAGCAATGTCCTTGAGTTCGACATCAGTTGATGCACTTATGTGGATCCCATCTGTGTTGGGGCTATCCACAGGTGATATAATGTTAACACTGGATGCTGCAACATGCGTACAATGAGTAAATGCCAGGTGCATTTGTGGACTGTAGAAGATAGTAATGTTTTTAACTTTCAAATTCTGACATCGGTGGAAAATGAGAGCCTGCAGCATCAGAATTGACTAGAGACAATCAGTAAACAACCGAGCAAATCCAGATAACATTTCTGCTTGATGGGTGATGCATAAATAGTAAGCTTATAAAGAGAAAGAAGGTTTTGTGCAACAGTTTGCATTAGCACTAACCGTTGGAGCATGTGTGCAGGGCTGCAAAAGAAAGTTCAAAATCAGACTATGGAAATCTGTATCTTTTCCTGAAAAAATTAAGTGACACTAGATAAGTACTGTATCAGTGCCCAAGTATCAAGAAGAGAGGAGGGAAATACGTTGGAGTTGTTGGTCTTGCATGACCGCTTCCACCATTCCTCTCCACTCCCATGAATAATTCCACCCCCTTTGACTTTGAGGTGTTTCACTCCATGGAAATAGAGCCATTTATGTACATCTAGACCTTCCCATACAGCAGGATCTTTTGGTGCAACAATAATACCAGAAACCTATAAGTATGGTAACCCATGCAGAAAAGTTGATAGGTAATACCTAATTAATAACACTATACAAATTGGAGATTAAGTTCCTAATCGCATTTCCAAAAAAGTGTTACTTGTAGAAACAGAGCTCTTACCCTCAATGTCACCTTTGACAGGCAAGGTCCAGCAAGATTAGAGGGCCGGATAAGATAACGTTTTCCAGAAGGAATTACGATTTTGGCTCTTGAAGATGAAGAACAGGCTGCCTCCCAAACATTTTGCAAACTCTGATGACATTAAATAACTAATTAACTATAAGATTAAGATAAAATTTTCTTAATGTGGATGCATCATGCAGATTTGTGATAAGAAAAAAAAATTACATTCATTCCATGACAACCAACATACAGATAAAACATTTTTTCAAACAAGACAACTCCCATTGACATGAAACTGCCAATATTACTGCAAAACAATACCAAAGGCGCACCTAATATGCTATTCGTATGGGAGAAAGCAATAAACGTGTCATTTATTTATAAAGGATAAAGTAATAGAGAATTGAGATGTTATTTCAATAAATATACACTGCTGGAGGTCAGTACAAAAGTGTATAAGTTCTATGTCGAAAATATTTCTTTGACAGATCCTGAAAATATGCAAACCATAAAACTTGTGAACATTATTTTCCCTTCAGGAATCATTTTCAAGGTGAATACATAATTATAAACTCGAGAATTACAATGGAGCCACCAACACTAACTTTAATTATTTATGAAATTGATGATTGTTTCTGTTAAGCTCTCATAAAATATAACCATATTCTTCCCATGCTTTGGCCCACTGCATCTAGAAAAAGTTGAACACTGCGGTTAATCCTTTGCCTTCCTAGTAAATCTTTGAGAGATATTTCTGTTGATGCCGTGAATCCGAATGACAGTAATCGTGTTCTCCAAATAGCTATAAAGCGTAGCATGCCTGAATGTGAAAAGATACACTCGGCTTTTGTACTTTGATGGGCCGTGATTTGGGGGCGTTAACAATGATGAGGGGGTCTAAAACTATGATAAGGTTCTCATCCATGAAAATTCCCAAGAACTAGTTTAGATTCCATATAATACTAACCGAATTTTTATTCTATAATTATTCCAATATCCAACATTGTTATTAAGAACCATTATCCTGTCAAGGTTATATCCAGATTCATGATGCAACAAACCGTCCTCGTGATACTGGACATGTTTAGGCATTGCATTTTCACATTCAATGCGGCTAAAGAAGAAGAATGCTAGAGAAAATTGAATTGCAATAATAGGAAAATGCAAATAACAATGAAGAAGGTAATATGGAGTACATTATATATGCTGAAATTCAGTAAAAGATCATTTAAATCATAATCCCCAAAGCTATTTCGTGAAAAATATACAAGTACCAATTTCAATGGCTGCTCAAGTTCTACGCCCTCAATCATATCATAAACTTGTAAATCGAAGATTCTTCATTTTCCCCTAATCTTGCTGAATTACAAATCAAATTGACTATGACTGCAACAGCAATTAAATAAGAAAGGAAACTAGCACAACAAAATGTCTGAGCTTTTCTGCATTACTAAACCCTATAAAACACATTTTACCTCGGTATCATCAGTGAATCCATCTCCTTCAGCACCAAAATCGTCGATGCTAAGAACCACGGATGTCGAAATGTTTCTGTGAAGATCATTTGTCGGCAGCCGAATGAATGGATTAAATTTAGACCCTGCCGCAACTGTTACATTTAAGAGCAGATAAATGCTGCAATATAGGAGTATATGAAGATGGGAAGATCTCAAAGAAAATGAAGAGGCATTTGAAGTTGAAGAAGATGGCATTTTTCTGCATAAGAAATTTTGAACTAATAAGAATTAAGAAGTGGTCTGACTTTGGACTTAAAACTAAGATGATGTGCATAGTTTGACTTTTTTTTCGAAGAAGAGTTTACTTCTTGTCAAATTTCCCATTTAAATGCTTTATTTTCCCTACAATTTAACTCAATTACATTTCAATCCTAGTTGTTTTCTAAAACAAGTCAACATTTTTTTTTTTTTTTTTTACTTGGGGGGAGTTGGGGAGGGGGAGCAGTGGGGTTTGAACTCGGGACCTCACTGTTCACACACAAGAGGTCGTATCGTTTGGTGTCCCCTTCGGGACAACAAGTCAACATTTAGATGGCCCGTATCAACAAAACCTAAATCCAGCACAATACTAGAGTTTGTACCATTTTTAACGGAATATATGCAATAAGTTGATTTTCATTTTATTTTCTCTTACAAAATTTGGGCTGAAGTCCAATTATCATGTTGGAAATTAAAGGCTGACTTTGATTTTTTTTTTTTAATTATACCAAACAATCTAAATTTTTTACTTTTTTGTTTACTTATTCTTTTTAGGGCGAAGGTGCAGATTCCCCCCTGAACTACACCCCCCTAGAGCTTTTAGCCCCCAATACTCGGTCAAAGCGCGTTGACCTCCTCAAAGTATCGGAAGAAGGGTGCAATTAGGTCCTAGGGTGAAACGGCGCCTAAACGCCGTCTCTCTTAATTTTTTTTTATTTTCAAGCGGGCCCACCACTCTACTCACAGCCCCCCATCTTCTTCTCCGGTAGGGTAGACAGCGCCGGCTGCCGCCGCCCTGACTTCCCTCTCTCTCGCGTATGCTCTCTCCCTCAAGCTGCCACACGACACACACACACACAAACTGAAAACGCACACCACACATCCCTTTCCTCTGGCAGACGATAGCAGCAGGCGGAGCCAAACGTCGCCGCGTGCCCGACTCCGGCAGTTGCAGAGAGCCGCAACCCGTCACTCTTTCAACCGTTCCTCTTAAATCGTTGTCGCCGTCCGTATCTCGAACGACCACGCCGCTTGAATCCCCTCCCCCCCGACTCCACTCTTCGATCTGGGTATCGACGCCGCCCCACGCGGTGCCGTCTCCTTCCTCGGCGACGGCGGAGATGCCGCCGCCTCCCTCTGCTCACAAAACCCCCACCGCCCCTGCTTCCCTTTTCTCCCTGAATCTACCCAACAGAAGTGAAGCCGCCGCCGTTACCAGCAAGCCTCCACGTCCACTGCCTCTGATGTCCTCTTCTTAAGATCAAAGCTATGGAATCCCAGGTGGCGGTTCCGTGGCAGTTGATGGCGAAGGGTTGGAGAAGAGTGAGCAGAAGTTTATTTGGATCGTGAGAGATGCAGGGCGTCATCTTCGCCGGAGATCCCGTAAGAGATGACAATGACGGTGGAGAAGAGAGAGAGAGAGAGGAGTGGGACCCATTAAAAATTAAAAAAAAAAAGATTAAAGAAAACGGCGTTTAAACGCCGTTTAACGGAGGGACTTATTTGCACCCTTCTTCCGAGACTTTGGGGAGGTCAACGCGCTTTGACCGAGTATCTTTTATTAAAAATGACATCGTTTTGAATACAAATCATAAATTTTAATTATATCCACATCATTGTTAATATTACGAATAAAACATTCAACTTGGGTTTTAGCGCTGCCATATCAATTCTGACATACCAAAATATGAAGTTTATGATTTAACTGTTGTTTTGTTCAAAGTTCGAATGTCAATATATAATTAGTCATTAATTTAAAATGTTTTTTTTTTGTAAAAAAAAAACACTATAACAGGGTAATGCCATATATATTTTTCCATTTTAGTCTCTTTTATCATAAAATAATGAATCATGCTGTTTACTGCATATAAATCTTATCTTTGTTTCACAAGTAGTTGGTGGTGTGATGTCTTTTTCTTCGTTTTGGAAATGGACAAGTTGAACTAAATCAGATTATGTTTGAATTAATAAGTGCTTTAATATATAACAGATCGTTGTCGGTAATGCTAGCTAGGTTGGCATTATTTTTTTCATGTAAAATCTTTTTCCGCATCTAAGTTAAAAGTGGAGGTAATATAAATATAATTAAACTCGATCGAAATCTCATTTTTAGATGTAAGGCCACACTTTTGGTAGTTGGAACTTGGAAACGCGTTGTTGTAACAGGTCCTCGATGAATATCGAACTTAGAATAGTCTACATTTAAAAATACTCACAAAAAGTATAATATAAATATTAAGCTAATTGTTAAATGATGCACCAGCTTGACTCAAATTGTAATCTTTGACTCAATTTTTGGAGCGTTTCAATAACGTTCTCATTTTTTAAGTTATAGCAAAACAGATACTCCTATTTTTGTTTTCAACCATTCGGAATAAAAAGATTACATTAATATTCTTTTAAGGATTATTTTATATGAACTTTAATTTTAATATGAGAATATATAAATTTTCAACTTGTTATGATTTTACTATGAAACTAAAATCCTTAAATTTTCATAAATTTTCAAAGACTGGTACGCAATTATTTTATTTTTTCTACATCGTTTTAACTTAAATTTGTGAAATGTTTTAGCTTGTTTCTTCAAACATTTTTAAAGTAATGAAATTTAATTAGCTGTATTTTTTAGCTTGGTTGACTTTGGAATATATTTAAATTTGAAGATTTTTTTTCATAGTAAATCATCATAAATTGAAAATGTGTGTATTTTCATATCAAAATTAAAGTTCACACATATGCATGCCAATATCCCTTCTTTTAATTTATTCTTTTTTTTTTTCAATCTCTTTCTTATGGCAGGATTAAAAGTATTAAGACAGACTTTGTCTCTATCTATATATCTCACTCTCTCTCATCCCCACCTACTTTGAAATATTTTTCTTTGCCTTTCTTTATGATTTACGAGTCTCATCCTATCATAAATATCAATCACTGAAAAAGTAAGAATGCCGGTCTTACGTGTATTCAATTGTATTTTTTTGTGTAAAGTGATTTCTTGCAAAGTACTAGTAATTATTAAAATAGTATAAACTTGATCAAATACTGAAATAAATAAAATATAATCCACGGATATATATCATTGATGCAGACTTGAATATATCAATAACTTTTTAGGTTATGTTCTATTTAGTTGATAAATTTATCGTGACAAAATTTTCTCCTTATAAATTTTTTTTTTCATTTTCTACAAAATAGTATTCTATCCTTTCTCGTCCCTCTTTTTTCACTTCAAGAAAGAATAATATTATCCCTTAATTTTTAGTGTGATATTATTTTGTAGAAAATGAGGAGGAAAAAAAATATTTAAAAGGAGAAATTTTTGTCATTCGCCATATTTTTTTCATGATAAATTTATCAACTAAAAATAACACACTTTTATACGAAAGTACGAGGTTCATTGTTAATGCGTCATATAAATGGCATGTGTGAAGCCTAACTTGAAATATGCATGCTTCTTTGCATAATAATATTCAACTAATTAATGTGGATGGGACACGACATGTACCAAACTATACGCTTCTCCTTTTGTTTTGGAAAATACCATACGATTCTCCTTATTAATTCTACTTGCATTCATTTAATTTATTGCATCACTTAGTCCAACTTTCATCAATATTATTATTTGGATTTCTATTTTTGCTTTATTCTTTTTTGACACACTTCTACACGATCTTCTTAATTTATTTTAAGTATATATACTATGTCACAGAACTGATCACCTACCCACCGTGGGCAAGCATAACGTGCCCACCATTGATGTGGCAATTTTAATTAGGAAAGATAACTAATAAATCTTACTCTAATTAAAATTATCTTACTATAATTACAATTGCCACATCATGGTGGGCACGTTATGCTTGCCCACGGTGGGTAGGTGATCGGTTCTGTACTATGTCCATGGGCGGATCTTCATAGGGGCTGCACTGGGCTGGAGCCCAGTGCAACCCCAAATTTTGCCCTATATATATTAAATATATTTAGCCTAATATTTATATAATTCAACTCTTAGCCCAGTCCAATTTTTAGAGATAGATAAAAAAATTTCAACATAATAATAAAAATTAATTTATTCTTGTAGAAGATAGATTAATTTTTTTTAAAATATATAGAGGTAATTTTTTATATGCTTTCAATATATATATATATATATATATTATTAAATTATTTATTATAATCTGTGATCGAATTTTAATCCTATATCCATTAAAATTTTACTTGAACATAAAAATAAACAGTATGGACTACCCAAAATTTTTGGCTTAGGGGCGGTAGCCCCCGAACCCCCGCGCAATACCTTCAACTAGTTCAGCCCTCCCTATTGAGAAATTCTAGATCCGCCCCTGACTATGTCAACGTCGCAAAGTACTATACGTGTACTAATTATTTACATGTGTTGGCCTAATGATAATGTAGTATTATATGAACAAAAACGATCACTTACTCACCGTGGGCATGCATAACGTGCCTACCATGATATGGCAATTGTAATTATAGTAAGATAATTTTAATTAAAGTAAGATCTATTAATTCTCTTTCCTAATTAAAATTGCCACATCAGTGGTGGGCACGTTATGCTTGCCCACGGTGGGTAGGTGATCGGTTCTGATTATATGAAATCAAAAGTTCTTAGGTTCGAATTTTGAAAAATTATACACACACACACACACACACACACACACATATATATATATATATATATATATATATATATAGGGAGAGGTTCAAATAAGAACCACTAAATAAAATTAGAACGGAGAACCATTTTAAGCCATTCGATCATCAAGATCTACGGTGGATGCATCATCTTGGTGGATGAATGCAGATCCTGGGTTCGAATCATGAAGGGAGCAAAAATTTTATTATTTTCGGATGCATTAAATTTAATAGCGAATGCATTAATTTATATAGCAGATGCATTAATTTTAATGGTTCTTATGTTCTCACGATAAGTGTGGTTCTCATTATAACCACACCCTATATATATCTATATAGGGGAAGGCTAAAATAAGAACGCTTCTTAAAATATAAATTAGGAACCATTTTCAGCCCTTAGATCATCAAGATCTACGGTTGATTCATCACCTTGTTGGATAAATTCATGGTCCTGAGTTCGAATCCCAAAGGTAGCAAAAAATTATTTTTTGCAATTCATGCCTTTATACAGTTTATTCATGCGTGTTATACATAAAATTTATGCATTTTTGCTGGTTCGTAATTCTTAAAATAAGGGTGATTTATTGAATAACCGCCCCCTATATATATATATATATATATATATATATATATATATATATGCACTCACATAAATATGCACTAACACTCTAAATGATTTAAAATTAATAAACTATAAATATTATCCAAAAATAGTCTATCTACCATGGCACCTCCACCATTAATTAGAATATTACTATAGAAATTTAGTATGGCGAAGTTGATGTTATTAGATTATTATTATTATTATTATTATTATTATTATTATTATTATTATTATTATTATTATTATTATTATCATAGTTCTGGTCATCATTAATGAGAGAAATTATACATAATACTGTACACATATGATAGCCAAAAAAAGAGAGGGGGTTTATTTATATATAAAGATAATTAAAGACGAATTTAGCATAACATATCCCAATTTATTTAGGTCCTACGATTTAGATTAATTTTGAAATTTCTTGTTAAAGTTGAGGTGCACTAAAGTTGACCAAGTTCTCCCCTTTTATTCGCTTTTTGTCTTTTCGTTTTTGTTTTAGGGCAAGGTTAGAAAATTGAAGGTTAGGTCATAAATGAGTACCTAACTACCATTAAATTATAAACCATTTTGGCAGACACCATTGTGTAGACCGTCATGCATAATTGCATTCATTATCTTTAGGAAATAATGATAATAAATTATTGGATGTAACGTAAAGTTCCTTTATTTTGTGTACACCCTATATTTACCGAACTTCATAACGAAGACCTTTGATTTTCGTTTGAAATTTTATTTTCTCTGAGAAGTTTCTCCAAATAAATTAGAAACTAATAAAAGGGGAGAACATAACGAAAGATTAGAATCCCAAATATAGAGAGAGATAATGCACCCAAATATTGTTGTGTAATTATTTATTGGGATTGACATGTAAATACTCGAACTTTTACCATTTTCTGATTTTGCACCCCAACTTTAAAATCAGCCAATAAATACCCGAACTTTGTATTCTTTCTGATTTTGC
Organism: Salvia miltiorrhiza; assembly: GCF_028751815.1. Classification (NCBI taxonomy): domain Eukaryota; kingdom Viridiplantae; phylum Streptophyta; class Magnoliopsida; order Lamiales; family Lamiaceae; genus Salvia; species Salvia miltiorrhiza. The sequence continues at coordinate 8,579,530 of NC_080393.1, forward strand.
ATCCAACGAATTTTAACCTCCAAATCGTTGCTAACATGACAACCGGATTGATATCCCAAATCTACAATTACATGCTCTAAATTCCACATTGACAACAAACTTATCTATTTCGTTATGAACTTCAAACTTCCCTCTCAATTTGGTTGTCATTTCATCAACGATTTGAGGGTAAAAATTCGTCGGGTACAAAGTAAAAAAGAATACAAAGTTCGTGTATTTATAGGCTGATTTTAAAGTTGAGGTGTAAAACCAGAAAATGCAAAAAGTTCGAGTATTTATAGGCCAATACCCCTTATTTAATTGGCCTACAGATATTTTGGAGAATCCCATTAACTTAAAACAAAATATTTTTTATTAAATTAATTGCACAATAAATCTCGCTCTTATTTAATTATATATGAATATTAGTTCACGGCCATTGATAACCACTAAGAGCCAAATGAAGCAACATAGGACACAAATGATTATACCAAGGAAAATTTTGTTCTTTATTTGTTATCAATTTCCGTCTCTTAGAGTAAATTATAAACAACATGATGCAGAGCTAATCCAACCAATCTCAATATATAGTCCATATATACACCTCCACACCCAAAAAAAAAAAATAATAATAACAAAAACGAAAAAAACACACACGCACACACTCACATACAAGTTTTAATAAATATAATTGAGTGATTTATAAATAAAAAAAGAATCACACTTAAAAAGTAATATAATAATAATAATTAATTATATTATAAGTATAGAAAGAGGTTCATCATATAGTGAGTATTATCTAAAAATAAAAATAGATTAATTTTTGTGAGCGCTCAATAATGATAAAAAAATTGATTACTCCATTTTTTATGGATGAAGGAAAGATTAGAATGTGACATATATAATTTAGCAAACTAGAAAAAAATATTATTTCCCCAGCTGTTTCTGCCGAAAGATAATCAAACCGAATCTTGTTATTGATTTAATATATTTTCTCACAATCCCAACTAATTCATCTTAACTAATCTTCTTAAACATTCTACAAACTCCACAAAACTTTAAAAAAACGAAATAATTTGTGACTAGTGTTTTTTTTATATATATAGAATTCCCAATTTTTTTGACGTTGGTTCATCATTATGCTGATCGTGAAAAGCAAAATTTTATCACATTTTATTGTGTATTAATCGCCTATTTAGCCCCCTTACCAAAAAAATAAAAATAAAAAACGTCTATATACCCGTTCTAAAAAATGAAATACTAAATTTTAAAAAACTTCGTGAAAATGTGAACATACGATTTTTTTTTTTTTTTGAGAACCTGAACATAAGAAAAATTGATTTATTTGTACATTGAGAATTTGAGAGTGAAAAAACAAAAACAAAGTCGAGCAAATGTCCAAAGATAACAACATATTTTACATACCCTTAAACCCTGAACCAAAAAAAAAAAAAAACTACAGACGAACACAATTTCATTTGGAAAAAAATAAGAAAAAAGAGAAATCGTGATCCTCTAGGGTCCCAAAATTCACCGAAGTCAATCAATTTCATCGAGTCGATGCTTTTGAACACCCACGCTTGCCGGCGGCTCCCGTCGCCGGAATCACATCACGCGCTTGCCAGACTTGGGCGGCCGGCGGCGCGTCTTGTTGCTGTTGCCGAAGGCGCCGCAGAGTCCGCAGGCGGAAACCCTAGGGGACGGCGGCTCGAGAGCCGGTGACACTCTCCCCGTGCGGTAGGCTCGCCCGCCGCTGGATCGGCTCCTCTCAATAGTGAGTCCGCCGCTGCCGGACGAGTTCTCGGCGGCGTTATCCCCCGTCTTGAGGTGTTGAGATTTCTTGTTCTTGTAGTCTTCCTTTTGTTGGTCGGCGAGCTTGTTGAGCTCGCCAGACAGGAATTTGTCGTCCCATACAAATCCCGAGGATCCTTGTCTCCTGAATGATACTGCAGATCTCTGCAACCCTGCCATCGATACTTCCTTGCCTCTCTCTCTCTCTTTCCCCTTACTTCTTTCTCTCTCTATCTCGGGTGGAGGCGGGGAATTTTCAGGGATTTGTTTAGAGGCCACGGGCTTTTCGGTTAAAAATGATCTGTTTCTATGTGTATATGTATTTATATATCTATATATATATTTGTATGTATGTGTTTTTGGTGCATATATTACGGTAGGCTGTAGGCATATACAACGACAGGTCGTATATTATTATTTTGCTAGATACAATCTTTTTATTTTTTATCCCTACTTCTTATAAAAAGATTTTTTTTAATTATAATATGTTTTTATCTAACATTACATAAAATTTGTGATATCCACACCGCCATATATTTTTAATAGAGGAAGGGCGTACGAATAAATTAAAATACGCGAAAACTGAATTTCAAATTTCAATACAGCCCCTTCCTCAAATATTAAGTTTTGTTTAACTAAACTGATTTCTCAGTTTTTTATTCTAATAGGAATAGTAATTTTTTTCGTTCGATCATTGAATAAAACAAATTATTCGAAAGGAATAAATTAATCGTGAAAAGTTGAGCGTTTCGTGGCACGACTATCACAACATAAACTATAGTGCATGGACTCGTTTGTTACATGATATGAAGACGTGATATCTTTAATTGTTATATATTTATTAATTTATTAGATATTAATATCATGTTTAATAGTAATAAAGATGTTGCGCTGTCACACCTCTCTCAACTTTGATTTTAAAGTAAATAATATATTAGAGTGTTACAAATATCTATTCTACACTTATCATGCATAACAAACTAGTCCTATATGTATATATAATTATTGAGAGACGAACGTCTCGAAAAAAAATTACTGTGGGATGAAAAGATAAACTTCTCTAAAGTGTAAATGCGACAAAACTACAACACAAAATCTCATGTACACCCGAGTGTACGGTACACTCGGGTCGTACCCGACTCGGATCTAACCCAACTGGACTATCATACCCAAATGTCAAGTGTTAGTGTCATTTCGATATAGTGTTAGTGTTATTTACATGTAGTGTTAATGTCATTTCAATATAGTGTCAGTGTTATTTTACACTTAGTGTTAGTGTCATTTTCAAAATAGTGTCATTTGTAAAACAAAATATTGTTAGTAGTATTATTTTTGAAATAGTATCATTTGTAAAACAAAACAGTGTTAGTGTCATTTCGTGTTAGTATACTAGTGTCATTTCAAGAAAAAATGGGTCAGGATAATTCAACTCGGTCAGGATTCGGGTCGGGTACAACTCCGGTGTACGGTACACCCATGTGTATAGGAGACAACCTCAAACTATAATTGATCTTTCGTTTCTTCTTTGGGGAATGGGTGGTTCCCCGATCAATATTTCTTATTGATATTGCTAAACAGTTACCTTTTTAATTTTATTAATTATATTTCTATGTGTTGACTACTAGATTTTTGTTTAAGAAATTCGTGTATATCATTGCATACCATTTTATTTTGTTGCATAATTAATTATGCTATTCATTATAATTATATGTAGATTTCGGTTGCACAGTGAATAAGAATCATTGCACAGATATTGAACCTTGATTATGTTGCACAGTGTAAGAATCATTGCACAGATATTGTAATGCATATAATTGCACAGATATGTGTCGAAATTGCACAGATATGTGTCGAAGTTGCATAACATGTTATTGTGTTGCATAATTATTTTATCATTGTTGCATGAATAATTTTTGTGTTGCATACCATTTTATTTTGTTGCATAATTAGTTATGTCATTCATTATAATTATATGTAGATTTCAGTTGCACAGTGAATAAGAATCATTGCACAGATATTGAGCCTTGATTATGTTGCACAGTCAATAAGAATCATTGCACAAATATTGTAATGCATATAATTGCACAAATATGTATAGAAATTGCACAGATAATTTCTACAATGTATATTGTGCAACAACAATACAATAGTGCATATTAAGCATTATTTTCGGAGGGTATTAGTTATTGGATTTACAAAATATCATTTTTACCCCTCTATCATTAATACAACAAATGTGACTAATCCGTGGAGAATATTTTGATTACATCCTGACCGTCTATTTTGATGCGATCAAAGGCTTAAATTGGTTCTTAGTTCTAATATATATATAGGGGGCCGCTCCAATTAGACCCCCTAATTTTAGTGAGATCTAGGGCATGATCTGGTGCGTTTATTTTATCAATCCTATGGCTGATATTGTATCTGGAAGGTGATTTTTTTTTTGCAGGGTTCGAATCCTGAAGGGAGCAGAATATTTTAAATTTTGTTATTCATCAGTATATAATGCATTGTTTATCAGTATATACGGCCATGTTCATCAGTATATATGTCTTATTCATTAAGAATTTTTTAAATTTTATTTTTCATCAGTATATACATCTTGTTCATTATATATACGTTTTGTTCATTAGTATTATATGTCTTATTCATTGTACTCATGTTACACGAAAAATAGGGGGTCTCACTGGAGCGCGCCCCTATATATATATATATATATATATATATATATATGGAGCGGTTATTCAATAAACCACTCTTATTTTAAGAATTGCGAACCAGAAAAAATGCATGAATTTTATGCATAACATGCATGAATAAACTGTATAAAGGTACGAATTGCGAAAAATAATTTTTTGCTACCTTTGGGATTCGAACTCAGGACCATGAATTTATCCAACAAGGTGATGAATCAACCGTAGATCTTGATGATCTAAGGGCTGAAAATAGTTCCTAATTTATATTTTAAGAAGCGTTCTTATTTTAGCCTTCCCCTATATATATATATATATATACATAGGGGGCGGTTATTCAATGAATCACCCTTATTTTAAGAATTACGAACCAGCAATAATGCATGAATTTTATGTATAACACGCATGAATAAACTGTATAAAGGCATGAATTGCGAAAAATAATTTTTTGCTACCTCTGGAATTCGAACTCAGGACCATGAATTTATCCAACAAGGTGATGAATCAACCGTAGATCTTGATGATCTAAGGGCTGAAAATGGTTCCTAATTTATATTTTAAGAAGCGTTCTTATTTTAGCCTTCCTCTATATATACATATATTCAACTCAAATGTATTTAATTAAAATTATTTTTTTATCATATTTATATATAAATATGATAATTACTAATATTAATTTTATATAAATATAAAAATATTTTTTGTGCATTGCACGACTGCAAACAGGGGCGTAGCCAGGGGGGCTAGAGCCCCCCCCCCCCAAATTTTGAATTTTTTTTTTTTTTTTTTATAATATGTCTAAAAATGTTGTTATTATTATTATTATATTTGTATTTTAGTAAAAAAATGTATTGAATGCCCCAAAAAAAAAAAATTTAGTAAATGTTGAACTATATTATCTATGAAAATGTTATTATTATTATATTTGTATTTTAGTAAAAAATGTCTAAATGTATTGAATGCCCCCAAAAATTTTTTTAGTAAATGTTTTGAACTATATTATCTATGAAAATGTTGTTATTATTATTATTATTATTATTATTATTATTATTATTATTATTATTATTATTATTATTATTATTATTATTATTATATTTGTATTTTAGTAAAAAATGTCTAAAATGTATTGAATGCCCCCAAAAAAATTTTTAGTAAATGTTTTGAACTATATTATCTATGAAAATGTTGTTATTATTATTATTATATTTGTATTTTAGGAAAAAAAATGTGTAAAATGTATTGAATGCCCCCAAAAAAAATTTTAGTAAATGTTTTGAACTATATTATCTATGAAAATGTTGTTATTATTATTATTATATTTGTATTTTAGTAAAAAATGTCTAAAATGTATTGAATGCCCTCAAAAAAAAAAAAACCCGGGGGCTACCGCCCCCGAACCCCCGTAACAATTCAGCCCCCCCCCCAAAAAAATCCTGGCTCCGCCACTGACTGCAAATGATAGTTTAATGTAATGAACATTGTATCTTTTGTGTATTATTCATCAGAGTTAGATTACTTGCGTATTTTCCGTAATATTGTCATGCATGTTTTATGATTTTGAAAAACTTTATGGTGAAAAGTAGTTGCAATTGAAACAGTATTTCTTTATAGATGAGGCCCGGCTCCTGAGGGAGCGCGTATTCACTATTGCGAAGTTGAAGGTAAAAAAAAAAACGATTCCAATTTAATTGGCGGAATAACTAAATTTAGCAATTACTATAATTTAATTATGACGTGGCAGGAATAATTATATATGATAAATATCACTTTAAATTTGAAATTAACTATCAAAAATGCTATGTCAAATCGTGAACTATCAATTTTGTATCAATTGTACCATTCGTATTCCGAAAATGTGACGTGGATCGCCAGATGTCACGATGTATTTAGAATTATTATTTTTAAACTTGCATTGTACAAAACGACGTTATTATATTCCTCACTAATTGAAAACTTAAAGAGTGAAAAATGAATGAATAATACAATTGATACAAAATTGATAGTTCAATGTTTAAAATAATATTTTCGATAGCTCGGAATATAATTAATAATGCGCAAATAGTTTGAGGTTTAAAGTGATATTTGTGTACATATTATTCAATACTTAAGATTGTGTAGAATTTAATCTAACCGACATCGTTCTTTTTGAATTTTTGCGAAATTTTATGTATACGTGAATAAGGTGTGAAATAGGGTAGGATGTTTATTCTTCGTTTTACTTTTCCTTTTTTTGTTTGTTTGTTTTTGAGATGTAATTGGTATGTAGTCACGCGTAGGTGATGACAGGAGACATCAATGTTTTTGAATTTTACAGATGCGTATTTTTGAAATATTACAGTTATTAAATAGGTTTATGTGTATAAATAAGGTATTTCGTATATATAGAAGTAGTTGTGAGATGTCAACAATTAATTGTATGTTTCTCCACTACTTTTTTTCATGGTCCGATGTTCTATATTCCCTAATTGTGATAAGCAAATCAAATTCCAAATTTTGAAACTAAAAAAGACTTAAGAAACAAAGTTTAAAAGATAAACAAAAGCTGCCTAACATTTTTTGGCTAATAATAACCACTTTTGAGTAAAATCCATGCTACATATTTGGTCTGACCAAGTAACTCGGATACTTCCTTGTTCCTTTTTCTTTTATTATTATTATTATTATTATTATTATTATTATTATTATTATTATTATTATTATTATTATTATTATTATTATTATTATTATTATTATGTAACTTAGCTCGTGTCCTCACAAATAGTCAAAAAGCCGCGTCATCCTTGAAGACCCGAATAAGATCGAATTGCTATTGAAAAGCCGCACAAATAATTATTAAGCTAATTGGAGTATTATTTTTGTCCCTACTCACAAAATTTGTTTTTTTTTTTTTTTTGGAATCAAGCTAATGAACATATACTATTATGATAGAGTACTAGTTCCTCAGAAATTTAGAAAATATATTTATCTTAAAAAAAATGTTTAGAGAGTTGGAGTGTTTTTTCTACGAAGTTTAGTAATATAAAATAATCAAATCGCATGAAATTATAAATGTAAGACTAATGAGTCGTGGAACGAAAATTGAAAACTATATATAGGATATCTTTCTTTCATTTTTACGCCATAAAGTTTTTTATTAAATATTGAAAAAAAAATTAAAACACATTCCACAATCATTAAAATCTTATTATCAAATTAAAAAGTAAATAAATAAAGTTTAAAAATTGAGTAATAAGAAAAAAAAATTAGGTTAATTGGGTCAACCCACTCAATTTTTGGACTAGCCCTATTGGGTTCGAGCTATTTTGGTTCAAGTCATTTGAATTAAATTTTTTTAGGATTAAAAGTTTTCCGTTCTAACGCTCATTTTTTAGGTCAAAGGCATCTTCGTATGATAGGTAGCCTAGACAACCATCTAAGACCGTTTGTGTAGTTTGATAACTTTTTGAAATTCTCTTATCAATAAAATCAAAGAGTAAGTTTCAAAAGCGAAAGGAAAACTCAAAAGAAATTGCGTCCAACTTAATAAAAGAAATCACATCATTTTTAAAAGTTAAAATTTTAATTATCCCTCATTTTCTCATGATAAATATACAACCAAATAGAACGCACTCTTAATGAAAAACATATATAGCACTGCAATTAAACAATAAAAATTTATAAAGAGAATCTACTTTAGGTCTGTTCTTTCACAGTCTTAATTCAATTGCTTTGGCATCAAATGATCCTGAAATTATACATCTCAATTTTTTTATGTGCATCATCAACGTATTTTTTTTAAGTTTACCATATTTCCTTTTTCTTTTTATAAGTTCACTAGATTTCCTTTTTTATTTTCAATAAAAAAACCTCCAAAAATAAATTAATAAACAGAGGCGTGTGGTTAATTATCCTCGAAAACAACGATGTCTAAAAAGAAATTAAAATATTATTTTTCTCTTCAAAAATGGCGACTAGTTTTTTCTAGTTGAGAAAGCGTCAAAACGACTAGGAAAATTGAAAGAGAGAGATACAGTTGTGACAACAATGATTGGGTTGCCGCCTTTTATGATCGATTCATTATTAAGCTTTTGAATTAGGTGATTGTTTCAAATCTCTCTATAGATTATGAACATCATAGTAAATTATTAAATTATATATTCTCCAACTTAATCACCAAATTTATTTAATATATTGTCAACAATGTCATCATCACAGCACCACCTTATCACATTTGTGACTTGTCCCTCAAAAGTGATGAGATACGTATCGGTGCTTCTTTTTTGACAAAATTTTTCTTATCAAGTGGGTTAATTTTTTAGTCGTAGGGATATATTATTTAATCGCGTGTAATGTTATAACTTAGAATTAGCAAGATGGTAGTTATATTAGACTCTAGTTTTATATTATATAAATATATTTATAATTTTATTGGTCTTTGCTTTTTGTGATAATTACAAGATCCATTTAATTAAAAAATATTTTTGGTACCTCTTCACTAGTGAAGAATTGCATATGAAAAAACAAATTATAATAAGCAATTAAATACTATATTACGAATATTGTTGGGCAGGACACGTATAATAAAAGAAGTTAGACTTGGTGATAAATAATTAAATAGGCAATTAATGTAATCATGATTATGTAGGATGATGTTTCTACTTATAGTGATAAATAATTAAATATATATGGACTGTTATGATGGTGCAGGTTAAATAACAAACAATTATGGCAAGGTTCTTCATACATTAATAACTGAGGCTGTGGAGTCCAACTGCTACTTAGTTAATGGAGGTGGCAAATTGGCAATAGTTGGATTTTAAATCGGCTTCGACAATTGGATGAGGCGAGAATTTCACTATATAAATTAAATACGATAATTTGTGTATTATATTAATTTATTTATAATTTTTATTAATTTATTCATTATTCTCATTTATCACAAAAATAACATTCTCATTTGTCCCAAGCCAAGATATATACTCCTATTTTTGTGGCACAGGAACTATTACCGAGACAAAAACATGTTAATAGTCAATACAGTATTTTAAATTATTATACTTATGTAACTGTACATGGTTGAAAATGTTTTACTTATTTTGTTATTGTTTTAGGTACTCTTCTGTCTTAGGAAAATTTTAAGTAAATTAGAAATCTCACATCTGCACAATTAGTGAATAGCCCCACGAACAACTTCGAGTTTTCTCCTCTAGTTTTGATTCTAAAAAACTAAGAAGTTTATGATGGGCAATCATATTTTAATGATTATTAAAACTGAAAATGTGCTCATCTTCATTAATTAGAATGATGCTTGTTTTAATTAATTTTATTTCCATACATAAAAGCTACTTATACGCGCAAGGAGAATTTGTTCAAGTGGTAAGAAGTTGGTCCAAGCTCATTTTTTCAAAGGGCTCTTTTTGAATGGGGAAAGACAAATGTTAGGATTACCCTAAATTGTTTTATTGATACAAAGAGTTTATTCTCTTTGAATGTCCCTGGAGGGATATTAATTATTGAGTTAAGAATCAAATAAGCCCCTATCATAGTGACCCTTTTCACGTTTAGCTCCCTATAGTCGAAGTTGGGCCAACTAAACCCCTGAAGTCCTTAATTTCGAACAATCAGGCCCTCTGCCCTAACGGCAACTTAACACCGTTAACGACAACGATTCTGCCTCCTCCGCCCCCGTCGCCGTCGATCGCCCCCCTCCCTCCGGCCCGTCTCCGCCGCTCAGGTCACGATCGCCGTCCCTGGCCTCCCCGATCCCCACCACCAACAGCAAATTCAGCCGGAGATCGCGAAGAAGCCGACGCCGCCGCCCGATGAATCGCGGAAGCTGTTCCAGCGCCTCTGGACCGACGAGGACGAGATTGAGCTGCTGCAGGGGTTCCTCGATTACACCACCCAGCGCTGCGGCCCCCACAACTCCTCGCAGCACCACCACGACACCACCGCCTTCTACGACCAGATCAGGAGCAAATTCCAGCTCGATTTCTATCAGAACCAGCTCGTCGAGATGCTGCGTCGCCTCAAAAAGAAGTACCGCAACGTCATCAGTAAGTTCGGCACTGGGAAGGAGTATACGTTCAAGAGCCCCCACGAGCAGGCCACCTTTGAAATCTCCTCCAAAATTTGGGGCAACTCCGCCGTCAATGGCGCCGCCGCCTACCGCACGCCTCCCGTGCCAATCGATGAGGACGAGGATGGCATCAACAACCCTAATTTCAATAATTTCGTCGATTGCCAGAGCCCCAAAACGCCAAAACTCCGGCGAAATTAATTTCAATAATTTCGTCGATTGATAAAAACGCCAAAACTCCGCGCTCCAGGAAGAGGAACTGTGCCGGAGCGGCGGCGGAGGCCATCAGCTAGGTTAAGGGTGGGGGTGGGGGTGGGGAATTGGGGGTTCAAGGCGAGGCTGGCAGAGTTTCCGGCGAAAATTAATGTGTAAATTAAAAAATAAAAATAAATAGTTAACGATGTTAAGTTGCCGTTAGGGCAGAGGGCCTGATTGTTCGAAATTAAGGACTTTAGGGGTTTAGTTGACCCAACTTCGACTATAGGGAGCTAAACGTGAAAAGGGCCACTATGATAGGGGCTTATTTGATACTTAACCCTTAATTATTCAAAGGACCTTTGATTCGGTTGAATTAATATTTTTACTAGTCTAACATGCATTACATTATTTCAAAACATAAAAATATAATGGTATATCTTTTTGGTTAGACGAATAATTTTATTGTCTTTATTTAATACTAAAATTTGTATGCGAATAATGGATTAATTCAAACACACTCAATTATATATGCATATACTTCTAAAATAAAAATAAGATATATATGCATATATTAATAAGTACATAATTAGCAACCTTATAGTTATATTGAGGAGTTATTGATTTTTTTTTTTAAATTGTTACAACCAAAGAAAGGAAAAAACCCACTCACACTCTAGCTCCTAGGGTGACTCGAACCCCCAACCTATTGGTTGGAGGGGAAGCGTCTTACCAACAGACTGCGCTTCATCGTCCAATTGCAGAGTACGTACCAATTACCAAACGGAAAGAATAGCAAATACGTAGTTGCTGATCATTGTAAACTTATGTTAAATATTTATTTATTTGATTAATTAACAATACAAACTCCCATACGGGGGACATGCATGTGTATGTGTTTGGTTGATTCAGTTACAAAATATTGATTTGACCTGCTTTTTTTTGGGGCTAGAAACTTGATTCATTTAATTAGTCATTTTTCTAAAGGGAATTTAATCCCCCCCGCCTTCTTCACACACACACACATGAGGTTTGATTCTATTATCTTTACCCGTACAAAAAGGAGGCATATACACGGCTTTGGCTTAAACAACGAAATTTGGACTGGCTTATAATACTACTAGAGGCAGCTTGGCTAATTAAATTGGATAAAGGAATAAACGTATATAAAACCATTTAAATAAAACTACCAATTTATACACTGGTAAATCACATCAATTACTAGCATCTGTAATTGTAACAAAACTGTATATCTTTCTTCAGTACCATATTTGGTCTTAGTCCTATGAATTCCTCTAATTTGTTTAATTACCTTAAAATATTGATATATCTCTATATATATTTAATCGAAAGTCATTACAAATTTACAATTTGGGTTGGTTATGTTTATTTTATGGCCCATTTTAAAACAAGAAATAATTGGACCAGCCCATTTAATGCATCTGTTAAAAGTGCAAGCCCATTATATTTTCAGCGGCTTAAAGTTTTTACATCTCCCGCCAAAAGTATGCTCTGCCCCCCCTTTTTTTCTTGAGAGAATGCTCAGCTCACAGCCTCACACTACGCCTTTTCCGTCTCAATTTCTCCACCGTCGAGTTCATCTGATCTCTTCGTTTCTTGAAGACCTATTATCATAATCTCCGCCTTCCCTAATTTCAAAGCCCGGAAAACGGTAATCACTAATTGATGGATGGAAGCTTTTTTTTTTCGTTATTCTTTATACGATTTTAAGTAGTAGTCTGATTTTAGTAATTTATTTTAGAAGTTTGAATTGTAACACGATTTGGAGATTTGAAAATCCTTAGTGTGTTCGAAGTGAATTTCTTCTTCTAGTGTCTTTATTTGTTCCTGTATGCATGTCATTCGTTTCATTCCTATTGATAAAAAGAGTATTTTGCTGAGGAATTTCTGTACCTATCGTGTTTGATGAAATGCTTGTGTTGCAGTTTGGCTGCAAAAAGTTGTACCCGTTTGAAATTTGAGGAAAAATGTACGGGAGAAAAGCAAGTGAATTAGTGAAGGAATTCGCTAGTTGTGAGCCTGGGCAGATTTGTACTTTCAATGTAAGCAGCGTAGGTCTTCGGTTTATGTGGAGCCTGATTTGCATTTTTACTGGTCTTGTTTCTTTGATGGTATTGATAGGACTGAGTGAGTTTGGTCAATGATTATATAGATACTGTGTGTGTGTATTTGGAATTGGAATGAAGAGGATTATCACTTTATCAGTCCACTTCAATGCTGTAGCCTGTAGACTGCAGCAGTAAAATGCTAAAGTAAACGGCTTGATTTCTGTGGCATTGTACATTTTTAAGGGAGTTGATGAAGCACCAAGAAGAAATGAGTTTATGTTGGTTACCACATTACAAAATTTTCTTATTCTTCTGAACTATGATTCCCTTTCTTTTCAAATTCATTCTTCTGAATCAAGTAGTTTTGCAATCAAGTGTAGAGAAGGAAGATGGCAATTAAATCGAGCTATCAATTAGTTCAACCATTCTGACTACCTTTTTACTTGCCTATGCTCATGGCTTGAAATTCTTTCTATATTACTCAGCATGATTATATCTTTTCTGTTAGGATCCAAGTGCGAATTTTTTGGCCATTCCAGTTCCTTCTTTTGATTTGCATCAGTTTCTATGCATAACAGAATGACCTTTTTGCTCAAGTGCTTGAAGAATGTGATGGGCATCTCCTTCACCTTCAGCCTTTAATGAGGTAAGCTTTCTAGTGCATTTGTGTATGCTTCTTCACCATGTCTATATGGTGGTTGACTGGTTTCCTATTCAAACTATTGAATTTGATGATGGCAGGAAAATACAAGAGCATGAAAATAAATTGAAAGATAAAAGGAGATCAGAAGAGGAAATTGGAATTTCAGAAGATGAAACGAGGAACTCTGAAGCTGAGAAGACACTCATCCAAAATGCTCTGAAATCTGATCAATTTGGGGCACTGGTTCATCACCTTTCCTTGGTCCGCAATAAGCGCTGTCTCATGGCTTATGTGTGAGTAATAAGAACTCACTCTTAACCAACTTCTTCCTTTTTATCCTTGCATATGAGAGCGTATATGCCATATCCTCATCATGGCCATATTCTCTGATCTTAGATATAAACGGGCAGAAGTCATCAGAAGTTTGGGATGGATGGTCGACAGTGTGCTTCCTGAAGAAATCCAAGAGAAACTCAATACTACTGAAAAAGAATATTTCAAAAATCATGCTGCCACTCTACAATCCTACATGGCAGAGCTTGATCTTCATCTGACTGTGGTAACTAATTCTCTGCACACAACATTTTGCATCGGATGGAGAGTATGCTGTGGTTAGTACATGAGTTACACAATCATTTATTCTATCTTATGTTAAGGTTATATATACAGGATATGATTCCTCCTAAAGATCCCTACATAAAGGTGAGAGTTCTTGATGATATTGGGGAGATTGCGCTGAGTGATCAGGTAGCCAACTTAGCACGACACGCAATCATGTTCCTGCGACGAACTGATGCAGAGCAATACATCACTCAGGTCGCTCTACAACTTATCTGTCTTCTCTGCCATTAGATTGAAACCTCTTTTGTAATTTGATAGCTATTGATACGAACAGGGCCAAATGGAAGAGCTGACAGGCTGACTCGCTTGGAGGTTCTAGTGTTTGAAATCCTTCTATGCTCTAATCTATATCTGAAATCAAACTGGTGAAGGTTCACTTCACTTTCACATATCAACTTCACTTGCACCATATTATGAGATTCACATACCACAGTTACTGCTAGGCTTGTTTAACAGTAGTAATAAATTTTTACTACATGACTCACCATTTTTATATTCGGTAGCCTCTTTCGATCACCTTTTCTCAATTTCTACTTATTTAGGCCGTTGATTTTCATCAGTTAAACTTCCAACATGGTTGCACGCGATGAATCAATTTTTTGATCAAAATCAAAAGCTAAAAACACATAAAAGGAAGTATGTAGATGCCAATCAGCCCATTGATTTACACAGCTCACCAACTTGGAATCTGCCCATTGATTTACACAGCTCACCAACTTGATTTTGGAATGGATATTGCTCATTAGTTGGTGTTGTCGAACAACCTTATTTTGCAATTTGAAACTGAAAATAAAAAGAATTATTTATACATAGTTGTGCAAAATAAATGGAATATGAATGCAAATGAGCTATAAACAAGAGTATCAAAAAATTGGTGGGACATTTTGAATTTTGAAATTTATTATCAAGTTATATAATAATGGATTAATTGTTTGTAAATCCCGTTTTCACAGAATTGGTTTTTGCTCTCAATTTAAAAAATCTGTTTTTAAATACATAATCTTTCGTTTTTGTCTCGAATTTGTTCGGTGATCGATACGCCGGCATTGAAAATGACACGGTGGCAGTCGGAATTGACACTTAAGCATATTTTTGACATGTGTAATAAAAAAAAAACAAAAATAGGAAAATCCCCCTTCCACCCGCTCGTCCAAGTCAAGTCGACGCTCGGAGCCATGCTGGAGAAGGATCGCGACGTCACTGGCTAAGGTCGCTTCGCCGGTCATCTCCTTCTCCGTTCGAATGCTCTAGCTTCCAAGCTCACTAGTGGCGCGCGAATCGCCAAGAAGGAAGAGAAAATGACCTGGCGTTGTTTATCTCGCCGCCTTCAGCGGTGGTCGACTCAGATCCGACAATAGGTTCGAACATTAGCCAACAATTTTCACCCAAATTCAGAAACAAAATATCAAAATCAGATTTCGAACATTTTTAATTCCAATTTTTTTATTTCAAAAATTAAATTCAGAATCTAAAGCTCAGTTGATTCAAAAATTAAATTCAAAATCCGAAGCCCAGTCGATTCAAAAATTAAATTTAGATTTCGATTTTTAATAGCCACAAGACTGGTGTTGTAGCTCCGGCTGGAATAGGGGCGCGGTTGGAGATGGTGGTTGGAGGTGTGATTCCGATGGAGTGTGGCCGGGGGCAGCGTGCTGGTGGTCGAATTTCAGAGGCTGGACTCGAAAGAAAAAAGAGGGCTAGGGCTCGACTCTTCTCCCTCAAATTGCGTGCTTCTGAGAAGGAGGGCTGGCGATATTGTTTGGTGTTGAGATGGTGGTGGTGGTGGCGGCGGCAGCGGAGGGTGGGGGGAGGGGAATTAGGGGTTGGGAGTGGGTGGGGTGGGGTGGGGAAGACGATGGGTGGGGTGAGGGTGGTTTATTTTTTTCTTTTTTCCTTTTTAAGTTTTTTTTTTTACATATAAAAAATAGTTTAGGTGTCAATTTCTGGCTGCCACGGTGTCATTTTCAGCGTCGGCGTAAGAAAAAATTGCTAATCGGACAAAAACGAGACAAAAATGAAAGGTTATGTATTTAAAAGTAGATTTTTTAAATTAGAAGCAAAAACCAATTCCGATAAAACATTATAGATTTACAAGCAATTAACCTATAATAACCATGAGCGATTAAGGCTGTACATCGGTCGGTTCGGCCGACCGATCGACCAAAAAAATACAAACCAATGGGCCGACGATTGGAGGGTTTATGGGCTGAACCGACCGACGTTTGGAGACCAACCGGCCGAACACCGAACTGTGGAAATAATTAGTTTTCGACCGACCGAATAGAGCCGAGCCGAATAGCTGGATGAACTGGCGGCGGCGACGGCGCACTCAGAGAAGCAACAACTGGAGGCAAGGAGAAGCAACAGTAGATGTCGGTGGTGTCGGCGATGGATATGCAGGTGAAAGAGGGGGATGAACTAAGGGAGTAGTTCGCAGCAGTTCAGACTGGTGTGGAGGTGAGGCGGCGGCGTAGAGGAAGGCTCACCGCTCTAGAACGGAGCACGTCTCGCCGGGAGGCTGGAGGCGCGGCTCGCTCTGGAATGGAGCGCGTCTTGCCGGGAGGCTCGAGGCGCGGCGGTAAGGTAGGGCGTCTCGCCGGAGGTCTCGCCGATCTGAAATGGGGCCTGGGGGTGGAAGGAGGCAAGTTTTTGTTTGGGGTGGGGGGAGGCGCCACATAGAGTGAGAGAAAAGTGAGATGATTATGAAATTAGGGTTAGGAAATTGGGGTGGGGAGGGGGGCGCAGCTTTAGGAAATTAAAAAAAATATATTATTATATATATTTATCGGTCGGTTCGGTTTTCGACCGATCAAATTCGGGAAAATCGAACCGGTCGAAAAAATCGAGATTTCTGGAAAAAATGGGCCGAGCCAACCAACCATGCAAAAGAACCGATCGAAAACGACTTTTTTTTTCCGATTTTTTTGGTCGGCTCGGTTTTTGCTCACCCTTATTAGTGATATATTTCTACAATATTCAAAGTTCAATAGTCCATTAATGAAAATAATTACACGATTGAGAAACACTTTAAATTTTCAAAATATATGAAATGAATACATTTTCAAAATTTAGTTAGTTTTTTTGTTCGACAAAGACAAGCGATTTATTAAGAACACATACATGAACTATGAAGAAGACCCTCCACAATAATCGGAGGTTTATCCCAAACACATGTATCCATAGCATCACAAGTGTTTCTAGCAAGTCTATGGGCCGCAACTATCGTATCTCTTCTAGCATAACGGTCATTATAATCCAAACTTATGAGCAAGTGCTTGTAAGTTGTAACTATAGATGATATTCCCAAAGTCAGAGCTATCACTTTCATTCGATACAAGAGCATTTGCCACCAGTTTACTATATGTAGAAACTTTCATTCAAAATTTAGTTTGTTGATACTATATGAAAGTATAAAATATTGCCTTTCCTTGATGTTGGTGATTGGTGATCTGTTTATCATCGCGGTTTGGCCGCAGCTACCAATCCTTCCTTCATAGCCGGCGTCGTGACGAATCAGTCCTCTAACACCTGTTTTTGTTCGTATATAATATATCGGCTCGAGCGTGCTCATAGTGAGTGATAACATAAATTTGAAGTTTGAAACTGAGAATTATTGAAGAAGTGTTTGGTTTAAGTGATAAAAAAATATTATTAATAAAATAATAGTTTAATTAAATTAAATATTTAACTTGCATGATTTTATTCCTGATAAATCATTGGGTTCACATTCTAATTATCCAATAAAATGATTATTTATTTACATCAGATCCTATATCTCACATTAGGTGTTTCATTTGTGTCCCATTTCAATCTATTATGTAATTTTAATTATTATTCTCTTTAATTTTAATTTATCAATTTAGGACTATATTTTAGTATAATTTCAAGATAATTAACTAGAGTTCACTCATTCTATCAAGGTTTATAATTTTTTTTATATTTATTTGAGTTAATAATTGACTATTAATGTTAATTTTTAAATATTTTATTTTTTAATAATAAATGTTCATTAGAGTTCATTAATATTTTTTTATATAAAATATTTTTAAAATAAAAAAGTTAATAGTAAAATACGATAAGACACAATAAATTATGAGACAGACGATTTCATCTATTATTTGTCGACATACGATTTCATCTATTATTTGTCACCTTAAAATTAGATTGATTATTTAACCTTCCACAAATCTATAATTTAAAATTCAAAAAATACACATGCAAAGGAAAGGCTGCCGCACACAATTGTGCTCTTATAATATTTCAATTTATCCCACGCCATAGACTCATAGTCAATTAATTGAAACAACAAACTAAATAATTCAAATAATCAAATCTTACTATATCCTATCCATCTTATACATCTCATTCATCAAACCAAACACTCATGTAAAGTATAATCCGATAATTTGGTAGTTGATAGTCTTTTGTGTATTGAGTTGTTGATGATTTTGCAGTTTCACTTTCATATATACCTGTCCTATTTTACTTGGCTTGATTGTTTTTTGGATAATCATTTTATACTATATTAAATATGAATTCATACATTTTATATTCTAATTTTACTTTCCTAAATATACTATATTGAAAAAAATAAACCTATTCAATTGAAATGAAGGAAATAGGATTTGTTTTTTTTTTTTTATAAAATACTTCCTCCGTTCATGAAAGAACTTCCTAGGAGGGAGTGACACGGGTTTTAAGAAAAAATATTATTGAGTGTATGGAGAGTGGATAAAAGGTAGTTGAGTGTAGTGGAAGTGGTGAGAATGTGTTATAATTAATATTGGAGTTGTGAAAAATGAAAAGTAAGAGGATTATAGGTAGGAAGTTCTTTTGTGGATGTCTCAAAAATAAAAGATAGGAAATTCTTTCGCGGACGAAGGGAGTATGTTATTTGCTATCGAGACCCTAAATTTTCAGTTAGGGACTGCGAATCCTAACTCTTGTTGTCACACAACTTACCATTGCTTTGACATTATTGTGCTTTAGTTTGATTCTATACTTATTAGTTAGGGTTTACTATACTCAATTAGAGTATCAAGTTATTTTATAGCATTTTATTTTAGTTTTATTAATTAATAATTGATTATTAGGATTGATAACTTCATTATTAGGGTATATAATTTATTTAATTTTTTAAAATAAATATTAAATTATAATCCATTGTATTAATTATAATTGTTTTTATTTTTATAATAAATATATTTAAAATAATAGATTTAAAACTTAAAAGTGAAGACACTGAGTTCTGAACGACTAAGCCTTTCCATAATAAATAATTTGACATAGAAAATAAATTTTATAATCGACTAATCTCAACAAGAATTGGTATTTAGCCTTAAATAGATCCGAAGCGGCCCACGCCCATCAAACCATAAGAAATTAAAGAGCAAAACAAAGTTAAATAAGTTTAGCAAATAATTAAATTTTAGGATGCGTTTATTTAGATTGTAAAATTTTTATTGAAAAAAACTGAATAAGAGAATATGAAAAAAATATTAGGTTTTCCTTCATTTTTATCATATATCACTAGAGATGAAAAAAACTTTATCATATACTCCCTCCATCCCGCGAAGTTTGAACAATTTCTTTTCGACACGAATTTTGAAGAGTTAGTATTTTGTGATAAAGAAAGCGCTCAAATCTTCACGAGACAACCCGCAAATGAATACTATTCAAGCTTCTCGGGACGGAGAGAGTACTATATTTATCCTTTACACTTATTTACTATGTTGGAAATGGGTGGATAAATTATTAAATTTACTAGTATATTAAATGCTTGAAAATATGTTTCAAAAAAAGAATTGTTGAAAAATATTTTCACATTACTATCTAAAGATAATATTATCAAATATTGTAGAAAAAATGAGCAGTTCAAAAAAATATTTCATTTTATCTTAAAAAAATTTCTATTATATATTAACATGTAAAAATGGTGGAGAAAATGTGAAAATACGTACTACTCCATCCGTCCCACGAATCTTGACACGTTTTCCTTTTTGGGCCGTCCCACGAATCTTGACACGTTTCCTTTTTTGGCAATAATTATTATCTTCTCTCTCCTACTTTATCACTTTTATTATATTCTCTCTCCTACTTTATCACTTTTATTACCTTCTCTCTCCTACTTTATCAATTTTATACTTTATTAATTACACACTTAAAATACTAATCTACAACTCCTTAATTCCCGTGCCGAACCCAAACGTGTCAAGACTCGCGGGACGGAGGGAGTATCTGTCATTTTTTTTAAAAGTAAGCGGGCTGATTGTGGTTGCGGAGAATATTAACAATGTTGGGCCTAACCCAAAATTCTAGGGCCCAACCCAAACGTGGAATCTGAATAAGCCATCACATACAGTTTCGCTTTCACATAACTTGTGGACCAAATAGTAAGCGCACGTGTCACATCATTATTGGACCAACTATTAGAACCCTTCTCTTCAATATTTTTCGTATTTTCCCGTAGGCTTTTAAGAATTTAATGAAAATTTAAACGCCATTTTTTGATCTTTGAAATGATTCAAACTGAATTTCTTCCATTACTGAGTGAAAATCTCTTTATCTGATCACCTTGCCTCTCCCATCCCCACAGAGCCTGCTGTTCTCCACTACTTCTCAGCTGGATCTCACACTTCGAGGTAGCTCTGCCTACTTTAATTTTCTTCAGTTTTTTGCTTGTTTTGGGGGGGAGGGAGTGTGTTCTTAGCTGCGGATTTGTATGCATTACGCTTGATTTGTTTCATTTTTTTAAGGCGCAATCTTCAAATGTCTGATCTTTGTTTGCAACTATTTGAGTTGGCAAATTAGTTAAGATGTTTAGCAGCAAAAATGAATCTTTTAGATTGCTCGCTGGTAGCATAATTTGATCGAATCTGCTATTTTACTATTGTATTTTTTTTTCGCGTACTTATCTTGTGGCGTAATGCTGTGTTTAATTTTTGAATATGTATTTAGGATGGGAACTTCTTTCTGATGCTGGTGATTAAAGATTGGATTTTCGAGGATGGGGCTTAGAGATAGTGTGGACATGAAAGCGCTCAGAGCGAAGTTCAGAGTAGCAACTGTGGTTATAATATCCATATGCATTGGGCTTATGGGGGTTTATTATCTGTTGAAGCCAGTTGTAAATGGTTGTGTGATGACGTATATGTACCCGACATACATTCCTATCCCCACGCCGAAGAATGTGTCGACAACAAAATATGGGTTATTTTTGTACCATGAAGGCTGGAGAAAGATTGATTATGATGATCACCTTAAGAAGATTAATGGTGTGCCAGTTCTTTTCATCCCAGGCAATGGTGGAAGCTACAAACAGGCGAGCCCCTTATTTCAACTGATGTTTATCAGAATTTTCTGTCATATGAAGCTGATTTATTTCCCTAAATGGCTACTTACATATAAATGCTTTCATGCGTCTGTACAGGTCAGATCCATTGGTGCAGAATCTGATAGGGCTTATCAAGGAGGTCCACTTGAATGGAACTCTAACCAGGCTTATCCACAATTGGGAGAGGGCGTGGATATTGATTTGAATAACATTTTGTTACCCAGTCAATATACTTCCATGCTTGATTGGTATGCAGTGGATCTTGAAGGTGAACATTCTGCAATGGATGGTCGGATTCTTCAAGAACACTCGGAATATGTAGTATATGCCATTCACACGGTACCACTTTTGTCACTAATTGCATGAATTATGATTAGGTTTGTTGAGACTGGATGAAAATTGGATGCATGATTGATTGCAGGAAGACTTATTAACTAAACCATCACCTGGGAAATCCAAAAAAGTTGTTGCAAAAGAAAAGAGAATTTGTTGTTCTCTTTGTTGCTAACACAATTATATTTTTGTGGGTTGACTAGGAGGTGTTTTATGACTCATCTTCACTATATTCTGTATGTAAAGATCGGTGACAAATATAAAAAATATACTGAACTGTGTATTGTTTTCTTTCAATTACATAACTGTATAATAGTAATTGGATAACCAGGGCAGCATCTTATCTAAACTTAGAACCCAAAATTCATTATGAATTCTCTTACCTTATAAGTTTGCAATGTTGCTAGGCGTCTGTCATATATATCACATAGTTGTTGTAACTTCAACTTGCGGGTAACTCGACATATTTGTTATTGCCATGTTTCTGGCACTTGGTGGGTCTAATTTTCAAAACAGCTACAGCCTGATGTAGAAAATAATTGCTTTACTTCTTGACTTGGGCTCAATTATCTCTATTATTTCCTTTGCTGGTTTTACAATGAAGACATACAACATTAAGTTCTCTTATGCTTCCATTAATAGCTATTTTGTTTATTATTGTAGATTTTGGATCTTTACAAAGAAGCACATGATGCACGAGCAAAAGGCCGTCCCCCTAAAAGTGTGATATTGGTTGGTCACTCAATGGGTGGTTTTGTTGCTAGGGCTGCAGTAGTGCACCCCCATTTGAGAAAGTTTGCTGTTGAAACTATTCTGACGCTCTCCACACCCCACCAGTAAATTTTATAATATCTTTAACGTGTTTCCTAATGCTATTCTTTTTGCATATAATTGTTCAATCTTAGATAGTTTATAATGGACAAGTTAATCTCTTTAATGTGTTTCCTAATTTTCCTAATGTTCCAGGTCTCCCCCTGTGGCATTACAGCCATCCTTGGGCCACTATTATGCACAAGTAAATCAGGAATGGAGGAAAGGATATGAGGTCCAAACCTCTCGAACTGGACGCCACTTGTCTGATCCTTTGCTTTCCCATGTCATCATCGTCTCCATTTCTGGTGGTTATAATGATTACCAGGTAAATGTGTCCTTGCTCTTATTATATTGGACAAGTTAAGATTTGGTTCATGAAAACTTGTGAGCTCACATTCAGATGGGAGCTCTTCTATTATGGGATCATTTCATAGCATTATCTAAGAATTCTTTATCCTACTTGCACTGCATATTCTTTACTTCTCTCATTCCAGGTACGCTCGAAATTAGAATCCCTTGATGGAATTGTTCCTCCCACACATGGCTTTTTCATAAGTAGCACTGGTATGAGAAACGTGTGGTTGTCAATGGAGCACCAGGTTATCTTATGGTGTAATCAGCTAGTTGTGCAAGTAAGTCATATTGCTATACTGTAAGTACTATCACATAGTGTATGGGGCCCTAAATTTAAAAATTGCTTTGTAGATGTCTCACACTCTCCTCAGTTTGATAGACATGAAGACAAGTCAACCTTTAAATGATGTGCGGCAAAGACTTGGAATATTTAAGAAGATGCTTGATAGTGGAATTCCGAAGAACTTTGCATCCACAGAATTGCAACTAGCACATAAATCTGACCATATCCATGATATAAAAGAGAAAGTGAATCCTGGTACTCCCTTTTTGAATCCCATGGTTTTATGCAGAAGCTGGCTGAATCACTTGGCTTGAATTTTATTGCATGATTAGTCAATCATAATTTGTGTCAGAACCCAAGGCTATTAACTATTCCATTGGGTCCAGACAGTTTGGATCTATCTTAAACTATTTGTTTGGCATTTAGGGAATCATGTAAATGAGGATATTATTTTCTAAAATAACCTTGGTTGTGCAAGTTATTTGGTATTATGTTTATCCTTTATCTTTCCTTGATTTTATATGATACTTGTGCACAGAATCAGCTTTTGGTAGTGTTATTCGTGATCTTCTGGTGTAAATAATGCGTCTAAATTGCTTTTGATGAAGAAGGATTGGGTTCTGGAGTATCGGGTTGCCCAAGTAGTAGCCAATGGAGCGATGATGGACTTGAAAGAGACCTGTACATCCAAACCAGTACTGTCACTGTTTTAGCTATGGATGGGAGAAGACGATGGTTGGACATTCAAAAACTGGTTAGCTTCAAAGGACTTTAGAAACTTCTCCTATTTGGATTTAATGAGGATGGGTATAGGGGTAAAAGGGTCTGAAATTGAGATAACTTGATCTCCCCTGTTATATTAGACTTTTCTATTGCGTCATAAATGTAGAGCTCCACCAGGGTTGCATAATAATTGAGAAATTCTGTGACTTGATTCTTTAGTATTCTCTTATTTATTAACTGGGTCTACTATTTAGGAAAATTTAATACATGATGTAACAGCCTAAGCATAATGGAGCAAAGTTGTGCTTTCTGAATCAATACCAATGTTATTGTGTGTTCGTGTTAGCCAGAAACTGAAACAGATAAGGAAAATTGGTAGCTATAGTGGGGGTTGTTGATAAATATGGTATCCCGTTAATGCTAATAAACTGTCAATCAGGATTCAAAGAACTCTTTCAAATTTCAGGGTCAGGATGGAAAAAACCACTTTGCTTTCGTCACAAATCTTTCACCTTGTTCTGGTGTGCGACTGCATCTTTGGCGAGAGAAGGGAACTTCAGCTTCAGAAGTTTCAATGAACAAACAGGTTGTTGAAGTCACAGCTAAAATGGTCCACGTTCCATCTGGACCAGCCCCAAGGCAGGTATTATGTTTTTGTCTTTGTTTTAGCCAGAGCATTCTGTCACGAGCCCATATTTATATATTCTTATTCTGAAAATGTCCATTTGTCCTGTAAGATTGAGCCAGGTAGTCAAACTGAACAAGCTCCTCCATCTGCTATATTTTGGTTGGGTCCTCAAGATATGCATGGCTTTCGGTTTCTGACAATTTCTGTGGCTCCTCGTCCGGTACATATCTTATGACTTCTATTCTTTCGCTTGTTTGCCTTTGTAGCTCAAGCATGCATATTAATTAGTAGCAATAAGATCCCTCTTTATACATATATATATACATATATATATATATATATATATATATACATATATATATATATATATATATATATATTTGGTACTTGTCTACATTGAGAGACTTCCTGTTCTCAGACTGTTTCGGGGAGACCCCCACCAGCCGCGTCCATGGGAGTCGGACAATTTTTCAATCCAAAGGATGGGGAGAAAATTTTCTCTTCTTACCAGTTGATCAGTTCATTATACACAGAACAGGTTACGATTTTTGAGATGTAGCTTAGCTCTTGAAGTTGGTAGATAATTCAGCAAATCTTGGGTAGTAATTTTCTTTATATTCATAACTTGGTTGTTTAGCAGGATATGACTTTGAAGGAAGATCATCCTCTTGCTCTCAGTCTTACATTCTCTGCTAGCTTAGGTCTTCTCCCTGTTTCTTTATCCATCACAACAACTGGCTGTGGGATTAAAAAATCGGAATTTCCCATTGAAGAGTCTGGAGATGAGGAAACAAGTAGTAAGTGTTCTCTCACCCCCACAATTTTTATAGGTTTTGAACTTAATGTTTGAGTTCGTCCAATCTATCAAACTCTTGCTACAGTTTCCCAACTACCCTAATAACTGCGAGAAACTGGTGCCTCTTACTCAGCACTCAGCAGGTCCTTTGCGTGCATCACTAACAATATATAATCTGCGCATTGCATTAAAGAGACTTTTTGGTTGCAGTACACATAATGGACACCAATTTTATGTTAAAACTCTCTGTCTAGATTAATTAAATCATTAAAAACTCTATACACGACAGCTTTGCTAAACTCTTCAAACAATATAACTTCCTACGTAATATTAGAACTTATCAGGTATAGCATGAAGCTACATGAAATTTGTATCCTAGATTAGCCATCTTGAACTAGTTAGTTAGGCAACCTAAGAAGTTTGTTATCGAGATTGGCGTTCTATGAAATTTTTGATTCTGCAATCTGTCAGCCAGAGTTGATTTTTATTATGTTAGTCAGAGTTTATTATGAAGCTCGATCACTAATTACATTTGACAGCTTGTATATTCTGGTTTTGCAATCCCTCTGGATTTTGTTGTTACTTTACTCTAACTCTGCACTCCCTCTCTCTCTCTCCCTCCTTGACTTGAACTCGCATGGGCTGTGCCTGAACCAATCGTGAGAATAAAATCCTGATTACATTTTTTGGGTTTTTCTATTTCTGGTTAATCTTATTTTGATTGTAAAATATAGATAGTGTGTGCTGACACTTATTAAGTTTGAAGCTATTAAAAGATTTTACTGCCATCTTACGATAGAACAGTTGCTTTATCTGTTCTTATTCTTGTATTGAATTATTTCATGAATGTAGGACTTTGTAAGAGGCGCTGTTTCCCACCTGTCGCACTTGTTTGGGATGCGACATCTGGCCTACATGTATTTCCTAATTTGTATTCTGAAACAATTGTTGTTGATTCTTCTCCGGCACTCTGGACTTCTTCTCAAGATTCTGACAAGACGACTGTTTTGTTACTGGTATTGTGACTGAAAAATGATACCTGCTCACCGGAACTTGTTAGCCGAATTTTTTCGTTATTTTAGAGGCATCCTTCATGTACTTTTGGTAGCTAAAGTTTTACTGAAATTCTTTGCAGATAGACCCACATTGCTCTTACACAAGTACTATTGGTGTTTCTGTTACTGCTAGCACTGGTAGATTCTTGCTTTTATACTTCTCTCAGGTACATTCGTTCTGAACATCTATCCTTTTCAAACAGACTTTTTTTGGGGGGGGAATTTTCAAACTCAAGACTTTTCAGATGATTTTTGTTCATATATAGATTTTAACTGTACTCCAATTTCAAAATTTCAGATTCTGATCATTTACCCTTTTGAAAGTTAGAGCAAGTGTTCATTGTTCTAAAGTTGACTCCACATCATTACTTTCTGAATCCCTTAGTTATAGTGAAAGTGTGTTATCCATTCATTTGACTTTGCATAAGGCTCTATTGTTTTTCTTAGTGAGATACCTTCAGGTTGTTTCCAATATACAAATTTGTCATTAAATATATACATCTTAATATACCAGTTAAAAATGCTGTGACTTTGCATAAAGCTCTATTTTTCAGTGTTTATAGATCTTGATTGATGGATGGTCCGGATTGATTTTCAAACGGAATAGTGCTTCTATCTATGATAATACTTTTTTTTATGTATATGACAATGCTTCTTTTATAATCATGCTTTTTGTATATTACAATGCTTGGTTCATAGTTAATAGAATAAGGAACGTTTTTATTTGAACCTCCCTCTCTCTATATATACATATAGTCATATATGTATATATCTATATTATTGAATTGTTTGTCATTTAGATATATCAGCTGAACTGCTGTTTACAGTTTACCCATCACATTGGTTTAATAAGCTTATTCACATTGCTTACAGTTTTGCTCTAATGTAACCTATTCATGCAGATCAGTGGTCTATGCTTTGCTGTTGCATTTTTCGCTCTGATGCGGCAAGCATATGCATGGGAACTTGATCAGCCTATACCATCTCTGCTATCTGCTGTTGAATCAAACTTGAGAATCCCTGGGGCATTCTTCTCCCTTGCCATATTGCCAATTTTCTTTGCCATTCTCTTGTCTTGCCTAAGCTCTCAAGCCCTTCCTCCAATTATAAGTTTCCCAATTGTCTCAATCCTTTGTTATGTTTTTGCAAATGGCGCGATAGTTCTGTTGATATTACTTTCCCAAATGCTGTTTTATGTGGCTGGCCTTCTCCATGTAGCTGTCAAGAAATGGTTAGCAGTTTTTTTATTTGTGTGCCTGCAAATACATTCTCCACTTGCATTCAAATGATCTGTTCAATCATAATAACATAATTCAAAGTTTTGGTTGTATAGTCCATGTCTCATTTTATTAAGGAAAACATTTTATTCTGAACTCTCTATTCCAGTAGCAACTAATAGGGGAACTATCATATATTACCATAAGCTAAACTAAAATCAAATATTTCAGGTGGCAAGTTTGTGAAAGGAACTTTTCCTTTCATTTTCTCCAGCGGTTCATAAATATAACCTCCAGCTTTGCATCTATTAAGGTAATATATCACTTCTGAGTTACTTCCTCCCCCTCCCCCCCTATTAAAGTCCAATCTACTTTAATTTGATGTGAGATAGACTTATTAAGAGTCGATTTCATGTTCCTTGTTCAATCTTTTGTGGGGCAGGTGGTAAGGATTTTGATGGCGAATCCTCTCCTTATTACGTCATGGCTTGCTATTACGTTGGTGTGTCTTGTGCATCCAGCACTCGGTCTGTTTGTATTGCTCTTATCACATGTTCTATGTTGCCACAGCGCACTGTCCAGGTTTCTATATAATTACTTCGACTAGAATGCTTGAACTGTACTTATATTTTCATATAATTATAACCCTTTATTTTGAAATTTTCATGTGTTTGTACATAAATGATGAGGACATGCACTATTAGTACAAGAAAGTTGGTTTCTACATGTAATGATTTCCCTTGTCAAGCTCTTTCCTTTCATGTTAATAACTTAAGACAAAGATTATGAACCTATAGTTATAATGAAAACTCAAGGGTTTGGGTGTAAAAGTTGTAGTTTTTTATTCTCCAACATATCCTAAGATAACATGTTTACCAATCTATCATTTGAGCTTTGTCTATGATTATGTTTCTGTTGCATTTAATCATTGTTTATTGTGGTGTGTTATGACGTAAAAATATAGTTTAGTTTTATATTATTGCACGATGAAGAATTAAAGTTCAAATTCAGTAAAGCTTTGTTCACAGTTCTTTCCACCCAGTAAAGAAGATTTAAAATTAGGAAACATTTTGAACTTATATTTTAGATAAATGGAAGAATTTTATACGAAAGTTTCTCCTATTGTGGATGTTTCATCTTCATCATTAATGGACCTAGGTCCAAGTTAAAAGAAGATAAGATAAATGCTAGTATGAGGTAGTCGTGTAACTACTTTTTTAATAATGTTGTGATGTAGTAATTTAAATGGTGATATGATTAGGTTATAACTTTATTTATTTGTAATTTTAATTTAAAAAATGTTCTTAACATTGATTAAATTACAGTTAGTTGGACCCCACTTTTTAATTTTAATTTCCGCCACTGCATGCAATTACATGTGATGTAAACTCGTTAGATTCCCTTTTCGTGTGTGTGGGGGTTGGGGGGTGGGCTTCTGTTTGCAGAGGGGAAGGGTGAACCTGTTTGTTTTATCTGCTTTAATTTGCTTCCACTTTCTTGAGTGGAACAGGAAAGTGAAGTTATTCCCTTCTATGATCAAGTATAAACCTCATTTTCCTGAACCTGTCTCAGAATATATTTCCTCCAATGCAAGTACGACCTTGATGAATAATGATACACATTTAACCCAATATACTCCACTCTTAAACTGGAGGAGCCACAACATACTCACACTGCTTGATTTTTCGGGCTGTGGTATGCATATGTGGTTGTCTGGTCGTACAGTTTTTCCAGTTCTGGAAAACTGGAACACTTGCTGTTTACTTGTTGTATCAGATGGCTTTCCTTTTTCTAATATTTCCCACACATTTTGTTTGGCATGTCTCTTATTCTTGTTTAGATTTCTTCTTGTTTCTTCTTCTTCTAGTGGTGCAATGGCAGCCGAATTCACGTGTATTATTATATTTATCCGTCTCTAATACAATCTAAGTTTTGCTTTGTGTCTTTGTAAGCAGTTTTTTGATGGCTTCATTTCGCAGCCATGTCCAGACCAAGGAGTTTTATGAATCTGGAAGTGAAGGCGAAGGTAGTTACGATAATAATAGCAAGTTGTTCCCGACAAATGAGACGCGTAGTGGTAGCCCCAAATACAGAAGAAGCTATGGCGATGCACAATTAGAGATCTTCCACCACCGGCATGGGTTACTTGTTTTACATTTGCTCGCAGCATTAATGTTTGTCCCTTCACTTGTGGCCTGGCTTCAGGTATAGTGAAAATGACGCAAGCTAACTTGAAAAAAGTTACTGTATGTTTTATTTTGATACTTATCTCCTAGTGTTCCTCGTGTCTTTGTGTGATTTTGGACTTTGAGCTTAAGTTTGGACTTTTAATTTTCCAAAACTAGAAGCAAAAGACAGAAGTCTCTTAAGTTTAGACTTTTAGTATTCCAAAAATAGAAGCAAAAGATAGAAGCCTCTTATCTTATGTGATGATAGTGGAGGACAATAACAAGAGAAGTGATTTTTGTTTACATGAGCTTTGAGTAGTCTACAGCTGACATTGGTTGTACATTTGCAGCGGATTGGTATTGGGCATAGGCTTCCGTGGTTATGGGATTCTATACTTAGCATGGGAGTGGTGCTGCATGGTTTATGCAATTCAAAGCCCGAATTCAGCTTCTATCTCTTTCCCATCGGATCCTGGGAAATCCAACTAAGCTTTGTTTATCTGCTTGCTGGATTTTATTCCTATCTTTCAGCTTTGGCATTAGCTCCGTATAGAGTGTTTTATGCAATGGCTACCATCGGACTCGTCTCCTTTGCCTTCAGACTCATACAGAGGAACAACGGCGACACATATCACCGGACCAGAAAACATTCCCATAGACATTGATTACAACTCAGAACTAACTCTGAGATGTTGTACGAATGTGTATTTCTTGCTTCATTATTAAATTTTGATAGAAATTAATTCCTTAGGCTTTCTTGTCTAGTCTCTAATTTTGGCACAAGTTTTGAACTAAGTTTGAGATTTTTTTTATCTACTGAATATGCATTGTAAAATTTTATTTTCTTATTATTTTAGTTTATTTTGCGACTAATATCTATGCATTTAATGTAGTTGGAAAATCAAAAGAATCTTTTTAGTAGTATTTTTTAAAGTTTAAAAAGAATATTACTAACTCCGTCGCATTCTTTGTGTTCCATTTTTTCTTCGGCACGGGATTAAAACGAATTAATTAATCATTGTTTGTTGTGTGGGCCACATGTTTAAGCTACTTATATGGATTATTATTTTTCAACCTTATTAATTACTCTCTTATTTTTTTGGGTATGGAAATTAAGATTTTTGATTAGGTGCTAATTTATGCCATTTTAGGAAATGAATAAGAAAGAAAAATGAGACAAGAAGAATGGAACGAAAGGAATAATAATTTCTTTAGACAATCAAAAGATTTATAAATTTTATATTTACAATTTCATTATTCATAATTGTTCCATCGAAGCTATAAATGAGTGGAACGACGAGTCTCATCGGCCTCCAAAGTGAAATTTAAGTTCAGATGATAAATAACATGTCGATACCCTTTGGATAACTTTGAATAACTCATCGAAAAGCGGATATTTTTTGCTAGTTTCTCAGACCTGTTTGTGTATTTTACTTATATATATTAATAATTCGGAATTTTTTTTGCTAGTTTTTTGGTAGTTCGTATTAGAATACACATAAATTCGTCAAAATCACTAAAAACAACACGATAACAATAAGGGCCAGCACAGTTATAACTTGTGTATTGTATTGGAGATTCACAAATGACAACACGATAACAATGCAAAAACAGATTTCTTACTCGAATAAAAAAAGATGTCTAATGTTATTCATTTAGTCTCTTCGTCCCCTGCCTATCCGAATGTTAATGGCCCTCGAAGCCATAGCCCTCAAATTAGCTCTTGCAGTTGCAGGTGCAAGTGAGCTTCTCCGGTCGTCCGGCATCGAAAATGCCTCCATAAATTCTTCCCTCTGCAGCCTCAAAGCCAGTGCAGCATCCCTATCTTGGCTAGCCAATTCCGTTCTTGTAGTGTCTCCTCTGCCCGACTGAGGCCGGCTTCTGGTGCGTTCGCGTTCATGGTTTCTTCTCCTCTCCGCACCATTGCCATGGCTAGACGACTCTAGACTACGCAAGTCCTCAACAGCTCTGCTTCGCGTGATATGATGGTTCCTCGTTCTTGATTGAGGATGTTCGCCGCTCTCTGAGGCAGAATCAGCTGCCTTTCTTGCCTCTACCTCCTGCGGAAACAGCAGCTGAACCGTGTTCCATAGCACCGTGTTCACTTTGCAATACTTCCCGGTGCTGCAAATTTCCGCGTTACATGTTACTAAAGTTAAAGAGAATCGAGGTAGATAGATGATCAAAGGGGAATTTGCAGTTTGAGAAGCAATGCTGCAAGAATAGCTTATGATTTTGCATACCTAATGATCTGCCTGCACTTGGGGCACTTCCTCCCGCATCTATCAGCCGCGGAGCTCAAACATTTCTTACAAAAACTAAAAAAAAACACGAAAGAAACCCATGAGGAGATATGGCTGAAGTGCTAGATTGTGATCATCCATCTAGTTCGAGAGTTTACCTGTGTCCACAAGGCGTGGTACTCGGTTCATAACATATCTCGAGACAAATCTGCCAATTCAAACCATATTTCAAACATATTGCATAATAAGAGCAAAGGAATCTGGATAAGGTAAATCCTCTCTTTTCTTACAGCACAAGAGAGCTCCTCCCGGAGGCGATCAAGGCATGGAATCGAAGGGGTCGAGCTGGAAACACCACTGCTCTTTGCATTCACTTCCTCATCTTCTACCCTACTACTATGCTTCTCTACTTCTGCAATGCCTGTGCCCTCTTTACTTGTTGACTCACTCTCTACCAAATAATTCAAGCCAAAGATATTAACAAAAGCAGAACGCGAAACATGTCATGAGCCAAAGGGGAAAGAGAAGACAGCTTAAAAAAAAGATAATTAAAAAAAAAATAGACTACCTTGTTTTGGTTTTGGCTCATCTTCATCAAGATCAAGAACGGTAACAGGTATAGGCTCATCTTCATCAAGATCAAGAACGGTAACAGGTATAGGACTTTGTCTCTGAGCCCTCCGTTTTCTAAACACAACGATTTTTAACACCCAAATTAGCAAAAGAACAGCAAAACAAGCTTTAAAACAGATAACAAAGTGATAAATGCACATCAATTGCTTCTTTATTTTAACTGTGAAGCTAGATGGGGAAACTAGAAAAATCTAAGCCTTCAAAGATTGAAGAAATATAATGTGCTTTAATTCTTTCCAATTACGAAATCGGAAGCCACCACGCTACATACAAGGAAATATTAATATATAAGAAAAGATATCCACCAAAGACAAAATTTCAAACCACTAGCTACATTGGATCAATATATGGGAAAAGAAACTGACCAAAATCATCATCGGTTAAATTTATTAGAAGATATAAAAGAGGATTTTTTTAATTTTCCCCCCCTTATACTAGCTATTTCCAGGAAAGATAAAGAATCAAGAATTGAGAATATAAACTTTTAATAAACTATGGCTCTCCAGCAAAAAAAAAAAACCTATGCTTCTCGAATTTAATAAAACGATGAAGGAACTAGGAAAACCATAGACCTCAAATATTATAGATATGCTTTAAATCCTACAAAATGCATACAACTATGCTACATACAACGAAAGATCAGTACATAAGAAAAAAAATTGCCCAAAATCATCATCGGAAAGATTAATTAAAAGATCTAAAAGAGGTAGTTTATTCTTAAAGTGGCCATTTCCAGAAAAACGCAAGGAACCTAAAACCAAGCACATATACAATCAAAAAAGGGAAATTTGCCTCAATACACTTTGACTAAATTCAACCTTCTTGAATTTGTTGGTGGGGTTTTCAAA
The DNA here is from genome assembly GCF_028751815.1 of Salvia miltiorrhiza. Classification (NCBI taxonomy): domain Eukaryota; kingdom Viridiplantae; phylum Streptophyta; class Magnoliopsida; order Lamiales; family Lamiaceae; genus Salvia; species Salvia miltiorrhiza. The sequence continues at coordinate 8,613,006 of NC_080393.1, forward strand.
CTGTGCAAATCGGATCTCTTCTTCTGCTTGAACTGTCGATCGGGGGTGTCTTCGACGATGAGGCTTGCGATCAAGAGCGCCTCTTCGTCCCAACCAGCCATGGCGGCGACTGATCGGAACCCCGGACTGAACAAACTCTCATCTTTCTGTCCATTTTCCATGATTTCTAGTCGTTTTTTGGCTGGGTTTCCCGAGATTTCGGGGTTCCTGTTCGAATCGTCTTCAAAAAGGAACAACCATTTTCTTCTGAAGCTTAGAGATTCCGATATGGCGGAATTATTGCTGCGGATTGGGGGAAGGAATAAGAGAAGTTGTACAACGGTAATAAAATTTTGAAGGGGATATTATCAAATTTGGACAGTAACGGCTAGTCCGGCAAATCATGCGGGTTCAACCCGAACCCGAGCATACATGGCCGACGGCCCAAACATATATAGCCCAGTGGATATGACTAGGGATGTCAATCGGGCCAGCCCACTCGGTTTCGGGCCAGCCCATTCGGTTTCGGGCTATTTTTCGGTTCGGGCTAGTCGGTTTTTTTATTTTTCGGGCTAAAATTTTTCGACCCTAACCCTAACCCACTCGGTTTCGGGTTAGTCCGTTCGGGCCCGCAAGTTTTACTATTTTTTTATATGTTTATTTTTTTATAGATAATCATATACTTGTAATAAAAATATGTCGTATTTTTTAAATCAAGACATTTCGCTTTATTTTAGATACAAAAATTAGTGTTTTTTAACATAAGTTTACATAATATCTAACTTTAATTTCGTTTCTGATAAAAATTGAATATAGATTTAACATAAATGACTATCTTTCTATGACTTTTATATCATAGATTTTTGTTATTAACCATTGGAAAAAATCAAAACATATTCTACAAGCATCAAAATATTATTATCGAATTAAAAAGTAAAGTATTAAAGTTTAAAAATCAATTATTAAAAATGTGTTCGGTTAATCGGGCCAACCCACTCGATTTTCGGGCCAACCCTATCGGGCTCGGGCTATTTTCGGTTCGGGCCATTCAGGCTAAAAATTTTCGGCCCTAACCCACCTTTTTTATCGGTCTATTCGGGTCGACCCGTCGGTTTCGGGCTTTTTTTACATCCCTAGATATGACAATTAAATAAAGAAATTTAAAGATTGTGTTACGATATACTCGAATTTAAGTCTTTTGATATCAGGTTAGGTATTAATCAAATAATTAATCTTATTTAGTGCTTATTTTTATTTATTGAAACAATAGTAATTTTATCATCCTACTTTAAAATTTACAAAACTTGTAAGTAAATTATAATTATACAACAAATTAAAATAGTATCCAACATGTCTTTACATCAAATAATATCAATAGATTGTCAATGCGATTTAACTTAAGTGAAAAGAGGTTTATAATTTAAGTCTCATTCGATGTGTATTGTAAGTTAAATTTAAAATAAATATTATATTAAAATCCTATGTATTATTAAAAATAATTTGAACTATAAGAAATATTTTCTAAATCCCCAAATTTTAGTTCTATATTAAAAATAGAGTAAAATTTTGAAGTAGCCAAAATGAAGCATAAAACACAATTTATGGCCACACATTGAAAAAACACAAATTTTGGCAATTTTTATAGCTTTGGGACGTTTTTGCCCTTAATTGGGCGGACTGGGTAGGGTCAGGAGCGCGGGTCGCGTGCCGGGTAGGATCAGGCACGCGGGTCGGGTTAGGCACTTATGGCACTATTAATGCCATAAGTGCCAACGAAATTTTTTTTTTACTCCCCCTGCCCTGTCTACCCCCCAGACCCCCGACCCCACCCACCCCCAAGCCAAAAACTTTTACTTTATTATTTTATTTTATGGCACTTATGGCACTAATAGTGTCATAAGTGCCAACGAATTTTTTTTTTACTCCCCCTGCCCTGTCTACCCCCCAGACCCCCGACCCCACCCACCCCCAAGCCAAAAAATTTTACTTTATTATTTTATTTTATGGCACTTATGGCACTAATAGTGCCATAAGTGCCAACGAAAATCCAAAATAAAATAAAGTAAAATGGTCTTTTTAGCACTTATGGCACTAATAGTGCCATAAGTGCCAAACATGCAGAACAAATATAGAAACAACAGCATCATCTAAACCCTAAATGGAACATTTAAACCCTAAATGGATAATCTAAACCCTAAATGGAACATCTAAACCCTAAATGGATAATCTAAACCCTAAATGGAATATCTAAACCCTAGGGGAAGTGTTTAAAAAGTTCCTTTTGGCTTGGGGGTGGGTGGGGGGGTAGGACCGGGGGTCAGGGGGTAGGCAGGGCAGTGGGAGTAAAAAAAAAAAATTATTGGCATGGCGTGGGTGGTGGGGGGTGGGTGGGGTTGGGGGTCTGGGGGGTAGACAAGGCAGGGGAAGTAAAAAATTTTTTTTTTTTTGGTTTGGGGGTGGGTGGTGGGGGGGGGGTGGGTGGGGTCGGGGGTCTGGGGGGTAGACAAGGCAGGGGAAGTAAAAAAAAAAAAATTGGCTTGGGGGTGGGTGGTGGGAGGGGTGGGTGGGGTCGGGGGTCTGGGGGGGTAGACAAGGCAGGGGAAGTAAAAAAAAAAAAAAATTTGGCTTGGGGGTGGGTGGGTGGGGGGTGGGTGGGGTCGGGGGTCTGGGGGGTAGACAAGGCAGGGGAAGTAAAAAAAAAAAAAAAAATTGGCTTGGGGGTGGGTGGTGGGTGGGTGGGGTCGGGGGTCTGGGGGTAGACAAGGCAGGGGAAGTAAAAAAAAAATTTTTTTTTTGGCTTGGGGTGGGTGGTGAGGGGGGTGGGTGGGGTCTGGGGTCTGGGGGGTAGACAAGGCAGGGGAAGTAAAAAAAAAAATTTTTTTTTTTGGCTTGGGGGGTGGGTGGTGGGGGGGTGGGTGGGGGGTGAGTGGGGGGTGGGTGGGGTCGGGGGTCTGGGGGTAGACAAGCAGGGGAAGTAAAAAAAAAAATTTTTTTTTTGGCTTGGGGTGGGTGGTAGGGGGGGATGGGTGGGGTCGGGGGTAGACAAGGCATGGGTTAATCCCTAAATCTGGATCCGGGTCAAAGAAAGTTGTTGGATCTATTGGGTTAAAGGGTAAATTAGGTAGAGCACATAAAAGATGGCCAAATATTGATGTTTTAAATTTTGTGGACAAAATTTAAGTTTCAATCACCAATAGGGCCATCCGGCCCTATTGTTTCTTAAAAATATCCCATGTTCATTTTTCGGTCCCCAAAATTCTTACATAGCACAAAACGATGTTGTTCCATATCATAAAATCCACACTAAAAATGAACTATAGTCGTAATTTTATTTTCTTTATTTCTTTAAGAATAAGTTATTTTAATTAATAAATCCTAATCTAGGAGAATTTCCAATGAATTTTAGATGAAGACCATCAACGGGATTTCTTCCTTTCTTCAAAGTCATGATTAAATCGATGGCTTCCGAGCTTCACCAACGCGTGAATCATTTAGGGTTTGTTATTAAAATAATTTATTCTTTAAGATAAAAGGGAAAGTCATGGTTATAGTTAAGTGGAATTTATTTTTTTAAATGACATGAATTATGCCATTTAAAAAAATAAAATATAAATTATACGTTGACATTCGATAAGCCACGTCACGATTCCCAAGATCAGAAAATGGAAACGAAAATTTTTTATCCAAACGGACCAAACCTAATAGGTTCTAGATTTAGGAAATATTTCTTATAATTTAGGATATTTTTAATAAAAACGAGTATAATTCAGGAGTTTAATATGATATTTATCCTTAAATTTATGCAAATATTGATCTAATATGGAATACTAACTTAATTATTGTACGAATTGTTCTGTTTTTAGAGCTTTGGGACGTTTTTGCCCTTAATTGGGCGGACTGGGTAGGATCAGGAGCGCGGGTCGCGTGCCGGGTAGGATCAGGCACGCGGGTCGGGTTAGGCATGTTCGCTATTATTTTCACCACGCCGCAAGTATACGGTGTAGTTGCAATAAGTGGAAGCAAGGTCGTATCCCACAAGGATTGGTGAATTCAAACTTCTAAATACTATTAATAGTTGTTTTCAATCTATTTAGACAACCAAAGGTGAAGAGATATTAAAGGTTAAATCAAAGTTAAATTAAAGCAAGCAAACTAAATAACAATAATATAAACTTAGTTAATAAATTGGGGAATGACTCGAAGGAAAGTTATCATAGGGACTAGATTTCGATGGATCGTAATGAACTTCAATCTAAATCAATATAAATCTTGATATGACCTACTTATCTAGGGCGATCTCCCCACTAGTTTTAGCCCCCTCCCGGACGACTAAAACAGTAGATTACGGGTCATAATTGCCGTCCCCGGTCAATTTCTAACCTATAACTCCCAATAGCACAAAAGATCAACAAGCCCTCACCCAACTCTCAACCTCCCGGTTTATTGAGATGATATGTATCAAACTCCTAATCTATTGTAATTATCCTCTCCCGATTCAAATCACAAATTAGAAATGCACAAAAGGTGGCCAACCAATCATACAAGAGATAAATCTAGGGCTTGAAAAGATAACAATAAGCACAATCAAGATATAAATATTAAATAAAGAAATCAATCCATTACAAATCCATCTAATCCAATCCCTAAGATAAGAGATTTTAGCCAAGCATATTCATAATAAAAGCAAATCTCAAGTCATAAGAAAACATAAATAAAGATATAGAGAGATAGAGATTCATAGACATATCCTATAATCTTGATCTTCAATCATGTAGTCTTGATGAGCTCCTTTCCAAGTCTTCCCCTTCTTTCTTTGATTTTGGTGTTGTTCTTGTGTGTGGAAGAGAGAAAAAATGGTAGAGAATGGAGGCTAGGGTTTTGAATTGGAGTGTTGGAGAAGATGAAGTGGGTGTGTGTGGTGAATGATATGAGAAAAGAGGGGAAAAATGGAGTTTTGAGCTAAAAATCACGTCTGGGCCCACCAAAAGGCGGATCCCCGCCTCTTCCCCGCGGTCACGGCATGAACCGCGGTTGAAAACGCGGCTGGAAGCAGGGGAGGCCGCGGTCATGGGCCGCGGCCGCGGCTCGGACCGCGGGTGACTGTCAAAAACGTTCTGGACTGCTCTGGAGCAGAGGCCCGCGGTCGGGCCCGTGGCCGCGGCCCGGACCGCGGGTGCCTGGGCTTTATGCGCAGTCCGCTTGTTCGGCTCCGTTCTCTCTCGTCCGGACTCCGATTTGATCACCGTTTGCGCTCACGAATTTCTATCGAGACATACTTCGATCTCATGTCTTCAAAATCCTCCAATTAATCCTTTATTTTCCCTGAAATCACTCCAAAACTACACCAAGGAATCAAAACTCAACAAAACTCAAAATTGGGATACAAACACATATTAGCAATCAATTCATGGGGGAAAATGACAACAATTCATGCGATATTGAGGTACGAAAACCATGTTTGTCAAGGCACTTATGGCACTATAAGTGCCATAAGTGCCAACGAAATTTTTTTTTTACTCCCCCTGCCCTGTCTACCCCCCAGACCCCCGACCCCACCCACCCCACCCACCCCCAAGCCAAAAAAATTTACTTTATTATTTTATTTTATGGCACTTATGGCACTAATAGTGCCATAAGTGCCAACGAAAATTTTTTTTTACTCCCCCTGCCCTGTCTACCCCCCAGACCCCCGACCCCACCCACCCCACCCACCCCCAAGCCAAAAAATTTTACTTTATTATTTTATTTTATGGCACTAATAGTGCCATAAGTGCCAACGAAAATCCAAAATAAAATAAAGTAAAATGGTCTTTTTAGCACTTATGTCACTATTAGTGCTATAAGTGCCAAACATGCAGAACAAATATAGAAACAACAGCATCATCTAAACCCAAAATGGAACATTTAAACCCTAAATGGATAATCTAAACCCTAAATGGAACATATAAACCCTAAATGGATAATCTAAACCCTAAATGGAATATCTAAACCCTAGGGGAAATGTTTAAAAAGTTCATTTTGGCTTGGGGGTGGGTGGGGGGTAGGGTCGGGGGTCAGGGGGTAGGCAGGGCAGTGGGAGTAAAAAAAAAAATTTATTGGCTTGGGGTGGGTGGTGGGGGGGTGGGGGGGTAGGGGAAGTAAAAAAAAAAAAAAATTGGCTTAGGGGTGGGTGGGGTTGGGGGTCTGGGGGGGTAGACAAGGCAGGGGAAGTAAAAAAAAAAAAAAAATTTGGCTTGGGGGTGGGTGGTGGGAGGGTGGGTGGGGTCGGGGGGTAGACAAGGCAGGGGAAGTAAAAAAAAAAAATTGGCTTGTGGGTGGGTGGTGGGGGGGGTGGTGGGGTCGGGGTCTGGGGTCTGGGGGGTAGACAAGGCAGGGGAAGTAAAAAAAAAAATTTTTTTTGGCTTGGGGGGGTGGGTGGGTGGGTGGGGTCGGGGGTCTGGGGGTAGACAAGCAGGGGAAGTAAAAAAAAAAATTTTTTTTTGGCTTGGGGTGGGTGGTGGGGGGGGGGGGTGGGGGTGGGTGGGTGGGTGGGGGATGGGTGGGGTCTGGGGGTAGACAAGCAGGGGAAGTAAATTTTTTTTTTTTTTTTTTTGGCTTGGCGGGTGTGGGGGTGGGTGGGTGGGGGGTGGGTGGGGTCGGGGGTCTAGAGGGTAGACAAGGCATGGGTTAATCCCTAAATCTGGATCCGGGTCAAAGGAAGTTGTTGGATCTATTGGGTTAAAGGGTAGATTAGGTAGAACACATAAAAAATGGCCAAATATTGATATTTTAAATTTGGGTAAATATCATGAAAACCCTTGAACTATACCCACTTTATCAAAAATACCCTAAAACTTTCGAAATATTCTCTAAATCCTCAAACTATCAGGTTTTTATCAAATATATCCTGCATTTATTTTTCGGTTACCAAAAACGTGATGTGGTTCGCCGGATGCCACAATGTAATTTATATTCTATTTTTTTTAAATGATATGGAAAAAACGACTTCGTTTCGTACCATATTCTACAGTGTTTATCCCTAATTCTAGGTTATTAGCGTGAATTTCAAACACAATAGGAGTGAATTTTAAATTTCATAGTGGATTTTTTTAAAATGATATGGTACGAAACAACGTCGTTTTTGCCATTGCATTTAAAAAAAATATAATATAAATTACATTGTGGCATCCGGCGAGCCACATCACGTTTTGTGTGACCGAAAAATAAATGTGGGATATATTTGATAAAAACCTGATAGTTTGAGGGTTTAGAGAACATTTTGAAAGTTTCAGGGTATTTTTGATAAAGCGGGTATACTTCAGGGGTTTTTATGATATTTACCCTTTAAATTTTGTGGACAAAATTTAAGTTTCAATCACCAATAGGGCCATCCGGCCCTATTGTTTCTTGTATTTTTATATATTAAAGTCATAATAAATTTTTAATAATAATAATAATAAATTTAACTTGATCCAATTCTCATATTGTTTTACAAATGAAAAGTATATAAGTACTGTTACGGTAGAGAGAGAGAGAGAGTTGGAATGATGGGGCGAACTCTCAAGAGCGCGATTCGTTGTTGTAAACACAAATTTTTGTATTTCAATTTGATAAAATACAAAACGCGTTACAAAGATAATTTGATAGATTTGAAGATAGATTTATGCGGGTTGCAATCTCTAGTTAATCCTCTGATTCTTCTCTTCCATTTGATTCTTGAACAAGCTCGAAGATTATTGAAATACTTGATTTGATGACGTCAATCCAAGGGACTTAAGTCATGATTTTGGATTGAACGTTGAACTTGATTTGATTTGAGAACATTCTTAGAATTTGTAAGAATGCCTTGAAGCTTTTGAACTTGATTTCTTTGGATACTTGAAGATCACTTCAAAGATTCGCAGGAATACTTGAACATTTGAAGAAATACTCGAAGATTTGAAGATACTTGAATACTTGAAGATTTTGAAGGATACTTGAAGATTTGAATGCTCAAATACTTGAAGATTCGAAGGATACTTGAAGATTTGAATACTCAAACGATTGAAGATTTGAAGGAGACTTGAACGTTAGATAGAATTCTTCAAGATACTTGAATACTTGAACTCTCCAATTCCTCGCCTCTTCTACTTGTGATACTAGAGAGAATTCTTATGCTCTTCAATCTTCCGTTCCTTCACGTTGTAATAATGAGCACCCCAACACCTCTATTTATAGATTTTAGAGATGGGCTTCGTGGGCTTTATGGGCTTTGGGCCTTCATGCATGGGCCTTAGGGCTTTAGGTGTCCATAAGCCCATTAATTCATTTATATTAAATATTAATTATATATCTATTTAATTTAGGAATAAAATCCCATTTAATAAAATAGAAAATATAATTGAATATTTAATTCATGAATTTACACGTGGCACGATTTAATTCGACGACAAATTTAATTGTCTACAGTTGTGTACAGACGGCGGCCGAGTGCCCTCGCCTCACCAAACTCTCACTTCACGCTCCTAAATCAGTAAGGATTTTTTTTTTGTTTATTATTTTATATTTCCTGCTAGTTCTTGTCGATACACATTTAATCACTTAAGTGTCTTGTTAATTTGTCGTTGATTGCCTGATTTTGCTTTGTTTTGTTATTCATTTATTTATTTTGAAACTTTATTGTGTGTAAATGGATGTGTGATGAGGAAGTTGAATCCTTATCCAGTAGTAGAATTGTTTCATCATTTTAGCCAGGGGCGGGGCTAACCTACGGAAGGCCCGGTGCGAAATTTAAAACCAGGCCCTTTTTATAGCTAAAAATGTATTAAAAATATATATAAAATATATATATTACCGAGCGATAGTTTTTTTTATTATTATTATTTTATCACACAATAAGCATGTAAAAACTAAAACATTTACTTGAGAAGTGTTGCTCTCCTTGTAAATTTTGAAACAAAATCACTAATAACACTTTGATCATCAATTTCACACGCCACTTAATGAAGGAAAAGAGCCACAAAACAATAAAAATATAAAATTATAACTAAACAAAATCACTAATAACACTTTCATCATCAATTTCACACACCACTTAATGAAGGAAAAGGGCCCAAAGCAATAAAAATGTAAAATTGTAACTCTCAAGAATCGAACCTACATCATATAACTTGAAGAGAGCATCTTTCCACTGAACTATTTAATAAAGTTATTCATTTATCAATTATTTAAGTATATATAAATATATAGACCTATATATAATCGGGGGCCCTCAATTTTTCGGGGCCCTGTGCGGTCGCCCACCCCGCACACCCTCAGAACCGCCACTGATTTTAGCATAATTGAAGTAGCTATAGGTGTTGCCTCAATGACTTTGAGCCAAATCGAAGGAGCAAGAAGCACAGATTTTGGACATTCTTGAAACTCATCCACGTTCTTTTACTCGATCTATGTTGAAAAGTGTTCTATACTCTATAGGATGGTTTGTTAACTAAGGAAATGAATCCCTACTTTTTACTTGCGATACCAGTTACATTTCTCGTGGTTGAAGTTACCGGTACTTTTTATCGTTCGCGGTTGCTTCGTTGAAGAAAAGCATGATGCGTGATTCCGATTCATGGTGGTAATAAATTAATAATGCATAGCACCACTAGCTAGAAGTAATAAGCATGTTAGGAGTTGGATACTTCAATTATCAGCTTGAGAAGATGTGTTCTGAGATTATCTTGCTTGCAGATTCTGCAGCTTGTGTGGATTCATTAAGCATATGCTACTTTTTTTGTAATATTGTAAGAACTTCTGGTGTACAAATCATATGATATTATGAACATCTCAAATACTGACAATTTTTTGTAGTTTTCATATATCAGTTTCATTAAATGAAATCATAAGTGAAGAATACAGCTCAAGTCATAGTTCTTGTGTAGACTATAATGGCTTCAATTTTTACTGTGTCATGTAAATATTCTTATCATATTTTTGCTTTGTTGTATGAACATTCTCCCAGGTGGAGGTGGAATTTGATAACGGCAGTGCATATAATCTGTCAGCTGAATACTTGCGAGTATATAGCCCTGCAGTTGACAGTAAGATCAGATCAGTTGGAGGAGAAAAGGTAACTAAAATTCATACAGCATTCTTCTCAGCATCCATTATAGCAAATGATACAACAATACGAAGACTCATATGATGGTTAAATGACTTGGGAGTGGAAGGGTCAAAAATTTGTTTGTATATTAACTTTGGATGTGGTGAAAAAATAATCATAGCTGCATGAAATTGGAACCTTTTGACCCTCTGCTTATTTTTCCCTTTCCATAGTAACTTGAGCATTGATCAGGTTATAGCTGGGAGGCGTGATGTTGGGATCATGTCTGCAGAACCTGTGGGAAACTATGGAGTGAGGTACTATAATTCAATTGATCTTAAGAGAAGCCATTTACAAGAAGTGTTCCTTATGATATACTCATGGCAGTGTTGTCTGTCTGTGATTGATGTAGATTACTTTTCGATGACTTGCATAAAACAGGGATCTTCACATGGGATTATTTTTATTATCTTGGTAGCAACAAGTTTTCGCTCATGAGAAACTACATCGGAACGCTAAAGAAACACGGTCTTAGTCGTGACCCAAGAACAAGGAAGTGAATTTTGTAGCCTTTCAAGGTATCAGTTTGAATGCTGATAAGGACACAAATCTTGCATGATTTTGTAAATCTACTTTGACATTGTATAGTTCACATGACGCATAAATGAACCACATGTTCTTTTAAAAAATTGATTGATTCATTCATTCATTTGCAGAACTACTTTATGCTGATTGGTTTTGTTTTGAGGAAGCCAGATGAATTGAAATATTGTCTTACTGAAAAAAGGAACTCATCCACTTCTTACTTGTTTTTCCTCAATCCAGTTCATTACATGCATCTTCATCACTAAGGATCTTGATTATTGCACTCTTTGAGTTGAATTTGGAGTATCTTTAGATTGTTATATGCTGGAAAATTTTGAAGGAGAAGATCGACTGAGGCCCTTCAAAGATATGATGTTCGTTCTTTTCTATTATCATGACGAATTGTCCAAATCAATATTCAAGATGCTGAGTTTCAGAGTTTTTGATCTGCTGGAGGTGAAGACTTTTTTTTTTTTTACATTTTAGATTTCATCAATGTGGACGGTCTCAATTAATTTATGGAAGTATCCTTTGAGGATCCAGGTAATCACTTCATATAAATGCGCCTTGTATAGTTTGATTTTAAATGTTGGGGAATCCAAATTCATTATTTTTGAATAACACGTCATATTAATGCCACAATTTTAAGGCAATGCAGCTAATGAGATTTTACAATTTATTTATTTGTTTCAATTTCGTATTAATTAATTACACAGATAATATCAATATTTATCAATATCAATATGGTCAATATCATATGTATATTTTTATAAGGTTAAGTTATGCAAAATAACTCAAACTATCGACTATTCGACTTACTCAAAAAATATCTTATACCATACTTTGTTAAGCATATCTTAAATGAAAACGATAATTATGTTGATCATGCAAAAGTCTCACTGTTGCTGTTCGACTTCTTTTTCATCTCTTATAAATGCCACATCAATGATTTTTGCACAATTAATAGAAATTAACGATTTTGTATTAATAAAAATAGATGAGTGTTAGACTAAGATAAAAATTTAAAAGTGCGAATTTTATTGAAATATTATTCAGAGTAATAATGAATATATTTTGAGATAAGTCTGATGCTCTGAATTGTTTTGAACAATTTAGATTTAGTTTCTTAAGAACTTATAAGTTGTAAAAGTGTTTTGATAATTGAGCTTATGAGCTAGAAAGAGAATTTTTAAGTTAAAGAGATAAAATTAGAATGATATATGATGAAAATAAAAAAGCATAGTTGAATTATTTTTATAAAATAAGTGTTGATTATAAGATAATGAGAAAATAAGTTGGGGTAGAAGAACTTATTTTTTTAGGGGGCTTATAAGCTATTAGATCTTATTTTCACACCTTATGATCTATTTGAGAGCTTATTTTATAAGCTTCTAAACAGCTTATAAGCAGTGGCGGAGCCAGGAATTAAGTTGGGAGGGGGCTGAATAGAGAATTTTTTTTGGGACATTTTGTATATTTAAGACATTATTTTATTAAACGACAAGCATAATAGTAATAATAAAGAACAACATTTTCATAGATTATATAATTTAAATATATAACAAATTAGTTTCAATACATTACAATTTTTTTGGAACATTCTGTATTTTTAAAGCATTTTTTATTAAAAGACGAGCATAATAGTAATTATAAAGAACAACATTTTCATATACTATATAATTTCAATATATTACAAATTAATTTCAATACATTACAAACTTTATTTTTTGTCATTTCGTACATTTTAGACATTTTTTTATTAATAGACAAGCATAATAACAATAATAACGAACAATATTTTCATAAATTATATGTTTTCAATAAGTTACAAGTTAGAATCAATAATAGTAAAAGACAAGCATAATAGTCATAATAATAAATAATATTTTATAGATTATATAATTTTAAATAACACAATTATCCTTAAATTAATTATAAATGGAAAAATATAACAAGCTAATCAACTTTTGTAAAATAAATTTCTTTTATAATATAAACATATATCTATATATAATTAAAAAAGAAAAACTTCAAAATTTGAGAGGGGCTTCAGCCCTCCCCCAGCCCCCTGGCTACGTCCCTGCTTGTAAGCTATTTTAAAGAGCTTATGCACCAAACACGCTCTTCGTCTTCTTAAAATAAAATACGAGAAGATCATGTTTAGTTTGAATTATTTACATGGTCACAAAAAACTGCGAAAATAAAATTAACTAGTTAGATGTAGGACTAATATCTATGAATTCATCAAATTTTGATAGTGCATGTAAACTTTAAAATTTGATGTGATCGGTTGGGATTCCGATCAAACTCGCGAGTCAAATAATTGCCGTGGTTTGATTTATTAAAAGAAAAAAAAAGAGTAACCTATTAAACAGAAACGACGTCGCTTTCATAAGTCAACGAGAATAATGCTCCCCTGTACATCACACTCTGTCAGCAAAGCTAGATCACCTCTGCGAGACTGCGACAAACTTATAACATTTCTTCAAATTAATTCTCACAAATTCAGCACTACAAATTTCATCGCAATTTAATTCCCCCAATTAATTATCCACAGAAAAATGATGAAAGAGAGAGCTGACTTTGGCAAAAAGTCACATTTCAGATCCTTTTAGAGAAAGGCCATTCCGGTTCTCGGCTAGGCGACAATGTCAGTGGTGAAATTTCTGTGTGTGTTGGTGGCGGCGGCGGCGGCAGCGGAGGCGGCGGCAGTGGCCGGGACTGCGCCGTACAGAATCCACACGCTTTTCTCGGTTGAGTGCCAGAATTACTTCGATTGGCAGACGGTGGGCCTCATGCACAGCTTCCGCAAAGCCAGGGCAGCCCGGCCCGATCACCAGGCTGCTGAGTTGCACTGAGAAAGAAAGG